>NC_057728.1:57643609-57688768 GCF_004010195.1 Chiloscyllium plagiosum | reverse complement strand
CCTGCGGTGGCAGGAGAAAGTGCCAGGATGGGAGGGTGGGTCGTAGGGGGGCGTGGACCTGACCAGGTAGTTACGGAGGGAACGGTCTTTGCGGAAGGCGGAACGGGGTGGGGAGGGAAATATATCCCTGGTGGTGGGGTCCGTTTGGAGGTAGCGGAAATGTTGGCGGATGATTTGGTTTATGCGAAGGTTGGTAGGGTGGAAGGTGAGCACCAGGGGCATTCTGTCCTTGTTACGGTTGGAGGGGTGGGGTCTGAGGGCGGAGGTGCGGAGGTAGGAGACAGAGGGTGGTGATGGAGGGTTGTTGCTCAGATTGGAGACCTGTGACCAGTGGTGCTGGGACTACTGTTGTTTATCATTTGTATAAATGATTTGGATGTGATTATATGAAGCATGATTAGTGAGTTTGTGGATGACATCAAAATTGATGGTATAGTAAACAGTGAAGAAGCTTAGCTAAACATATAACAAGATTCTGATCAGCTGTGCCAATGGACCAAGGAGTGGCAGATGGAGTTTAGTTTAGATAAATGTGAGGTGTTGCATTTTGGAAAGGCAAACCAGGACAGGACTTACAGAGTTAATGGTAGAGCCCTGGGGATTGTTGTCCCGTACAGACTAAGGGTGCAGGTGCATAGTTCCTTGAAAGTGGTGTCACAGGAATACAGGGTGGTAAAGAAGGCATTTGGCATGCTGCTTCCGTTGGCCAGGGCATTGAGTACAGGAGTTGGGATGTCATGTTGTGGCTGTACAAGACATTGATGAGGCCACGTTTGGAGTATTGCTTACAGTTCTGGTCGCCCTGCTTTAGGAAGAATGTTACTAAACTGGAAAGGGTGCAGGAAAGATTTACAATGATGTTCCCAGGACTGGAGAGTATAGGTAGAGGCTGGATAAGCTAGACGTTTTTCCCTGGAGTGTTGGGGACTGAGGGGTGACCTTATAGAAGTTTTTAAAATCATGAGAGACATAAATAAGATGAATAGCCAAAGCCTTTTCCCCAGTCTACAGGAGAACAAAACTAGAGGACATAGGTTTAAAGTGATGGGGAAAGAGTTAAAAAGGACCTAAGGCGTAACTTTTTCACCCAGAGGCTGGCATGTATATGAAACAAACTGCCAGGGGAAGTGGCAGAGATAAATACAATTGCGATATTTAAAAGGCATCTGGATAGGCACATGGATAGAAATAATCCCAGGGTGACCTTTACCCGTTCCTTTGACTGTCCAACTGTTCCCTCTCTCTGGGCTCCCTCTCTACCTAATAGTTACTACTCCTGCTCACCCCATCTTCAGCATATATGCCAACCCTTCCCTTGCTACAATCAGTTCTGAAAAAGGTCACTGGACCTAAATCATTAAACTCTGCTTTCTTTCCAAATGTTGCCAGACCTGCTGAGTTTTTTGAGCAATTTCCGATTTGGGTTCTGTTTTGAACGTCCACAGTTCTTTGCAGGTTTTTTTTCAACATCAATCAGATTTGTTGTTTAATTTTTCACTGTTAAGGTTATTGGGTATTAAGCATTTAAGTGTTTGCTTTAAGATACAAAATTAATTATTCACCAAGTCTGGAGTGAGGTATTGAAAAGTCTGGTTAAAATTAACTAGCGGGGTCTTCAATGGTTTTTAATTCTACTGTGTTGTGAATATAGAGGTAGTAAGGCTGATTTGGTTCCACTGTCTGTCTCCGTGCCTAACAAATGCTGGAGTACACTAAAGGGATGCAAATATAGCCAATGAAGTTCAGTCACTGATGAAGTGTTGAAGACTCAACACCCAATTTACTCACAGCAAGATCCAAATACAGGAATGGAATAACGACAGACAATCTCTTGGAATGTGATTAGTTGGTATACTGAGAAGGAGTGTGATTAATCAGTATACCGACTAAAAAGGTTAGCAAAAACATACCTGGTCTTATTCACATCTTATCATGATATCATTTACCTCCATCGGAGATGGTAGTCACGGCTTGTCTGACAATGCAGCACTACCTCAGCACTACAATGTCTGCATTAATTTTACACTCAAATATCTGAAGTGGGAGTAGAACCTTCTGACTTAGAGGAAAGAACACAGGAGCCATAGTCGACAATTAATATCGCACGTAGACTTGAGAATCAGGAGTTTGTCAATTCGATCCCTGCTTGGCAATGTAATCTTCGCTGGCATTTCCGACCAATATGGAAGAATTAATGCAAAATCAGAGGTCCTGTTCATTGGGGTGAGATATTAAACTAGCATTTACTTGTTCAGGTAGATATTGAAGATTCCAAAGGTTCTAACTCATCCTGACCTCCTTGCCAACATTACTACCAAAGTTTGTGAGAAGATTTGTAGCTCGGGTGCTCGTTGTTGTGGTTCTGTTCGCCGAACTGGGAATTTGTCCTCGGCGAACAGAACCACAACAACATTACTAACCTTGATTAATGTCAATGGAAGGAAACAGTTCTTTGATTGGCATTTGTGAACTGCACCTGCCTCCCTAACAAATTTAAAAGGGATTAGAGTTCCTTGAGAAATGTGATAGGACACAATCCAGATCTTTTTTACTTCCTGTCTCATTCCCCAGTAATTTCTATAATTATCTCTTTCAGGCACATCACATTGAGAAACAAAAGCAGAAGTTGCAGAAAAAGCTCAGCAGGTCTGGCAGCATCTGTGAAGAGAAATCAGAGCAAACATTTTGGGTTGCTGACCGTTCCTCAGAACTGGAGCGTTAACTCTGATTTCTCTTCACAGTTGCTGCCAGATCTGCTGAGCTTTTCCTGCAACTTCTGTTTTGTTTCTCATTTACAGCATACGCAATTCTTTCAGTTTTTATATCACACTGAGTCCTAGCTAAACAAACCAACATGTAACAACAAATGACTGCTGATGCTGGAAATCTGATACAACTAGTGAGAGTGCTGGAGAAACTCAGCAGGTCTGACAGCATCTGTGGAGAGAGAAACAGAGTTAACATTTCGAGCCCATTATGAATCTGCTTTAACATATAAATTGGGAGCAAAGGTAGGTCATTCGGCATGTCGAGTCTATCCTGCGATTCAACAAGATAATGGACGATCTCTTTGTGTCATAAATTCCACATTCCAAAAAACCTTTGATTCCCTTTCCTAACAGGAATTTATCTGCCTCCCTAACTATTATTCAATATAGACCAGATATTATTCATGCTTTGTGTATAAAGATTTACATTCATTTTTCAGTAAGGGCTATAGCAGAAACTCCACTTTTTACTTTATCTGGCTTATTAGGCATCACCATCTCTCTAACATGACAATCTGCTCAAGACAGTATTTGCAAACAGAAGTTCAATGACTATGGGGAATGGGTGAAGTATATATGTGAACAGTGACACATAATAAATAAAATCATGATCCCTGGTTATTAGAAGCATGATTTTAATAAGAGAGCAGTTCGTTGTCAGAATATTAAAAATGTGGTTGGCTTGCTGTAGGAGGTTTTTCATCTTTTTATCGTTCAAGTGATAACTATAGTTAAAGCTTTTAACATTTTAACAGAACAGTTTTAACATGTTTGAACAGCTCACTTGACATTGAAATTTTTACATAACATCAAAATTTATATTCACAACTGATAGGCTCGAGGAATTAGTAATGCTTCCCTGACTTTGTATTTTGGAAGTGTTTACATAACGAGACCTCTTAAAAGAGTTTCAGTACAATAATGGACAAAACAAAGTGTCCTTCTTCAGACCACAAGTCCAGTCAAACCTCTGAAAGTTTTTAATTTTGGGCCATGCAAATGATAGGGAGCTGTCACACCTTGAAGCATCAACAAAAACTTAGCCATATATGATATGGAGAGGGATTATCTGCACTTGAAATTGTACTATTGTTCTGGTAAAATTAAACAATAAGCAACATTTAGATTCAGATTTATTGTCAGATGTATATAAAAATACCCCCGTTTTTACGTCTATTAAATGCAAAGTATCAACATGTGCCAGCGCCACCTTGAAACACTGAATGTGATGCAAGATTTTACTGCAATATAGTTCATCTTTCTATCTTCTTCTTGTTTCTCCTCCATTGCTCCTCCAGTCACTGCTTAACATTGGCCGGAGTCTCTGTAATTGGCTCCACGGTCTCTGTTACATGCTCTAGGGTCTGGGGTCTCTGTAATTGGCTCCACTGTCTCTGTTACACACTCTCAGGTCTGTAATGGGCTCCAGGGTCTTAGCTACAGGCTCCACTGTCTGAGTTACAGGCTCCAGGATCTCAGTTGCAGGCACAAGGTTCACAGGTATGAGCTCCAGAGTCTTGATTACAGGCTCTGGGGTCTTAGTTATGGGCTCTGAGGTCTCACTTACAGGCACCAGGGTCTCAATTATGGGCCCAAGGATTTCAATTACAGGCTTCAGGGTCTCAGTTACAGGCTCCAGGGTCTCAGTTACAGGCTCCAGGATTTCAGTTACAGGCTCCAGGGCCTCAGTTACAGGCTCTAGAGCCTCAGTTACAAGCTCCAGGGTCTCCATTACAGGCTGCGGGATCTCAGTCACAGGTTCCAGGATCTCAGTCACAGGCTCCAGGGTCTCCATTGCAGGCTGCAGGGTGTCAGTTACAGGCTCCACGGTCTCCATTACAGACTCCGGGGTCTCAGTTGCAGGCTCCAGGACTTCAGTTACAGGCTCCAGGGTCTCCATTGCAGGCTGCAGGGTGTCAGTTACAGGCTCCACGGTCTCCATTACAGGACCTGGGGTTTCCATTGCAGGCTCCAGGGTCTCAGTTACAGGCTCTAGAGCCTCAGTTACAGGCTCCAGGGTCTCCATTACAGGCTGCGGGGTCTCAGTCACAGGCTCCAGGATCTCAGTCACAGGCTCCAGAGTCTCAGTTACAGGCTCCGGGATCTTGGTTACATGCTCTGGGGTCTCAGCTATTGGCCTGGGTCCACCGTCACCACTCCTGTAACCACCATGCTGAGCTGGAGCCATGGCCTAGTCTCAATCCTCCTGTTCCCCATGCAACACTCCTTCAGCTGCTGCCACCAGTCATCAGTCATGGGGTCCTGGCTCCAGGCTCCTCCACCACCAACTGCTGCCACCCCTGCGACCGCCACAAGCAAGGATCGGCAATGGATCTGGGGCTACTCAGGGCCTGACCCCTCAAACTGACTCCCTCGTAGAAAGGACCATCCTTCCTCTCTTTCCAACAAAGTGCAGGACAATCCAATCCCGACCATCACCATCTCCACACCCTCCATGGTCCAGGGTAGCCTTGGTCAATTCACTGCTGCCCACCTGTGGTCTTAACCATCAACATCGTTCTGCTGCCATGTGCTGTGTCTCTCCAATCCTGAAGAAAGAAATGCTTTCTGTACTTCCTTGGTGCGGCGATATTACTGAAAAATGAGTCTAGCCACTGCAGTGGTTATACCACATTCAGATTAATAACATTGAATGACCATCCATACAAGGGATAGGAGGAATTTGTATCAAAGACATGGAGCTTAGGTATGACTGCTTTAACACAGATCTGTAATAAGAAGATTTTGATGAATAAAATTTTTATGATTTGTCCTTCCCATGTTCAAAGCGATTCTTCAATGACATAATAAGAACAAGAGATGTCCATTGGCCCATTGAGTTTGCCCGGCCATTCAATACAATCATGGCTGAATAGACACTTTAATACCTTTAACCCAACTCATCTTCACAACCATGTATGCCACTGATAATCAGAAAGTTAACAATCTCTACACTAAACATATTCAAAGGGTCTGCATGCCTCTCTGTGTAGAGAATTCCTAACCTCAGACTGAAATAATTCTCCAGATCTTGTTCCTATGTGGCATCCACTTTATTTTTAAAGTGTGCTCCCTCGTTCTAAACGTCCCAAACAAGGGAAACATTTTACTTGCATCTACTCTGTCTATCCCTTTAATTTGTAATTTTCAATTAGATCGCCTCATTCTTTAAAACTCTGCAGAATATCGGCCTGGTTTGTCCAGTTGTCTTCACAGCGTTATTTTATTTTTCTTTTGGTGCATCTTTGCTTTTATTTCTTGTTTTTTTTCCTTCATTTGCACTTATCTTTGTTAGTGGGTGTTGTTTACTTTTGTGTAAAATGGCCGCCACCTTTGTTACCATAACAACGCATATTGCATTTCAAACAAATTCTTCTGAGATTTTGCTGAGAAATGTGGTAGAAATGTGACACAGAAGCAAGTTTGTCCTTTCTTCCCTTCACTCAATCCTTTCTTAATAAGGAACTAAATCATGCCAGGAATCATTTTTCTTTTTGTTGTCTCTAGTACCTATTTATTCTTATTTATTCTTATGTGGATAAATCAGATTTCTCTGTTTAAAAAAAAAACCTACGTTAATGAGCAGCAATTTGTCAAAAAAGAGAGGACTTCAAGAAGGTTAGATTGTCATTTCTAAGATTGTGAAAGGCATTAAGAGTATTGATCCAGGCAAATTGTTCAGGATGGTATAGGGTTCAAAGTTGAAAAACAATATTAAGAGGTTAACGGTAAGAAGTGAAGTCATTTGGAACCTTATCGTGCAAAGAGCATTAGGTGGAAGAATGCATTAGGTAAAAACAATGACTGCTGATGCTGGAAACCAGATTCTGGATTAGTGGTGCTGGAAGAGCACAGCAGTTCAGGCAGCATCCGAGGAGCAGTAAAATCCATTGCCATGGAAGGTGAGTGAAGGTATCACAAAATAAAGAGAAAATCACATATAGGCAGTACCTTCGCGTAACTTCAGAAACTCATTTTATAACATTTATTTCTGATTAGAAAAATAATAGGAAGGAAACACTCGTAAGTTGGCTGATCTTTAAAAGGATAAAGGATTGGACTGAATAACTTTATCATAGAGTCAGAGGTCTACAGCACGGAAACAGGCCCTTCGGCCCACCTTGCCCATGCCGCCCGGTTTTCAAAATTAAACTAGTCATATTTATCTGCATTTGGTCCATATCCCTCCATATGCATCCCATCCATGTACGTGTCTAACTGTTTCTCAAATGGCCAAATTGTACTCACTTCCACCACTACCTCTGGCAGCCCGTTCCAACACTCACCACCGTCTGTATGAACAAATTGTCCCTTTAGACTTTTCAGCATCTCTTCCCTCTCACCTTAAATCTATGCCCTCTAGTTTTAGACTCCCCTATCGTGATCTGAATATTCCACTATTCTTAACTCTGATTAACTTCTATCCCTTATGTTTTCCCACGATATTTTATTTCAATACTTGCATTCTTTTTATTTGCTTTTCATGCTTGGTTGAACCATGTTTTCTTTAATCCAATTTGTCCTCTTTTCTTTTTCTATGCCCTCATTCTTCTTTCTGTTCCTTTACATCGCTTCATTAGTTGACCAATAGTTCCTCTTGAACATTTTAAATAGTGATTCTTTTCATTCTTCCATCTTGCATTTTTCCAGAGTTCTGTGCTTTTCTTTTTCCTTTGGCAACTGAGAAATTGTGAGAAACACCGAGATCAATTTGTGCAGAGAGAGACAGAGTAGTGCTTTTGTAATAGTGTTTTAAAAAATCTCCTGGGGCATCTACTCAGTTGGTTTAGATTCCTGAAGGTGAAATCCACGACCAAATCTCACAATGATTTGGAGATGCCGGTGTTGGACTGGGTTATACAAAGTTGCAAATCACACAACACCAGGTTATAGTCCAACAGGTTTAATTGGAAGCACTAGCTTTCGGAGCGATGCTCCAACCTCCTGATGAAGGAACGGCACTCCGAAAGCTAGTGCTTTCAATTAAACCTGTTGGACTATAACCTGGTGTTGTGTGATTTTTAACAATCTCACAATGGCTTGAATAACTTAAGGCTAAAAAAGTACCCCAATGAGTCTGACCTTCCAGGTAAAATAAATGGGATATCTCCAGTACATGCAGATGACAAGATGACATGAAGGCAAGTGATGAGGTTGACTGAAAGTGTCTGTAGACAGGTTAAGCGAGCGGGTGAAAACTTGGCAGATGGAATATAGTGTGAGAAATTGTGATGTAAGTACTGAGGAGCTGAATGGTAATTAAATATAATAAGCTAAGAACAGAGAGATTTAGGAGTTCTCATCCTTGAATCACAAAGGTTAGCTTCTAAGTTCAGCAGGTATTAGGGAAGGCAAATGGAATGTTGGTCTCTATTTCAAAGGGAATGGAATATAAAAGAACAGAGATTTTGGTGAAACTACATTAGTCGGACCCCCTGCTGGAATCCTGTCAGCAGTTTTGGGCCATTTGTTCAAAAGAAAATGAGAAAAGGGAATGAAGATGTTTCAAAGAGAGTTCACTAGACTGATATCAGGCATGAGAAGTAGGTGGAGCCTCTACCCATTAGAATTTAGAAGAATGAAGGTGACCTTATTCAAACGTATAAGGTTCTTGAGGGACTTGACAGGATAGATGTGGAAAGTTCTTTCCTCTTGTTGGAGAGTCTAAAACTTGAAAGCACCATTTCAGAATAAAGATTTGTGTGTTTACATTAGATTCCCTACAGTATGGAAACAGGCCATTCTGCCCAATAAATCCACATCAACCCTCTGAAGAGTAACCCATCCCCACACCCCATATTTACCCCTGCCAAATGCCACTAACACCATGGCCAATTCACCTAACTTGGACATCTTTTGGATCGTGGGATGAATTCATGCAGACATAGGGAAAATATGCTGGAATTGAACCTGGGTTGCTGGCACTATGAGGCAGTAATGCTAACCACTGAGCTACCACACCACCCCAAGACAGAGGGGAGGAGGAAATTCTTCTCTCAGAGGCCAGTGTATCTATGGAATTTTCTACCACAGAGGACTGTTGAGAATGGATCTTTAAGTATACTCAAGGCTGAGATAAGGTCAAAAATCACATGACAACAGGTTATAGTCCAAAAGCTTTACAGGCTTTTATTCAGAAAGGGAATCATGGGTTGCAGAGAAAAGGTAGAAAAGTTGAGTTGAAGATTATCAGATCACCAATGATTTCATTAAATGATGCAGCAGACTAATAGACAGAATGGCGGAGGTGGGTACTGCAGGTGCTGGAGATTACAGTCAAGATTAGAGTGATATTGGAAAAGCACAGCAGGTCAGGCAGCATCCAAGGAACAGGAAAATTGACGTTTCCTGATGAAGGGCTTTTGCCTGAAACACCGATTTTCTTGCTCCTCGGATGCTGCCTAATCTGCTGTGCTTTTCCAGCACCACTCTAATCGACTGAATGGTCTACTTAAAGTCATAGAGTCGTAGAGATGTACAGCACGGAAACAGACCCTTCGGTCCAAATAGACCGTGCTGACCAGATATCCCAACCTAATCTAGACCCATTTGCCAGCATTTAGCCTATATCCCTCTAAACTCTTCCTATTCATATATCCATCCAGAAGCTTTTTAAATGTTGTAATTGTACCAGCCTCCACCACTTCCTCTGGCAGCTCATTCCATACACACACCATCCTCTGCGAGAAAAAGTTGCTCCTTAGGTCCCTTTTATATCTTTCCCCTCTCACCTTAAACCTATGCCCTGTAGTTCTGGACTCTCTCACCCCAGGAAAAAGACTTTGTCTATTTACCCTATCCATGCTCCTCATGATTTTATTAACCTCTATAAGGTCACCCCTCAGCTTTCGATACTCCAGGGAAAACAGCCCCAGCCTATTCAGCTTCTCCCTGTAGCTCAAATCCTCCAACCCTGGCAACATCCTTGTAAATCTTTTCAGAACTTTTTCAAGTTTCACAACATCTTTCCGATAGGAAAGGGACCAGAATCACACGCAATATTCCAAAAGTGGCCTAACCAATGTCCTGTACAGCAGCAACATGACCTCCCAACACCTACACTCAATACTCTGACCAATAAAGGAAAGCATACCAAACGCTTTCTTCACTATCGTATCTACCTGCGACTCTACTTTCAACTAACTATGAACCTGCAGTCCAACATCTCTTTGTTCAGCCTAGTACCTTACCATTAAGTGTATAAATCCTGCTCTGATTTGCTTTGCCAAAATGCAGCACCTCGCATTTATCTAAATTAAACTCCAACTTCCACTCCTCAGCCCATTGGCCCATCTGATCAAGATCCCATTTTACTCTGAGTTAACCTTCTTCGCCATCCACTACCCTTCCAATTTTGGTGTCATCTGCAAACTTACTAACGATACCTCCTATGTTCATATCCAAATCATTTATATAAATGATGAAAAGTAGTGGACTCAGCACCAATCCTTATGGCACACTACTAGTCACAGGCCTCCAGTCTGCTTCTGTCCTTAGGTCTTATAGTCTTATTCCCAGCTAGCATGCAAAGAAGACATGGGTCCTGATGCTTCCAGTCAATTATTTCTGAAGTAGAGTCAAGTAGGGGAACATAGCAATCAAATTGCACAAGGCAAGGTCTCCACAAACAGCAATGAGCTGAATTGCTGTATTTTGGTGATGTTGGTTGAGAGATGAATGGATACATGCGTGGCTGTGCTCTGCTTTGCTTCAAAGCAAGAAAGTGCCACATCTCACAACCGTGCTGAACAAATGGATTGGTTTCACATCACAGTCTGACAGGCAGACATTCTGACAATGCCATGCTCCTACAGCATACAACAGGAGCATCAACTTTGATGATGTGTGCTCAAGTCCCAGAGTGGAGCTTGAACCAATAGCATTCTGACTCTGATACAAGAACACTCTCACAGAGCTCGGATGGCACTGTTATGGCAATGATCGAAAGAACCAATGATAATGTAGCCTGAAATTTTTGAGGTAATAGCCATTTTCAAAGTAAGATTGTGTTCATGGCATAGAGTGGATTTTGTACTTCTATAAGCTCAAACTTGTCAAGAAAGCTACAAAGTTAATAAAAAGGTTAGCAAAAATCAGATTGGGAAAAGAAACATTTTATTGAATCTGTCATTTTGGTAGATTTCCTGCAAGAATGTTATTGTTTCACACATGCAAAGCTTTGACATATATAGTGATTATATTTTTGGCCTTTATTTACATGTCTCTGTTGCAGTTCACTTTATGGAATTTGCCTTCCATCAAAATGACTAATGTATAAATAAGAGACGCTGGTATCAGGGGTAGGGAATGCACAGAAGTTATATTCTAGCATTGATGATAAATTACTGCATTTAACCAAATGTCAACAAGGAAACAGAGTCACCAAAGGTCTTCATCAATCAGATAGCTCTCGAAAATTGGCATTGAATCACAATCCTACTCAAAGAAAGGGGCTACAAGCTGTCAAACACTGACCCACTGGAACATTACTCATTAAAAACCCAGGCTAGCAAAGTTTGAAAAATAATCAATCAAAGGTTTGGTGGGGGGTAATTGGAGGAGAAGCTTTTTTGTGCCAGGAATTCATTTTCTATCAAGTAATGGAGACATGTGGATTCAAATAGAATCCGTAATGATTTTTTTAACACTTACAGATGCTTTCCTAAATATAAATGGACATATTTCCAGCTGGCACATCTGTTGTGAGGGTATATCTAACGCTGTGATAAAATTGTGTCATTTATAAAATGCAATAATCTCCATTAATCCAATCTTTAGTGAAAATTGGATAAATTAGAAAATGGATGACAGTGTGCTAAAAACTTTGGTTACTGCAAATTTCACAGGAATTTCAGCCGACTGAATATGCAAGTTTATACCCCGTTGGACAAGTCGTTGGTGTAAAAAAAGTTATGTGCTATTTAAGTTAGCGCATTTATTTTGAGTTAATGACTGCGTGAAAGTTACACATCCCGAAGTTACAAGCAGTGCACTAAGAATGACTCTGCAGAATTTTGAGCATGAGTGGAAAGCGATGATAACTTTAATGGTTTCAAAAATATTTTCTTTTACAATCTTACACACCGACCAAAATGCAACTTGAATTATTATTTCCTTTTTTTTTTGCTTCCATAGCAATCTCAGTACACTTGAGATTGGCAATGGAACAAATTGTTGTCAACAAAGGCCTTCTATACCTCTCCTTCCAAAATTGGTAACAAATTTTAATCTTTAATCTGCCCATGACAAATAAATCAATTTAACAATTGGCTTAAAGAACAGGAAGCGATTGATTACCTTCCAACATTGATGTTCATAATGAATTTTTACAACATTCCTTTGAGAGGGGAAAAATCAATAATCAGATACATTCCACAGTGAATGAAAGAAGTTGAAGCAAACTTTTGATATGAGCACTTCTGTTTGTGAGAACCTGAAAGGAAGATCCTGACTTTGTAAGCACTGGCCAAAGCTCAGTTGGTTACTGTTCCTTTCTTTATCCCTGCATCTCCAGGGTTTACTATTTAGATGTCACTCAGTTAGTTTACATAGTGTATGTCTATTTAATAGCAGTCTCAAGGTAACATAAAATTTCAGATTCATGCCAATGGAAAGATACAGAAGAGACAAGGAAATAAGAGCTGCTTCAAAAAATTATTCTATCGATTCAGGGTATGTCCTTAAAACTCTCACTGTTTTCATAGTTTCACACAAATTTTGAAGATAAATTTCCCCAGATCATGGTGATCTTTAATGACGATGGTTGGTGCACAAAGGAGAAACCAGGCTACCTTCTCCGTGCCTTTCAGCATGGCATGCAAGCTCTCATGGGTTAGGGAAGACTGGGTGTGTAGATGGTGCCTGAATGTTTGTCTTTGAGCCGCATAATGGCACCTGAGAGCAAAGTTGCGAACTCTGGGGCTGCACTGCGGCAGAGTGCCAAGTACAGGTGGTGAATTTTACTCAACCTGTTCCCAGAGCAGATGGGACTTCAACTGAAGCCTCTTAGCTCAGAGGCAGCGACACTACCATTGCACCACAAGACACCCAGAAGTGCACTGTACAGTCTCATTGGCAACAGCTGCTGAATGTCATATCAGGATGCACTGGTTACAAAGGCTCAACAAAGTCTCTCCTTCCTCAGGCAGCTGAGGAAATTTGGCATGACAGCGAATACCCTTGCCAATTTTTATAATCGAGAATGTTCTGTCTGATGTATCACTACCTGGTATGGCAACTGTACCATTCAAGATCGGAGATTACAGAGAGTGGTGAACTCGGCCTGGACAATCACAAAGGCCAACCTCTTATCTATAGAATCCATCTACCAGGCCCACTGTCAAGGAAAGGCCACCAGCATTCTCAAAGATCCATCCCACCCTGGCAATGCTTTTCTACAAACTCTACCATCAAGGAGAAGGTACTGAAGCCTGAACACACGCACCAGCCAGTTTCGAAACAGTTTCTACCCTAATGTGGTTAGAGTACTGAATGGACTCACAAACTCTTAACATTCGCCTGTACCTGTGTTTTTGTTTTTGCCGCTGTTTACCTATTATTTACTATCTATGCTACTTAACTCTGTGATCTGCCTGTATTGCTCGCAAGACAAAGCTTTTCACTATGTCTTGGTACACGTGACATTAATTCAATTCAATTCAATTCCGTTTCTCTGCCGAAGGTGAGAAGCCCAAGTCATTTTTGGAGGTTTGCATTCTACCTACAGAAGTAATTAATTATTTTGCTTCATTGTTAATTTTAAGAACCTCCATACACACAGATATGGAGTTATTAACATGGAATTTCCCTTCTCAGCCACAAATGGAAGCAGATGAACAGCCCCTGTCCAGGCTGATTACTGACCTCTCTGAATAAAAAGGTCCCCCGTGGTGCAACTAATTGGAACACTTGGTGAACCTTCAATCACTGTGCTTTCCGGCTGTGTTTTAAAACTATAAAACTATACAGAGCACAGCTTTGTAAATCTTAAGAACCTTTTGAACGCATAGAGAATGTTGAAAATAATAGTTGATTTGTGCTAGAGCAATCATTAATAAATATTTGGAAGGGATCAAAGTAAACATTTGCTCTAAATTTGAAGGTTTTGTATCAATATGTCCCACCCTATGGTTTTCTGGAGCGAGACAATTTATGATATTATAATGTTCTCAGATGCTGCCTTACCCACTGTGCTTTTCCAGGACCACCCTCTCGACTCTTATTATGATGTACTTTGTTTTAAATATATTTTATGCAAAAGTGCGTGTAGTTGCATAAAGTATATTCTGGTATGTACAAAGGTCTGTGACCCTTATTTCAAAATATTCATCGACCATGAAATTACCTTCTTGTTCCCTAACCTTTTTTCCCAGATGTGATATTTTCAAAAATACCTTGTGGTATGTGCCACCTCTATCCTTTGCGTTGCTGGGTAAGAATTGTTTGGGGTAAGTTGCTGCCACCAGTCATTCTCAGCCTTCCGTTAAATATAAGGTATTGCATTTTGGTTAAACAAACAAGCACTGAGTCACCATGCTGCCCTGGTTTATAGGCTGGAGCATAGGAGATTGAAGGGGGAGCTTATTGAGGTTTATAAAAACGAGAGGCACACATAAGGGAATGTAGACCTGCTTTTATAGTTAATGGTAGGGTCCTAGGGAGTATTGTTGAACAGAGAGACCTAAGGGTTCTGGTACATAGTTTTTTGAAAGTTACATCGCAGGTGGACGGGGAGATTAAGAATGAATTCAGCACTCTTGCCTTCATTGCTCACACTGTTGGGTAGAGAAGTTAGTTGGGAGATCTTATTGAGGTTGTACAGGATGTTGATGAGGCCACTTTTGGAGTACTGTGTGCCATTCTGGTCACCCTGCTATAGGAAGAATATTAGTAAATCAGAGAGGGTTCAGAAAAGATTTGCCAGAACGTTGCTGGGAACGGTGGGTTTCAGTCATAAAGAGAGGCTGGATAGATGGGGACTTTTTTCACTCGAACATAGGAGGTGACATTATAGTGATTTATAAAAATGAGGGATATGGATAAGGTGAATAGAAAAAGGTCTTTTCCCCAGGCTGGGGGACTTCAAAATTAGGGGCCATAGTTTTAAGTTGAGAGGAGAAAGATTTAGTAGGGACCTGTGGGGTAACGTTTTCACACAGAGGGTGGTTCATATGTGGAATAAGCTGCCAGAGGAAGTGGTAGAAGCAGGACCAGTTACAACATTTAAATGACATTTGGTCAGGTACGTGCATGGGAAAGGTTTAGAGGGATATGACCCAAACACAGGCAAGTGTGACTAGTTTAGTTTGGAAAACATGGTTGGCATGGACGAGTTGGACTGAAGGGACTGTTTCCATGCTGTATGACTCTATGACTCTAGTCTTTGCATCTATCTGGTAATTATTAACACAGAATAAATCATCGTAGACTATCGTCAGATAAGATATTGTTTTTAGCATGTTCGTAATAATTACAACTACACTTCAGGTATAGTGACTCGGACCCTTGGGAGCTGATACAGATATATCTGCACCCCCCCAGGAAAATTCCAATCACCTCATCTCCATCCACCAACTATGTGTAAGATCAGCAGAATGGGTAAGACAATGTAACATGAACATTAATCCCTTCATCTTATACAACAATATTAAGTCTGTCTTCTCTCCACAGATGCTTCCAGCTTGAGAGAAAGACAACTAGAAACAAGTATCATTATTTTATCTGTTCATGCGCAGACTCTGAAACAAATATACTATCACATAACTGAAGAGAAAGGAAATCCTGTGCCTTGACAAACCCCATAAAAGCAGGTCTACATACCCGTATCTATGCCCCTCATTTTTATAAACCTCGATAAGTTCACCCTTCAATCCCCGATGCTCCAGTCTATAAGCCAGGGCAGCATGGTGACTCAGTGGTTAGCACTAGTGTCTCACAGCACCAGGGACCCAGGTATCATTTCAGCCTTGGATGACTGTTGGTGTGGAATTTGTACTTTCTGCCCATGTCTGCATGGGTTTCCTCCAGATGCTCTGATTTCCCCCACCATCCAAAGATGTGCAGGTTCATTGGATTAGCCGTGCTAAATTGCCCATAGCGTCCAGGGATGTGCAGGTTGGGTGGGTTAGCCATGGGAAATGTAGAGTTACAGGGTAGAGGGTGTGGGTCTGGGTGGGATTTTCTCGAGGTGCTGAATGGCCTGCTTCCATACTGTAGGGATCCTATCATTACGCAGTTGGTCGTTTGAAATAACCTTGCATTTTCCAAGTCCTAAACCCTCAGCTTCTATTGTACGTGTCGCCATAGTCTTACCAGACCATAGGGGCTGCTCTCTTATTGGAGAGAAGTAACTGGTGGTGATTTGACCTGAGGCCCACCAGACTTTAGGCGAGGGAAGAGGTTGAGAAGGAGAGTCCTTGATGGTAACCTCAAACTGGTGTTTGGAATTGAATCCACGCTGTTGGATCACACTGCGCTGCAAACCAACAATCCAGCCAGCTGAGCTAAACCAATTCCCTCAGCTTCTATTAATCATACACTAGTAATGCATCATCCATAAATCTCAAACTGCAGAAACAACACTTAGTATTAAAGGTCTCTTCTAAAATCGCACAGGCACAAGTTCTGTTAAGGTGTGGAACACTACCTAGTGCTTACCTTGGTGATGAAGAGAATTGTTTGAATACCTTAACATTAGTACTACCTACTTGTAGGATCACCCAACATGGGCCACAGGCTGCAGTCCTTAATACCATCTGTTGTAAACAAAGATTACAGAAACAGTACACTGGGCACAGATTATTTTATATAATACCACCTTTCCCCTAGCTGCCATCAGTTCTGGACTCATAACATTAAGTCTGTCTTCTCTCCACAGATGCTGCCAGACCTGCTGAGTTTCTCCGGCAATTTCTGTTTTTCTGTGTTATAGATTTTTTTGATGCCTTGCTGCTTGACACCTGTTAATTACAGCCAGCGCCTGCTGTGCTGTAAGGACATGATTCAATGAAAGACTTGTTCATGGTAACACCAGTACTGGCACAGGAAATGATCAATAGGTTTGAAAATAGGTTTGAAATTCTGCCTTAATGAAAAGCAGAAGAGTGTCTCCTTTCCTCCTGTAATTAATTCCAACTGTGGAAGTAAGCAGTTTTTAGAAAAGGTGCAATTCATGACAAATGCAATTTTGTTAGTGACTCATTACTTAAAAAAGAAAGAGGAATGCTCCTGTATGTCACCTAAAGGGGAATCTCAAAAACCACAGCATTCAGTTTAAAACATATGCTTGTAATTCATATGTTTAAAACAGCAGACATTGCTGAATGCAATTTAATTTCACAGTGTATCCGAACCCCATAATTTGCTGATTGCTTTGTTATCATTTCCAATTCCTGCATTTTCCATGCAGCATTTGATTAAATACAGCCACATTGAATACAGTCTGACTGCCACCTATTTAACCACACAGTAAACAGCAGAAATCACAGGAAAGGGAAATCAGGCTGGGACTCTTTCCCATCCAGAAGAGAAGCAATAGGGGTGGCCTGGTAGAGATGTCTGATTTTATGAAGGAGTTTGAAGGTGTGGATGTCAAGAACATGTTTCCAGTTGTGGTGTGTGTCAAACTTGGGGCTGTAAATATAAGGCCATTTTTACCAAGTCAAATTAGGAATTCACTAACACATTGAATTGAATGAGCTTTATTGTCAAATGTACTCAAATGAGTACAATGAAAAATTTATAGGTCACCACTTACAGTGCCATCTTAAAGGCAGATTCAATCTATCAGCTGTACAATGACCTGGCTTTTATGGGTTTTGTTAACACACATTCCCTCCTCTTCTGTTATGTATTAATATATTTGTTTAAGGGTCTGCACATGAACAGATATAATAATGATAAAAAGATACAACTTCTTCAGTTACAGAGTAACAATGTCACCAACACATGGCACCATCTTAGGTATAAAGTACCTTGGTACAATCATTAGTTATAGAATCGAAAAATGAGGAAATAAAAGTTACACAACAGCTACAGATATTATGACCATAGATCAGAAAAACAAGAAGCATCATTGGAAAGACAAACAGCACATCATTTGCATCACATGGTGCAACTTAAGTGGGTAAAGAGAGAAAAGGATATGCAGACGTGTTCAGGTGAAGATGTGGGTAGAAGATTATGTGCAATCAGCGAAAGTTTAATATAATTCAATATGATTTACTTCATTCTTTGATGGGATGTAGGCACCACTGGCAAGACCAACATTTGCAGCCCATCTCTCACTGCCCTTGGACTGAGTGGCTTGCTTAGTCTTTTGAGAGAGCAGTTAAGAACCAATCACATTACAATGGGTCTGGAGTCACGTGTAGGCCAGATTTCCTTTGTTAAATGGCATTAGTGAACCACTTGGCATTTTAAAATGGGCATGGTCACCTAACTGAGACTAGTTTTCAATTCTAGATTTTTATTAACTAAATTTTAAACTCCACAGGCTGCTATGATGGGGTATGAACTCTTGTCTCCAGAACATTAACCGTGGGCCTCTGGATTACCAGTCCAGTAACATTACCAGTTTAATGTCATCTCTCCCTGAATATTAATATTATTTTAACATTCATCATTTCAAACTTGAAAATATAGTATTCTTTATATTAATAAATCCCACAAATACAGCAGGGAGCACCAGAGGAATTTTTTTTAATCAGATCTTTCAGAACTTTTCGATTTTGTTTCCTGACTGAGCACATTGGCTTTAAATGGTGGTCAAATACTTTTGCATTATTCAATGACTGGCAGTGAGCTTTTGCTACTAGGTGCAGGATTAGAATTCCGTGCATGTTGGTACAGGTGGAGGGCACAGATATTAATCTGAGTTTAGGTAAAATGAGCAATGCCCACTGCATAACAGATTTATTTCATCTCTCCATTTCTGCTCGAGCTGAATGACCCAGTGTATTTCGATTCATTGCTGATCAAATTCTCACAGACTTGCAAATAACCATAACAGCAGGTTTGTCTTGATGGGTCTTGCTCTGATCCTATGTTCTGCGGCTGTGAGCTGAAGGATAAAGAGAAGTGCCTTTCCTTTTACAAACCAGGGCTTCCCAGAGTAATTCTCAGCTAACCAAATGCTACTAAAGTGAAGTCATTATTGTAATTTGGCAAACATGGTAGCCATTTTACACACAGCAAGCTCCCATTTTAGCAATGACATAATGACCACATAACCTGCTTTGTTAACATTTTTGTCAAGAAAGCAGACCTAACATTTTGAATCTGATAACCAAAAAACATGAAATCTGCTTTCTACCCAAAATGCTGTCAGACCCACTGAGTTTCTCCAGCAATTTATGTTTATGTTTCAGATCTTCAGCATCTTTATTTTATTAAAGTATATCTGGATCCTGTTAACATTCACTTGCCCCAATGGACCCTGCCCATGTCCTTGATCAACATCCACTCGCTCCTCTGGGGAAAAGGGAGTAGGAAGCACATGATCTGAATTAGAGAGACACACAGTTTAAGGAAGGTTGACAGAGTTTCCAAATAAAGATTAGATTACTTACAGATTGGAAAGAGGCCCTTCAGCCCAACAAGTCCACACCGACCCGCCGAAGCGAACCCCACCCAGACCCATTCCCCTGCATTTACCCCTGCACCTAACACTACGGGCAATTTAGCGTGGCCAATTCACCTAACCTGCACATTTTTGGACTGTGGGAGGAAACCGGAGCACCCGGAGGAAACCCACGCCTGAGGCGGGAATTGAACACGGGTCTCTGGCGCTGTGAGGCAGCAGTGCTAACCACTGTGCCACCGTGCCACCCGAAGGGATCAAGGTTATGGAGATCGAAAGACGTGGATGAGCCCCACAAAATCGACACTCCCCTCCAGTATAATTTCACTTTCTCCACTCCTATTAACCCCCTCTCCTCCCCCAATTGACCTCCCTCCCTCCCATAGTCAACCCTTCCCTCCTTCACAATGAACACTCCTCCAATTGGCCGTCCTTCCCAACACCCCCACTCCCATTTGATTAGCCTCAACATCCAGAACATGACCTCCTTAGGCATGCAGGAATGTCGAGTTGAGGTTAAAGCCTGATCAGGCATGATCTCATTGAATGTCGCAGGAGGCTTGAAGGGCCTATCCTTGTTCCTTCTTCATATAACTGTATCCCCCAATTCTACTATCTCCCATCAGGGGAAATATCCTTGCAGCATCAGGGCAGCACAGTAACACATGGTTAGCACGCTGCTTCACAGTGTCAGGGGCCTGGGTTTGATACTGGCCTTGGGTGAAGTTTGCGTGTTCTCCATGTGGCTGCATGGGTCTCCACTCACAGTCCAAAGATGTGCAGTTTGGATGGATTGACCTTGTTAAGCATTGACATGTAGTGTGCGGGGTTGGTCTGGATGGGATGCTCTTCAGAGGGTCAGTCAGATTTGATGGGCCGAATTGCCTCTTTTTGAACTGCAGTGATCCACTTTGTCAATTCTATTCAGAATCTCACCTCTCATTTTTCTAACCTTCAATCAGTACATGTCCAGGTTGTTTATCCTGCCCGAAACGTCGATTCTCCTTCTGCTTTGATGCTGCCCGACCTGCTGCGCTTTTCCAGCAACACATTTTTAAGCTCTGATCCACAGCATCTGCAGTCCTCACTTTCTTCATAAGACAATGCCATTGACCCCAGAATCATTTCAGCAAAACACCTCTTCACTGCAATTGTATCTAACGTTGTGTATTTGTGCATACAACCAGAATATATATGCAAATAATAAAATTAACTTTGTCTTTCTGTATTCCTGTAATCTTTGATAATCTTTCGTCTCCTTAGTAATCAAGAATCTATCTACCTCAGCTGTAAAAATACTTAAAGACTCTGGATACACTACCTTTTGAGGAAGGCAATTCTAAAGATTCACAACCCTCTGAGAGAAATGTTTCCTCATCTATTTTAAACAGGAAACCCCTTATTTTTAAATTATGATCCCCTACTTTTAGATTCTCCCATAAGGGGAAACATCCTTCTCACATTCATCTTGTCAAGTCCTCTCAGTCACCTCTGACACTTCTAAACTCCAGAGACACAGGACTAACAGGATTAAGTCCTCCAGCTTAATCTGTAAGTAAGGAGTAGCCAGTGCAACAGGATAAACACCAGAACAAACGAATTGAAACAACCAGTATGAGATTCTCAGGACATTAGCAACACAGAAAAGTGAGGATAAATTTTACAGATTTGTGCAGCAATCACTGTTTACTAATGCTAACCGAGTAACTCACATCACCGTGACGATAAGCCATTGATCGCTCGTGAAATAGCCATGTCATCAGAACCATTTTCTGAGAGAAAATCTTTGTTTTAAGAAACTGGGGTGGGGGTGAAAGTGAATGTAGCAGTGGAAAGTCCAATCCAACAGCACCAGACAAGGACGGTCAAATTATTGGCATAAAGAGGGTAACCAAAGAAGTATCCAGAAATTGAAATGAGATGTACGGTCACTAACACCAGCTGCAAATTAGCTGGGTGTTGTAAATGGCCATGATCATCAGTCCGTAATGAGTCCAAATAACCTTTCGTTGAGTGTAGCCTTGCATTAAGTAACAGGTCCACTATATGCTGTGAGTCTGACATTCCTCATCCAAGCATTGATCCTCGTAGTTTCCTTCTGAAACATGAAGCAGTTATGCTGCCCAGTGAAGGCTTTAGTCTATATTTTCCCAACATGCACTGGCAAAGGACAAGATTCCTCATCTCCCAGTAGCACCACGTGAGAAGGTTACAAGACCTGATGAGATCCAATAGCTATGTTTATCGAGTTTGGAGAAGATTTGTAGCTCAGGTTGAGGTTCTAGATGTAAGTTTGCTCGTTGAACTGAAAACAAACCTTCCAGCTCCGCAAGCAATCTTACATCCAGCTATGTTTATGTTCTCTTGATTTTTCAATTGTTGGTTTATTCAAACATAAGAGCTTCTTTATAATTATTTCATATAGGATCTGGGGTTAGTCATGGGTTAAACTTTCCTTTGGGCCTGGCATCTTCTGATGAGGTTTGTTCAAGAGTTCTCTGCTGAACAGGAATAAAGCTAACAACAGCACCCCCTGTGGGTGTTCCCATCAAACAGCGACATCACGTGAACCGAATCAGAATTCCTCTTTAGCCGACGTGTCTGTCATAAACATTGCCCAAGCACATCATCAACACCTTCTTACAAATTCTTTTAAAGTGTTACTTTGTAGATACTTGAAAGAAAGGCAGAAGATATGCACTGCAGATGCAGTATTGTGTAGTTAACATTCATTGTCACAAATTCAAGACTTCCTTTCAAAGCATAAAAATTAGTCAACCTATAATATTATTATACCTCAGCTTAGGCCATTCAGCCCTTCAAGACTGTTCCACCATTCCGTTTTCTTTTATTCATTCATAAGATGAGGCCATCGCTGGCTAGCCTTGTATTCACTGTCGCTCCCAGAGGAATTTTTAGAGTCAACCACATTGCTGTGGTCTGGAGTCACATATAGGCCAGAACAGATAAGGAAGGCAGTTTCCTTCCCTAAAGGACATCAGTGAACCAGAGGGCTTTTCCCAACAATCGACAGTGGCTTCATGGTTATCGTTAGACTTTTAATTCCAGATTTTTATTGAACTCAAATTCCACCATCTGCTGTGGCAGAATTCAAACTGACATCCCCAGAATATTACCTGGGACTCTGGATTAACAGTCCAGTGCCAATACCACTAGGTCACTACCTCCCCAACTTAGATCATGTTTGACCTGCACCCTAAGTCTATTCACTCACCTTGACTCCATGTATTCTTGGAGACAAAAAGAAACTGTTGAGTTTGAAATTAAAGTGAAAATGGTTCTGGCCCTGGGGAAGTGCTGCCCTATTTGAGATACCAATGTCTGTTTGGAGACCCGATGTCTGTTCTGAAGGTACCCGGGACTCTCAACTCTCACCCAGTAAATGCCTAATTGGCACTAAATCAGGTTGGAGATGCATTGAATGGCAGCAGTTGTAACCAATTCACAATGTGTGAACTGCCCCACTGCTACAATTATTAAAATTAGGCTTTACAGTCTCAAACTGGGATCCTGACTACTTTCTGAAAGCAGTAAATGACATCAAACAAAGAAAATTCACAAATTCTTAGAACTGAGCTCTGTTTCAATCATTGATGATACTTTTCATCTTTGAGCCATTTTCTGATCTTCAACAGAGTTGCTGAAAACAGATTTTCTAACTGGGTGTTTCTTGGCAAATCAGTACTGCATTTTTCAATATTTTATTAATCCAAAAATGTAAACAACAAAGTCCTGATGGTTGGAGTTTTGAGTTCAGGATCTAGTTGATTTGCTCAACAGCCTTATAATGGTCAGTCCCTTACACTGAAGGGGTGAAAATATATGGGCTGGTTGGCATGCACTAGAAAGCCCCAATCCAAATGGCCTTTCCCTACAGGGAGCATGGGGCTAGTGATAATATTTTCTACTAGGTCTTACATTAACATTGAATGATGGGTGCCAAGCTCCTACCCAACACCTCTATAACCTGATCCCTCACCTTCACCTGGTCTGGTCTACCTGAGACTCCAGGTGCACAGCAACTGAAGAATCGAAAGTAGACATCATACTGGACTTGAACTGCTAACTCGGTTTCTTTCTCCACAGATGTTGCCAGACCTGCTGAGTTTGTCTATCATTCTCTGTATTTGCACAGCGATGTGGTTGACTCTGAAATGCTTTCCAAAATGACCTAGCAAGCCACTCAGTTGTATCTACAGCCACAGAAAAGCCTGATGGATCACCCAGGACTGGGTAAGGCTCCAGAAATGGCAACGGCAGGCACAGCTCTGCCAAACCTCCTTACTAACGTCTGCAGACGAATTCCAGAACTGATAGGGCTGACCCCCAGGCTAGTTAAACAATGGCCTGACATAGCTATTCTCAGGGAAACATACATTATACATAGTCCCAGACAACACTATTACAATCTCCCATCGACCAAACGTGTCAGCACGGTGATACACAGTTGGGAATGAACTGTCCTAGAACTGTCCTCAACATTGACTCTGAACCCCCTGGCATCAGGGGAAACATGGGTAAGGAAGTTTCCTGTTAAATACAACCCACCACTCTTCCTCAGCAGATAATACAGTTCTTCTCCACGTTGAACACCACTTAGAAGATGCACTGTATGTTCAGGGTACAGAATATACTCTGGTTGGGACCTACAATCTTCTTCACCAAAAGAGTGGATCAACATCACTATTGACCAAGCTGGATGAAGGACACAGTTACTCGGCACTGATTACACACATAGACAGCAACAGATCAAGAAGGCAGTTCACCACCAATTTCTCAACTGAGAAATGGGAAATAAATGCAGGACGAGCCAGCAATTCCCACATCCTGTGAATGAACATTTTTAAAAAATCTAGCAACCATAAGTGCCATTCAAAATATAAACTTGCAATACAACCAGCAGAGTTTAAGTTAACATATTTATAGTTTGTTTACTAGCTCGAGATTCGCAACACCTAGACTGAAGCTGATGGAGGGAAAATAAACTAATTAGGTTGATTTAAGTGAATTAATTTTGGTCAATACCATCAAGATTTTATTTGGCACTTGAAGAGATTCTTAATTTCATAGCAAATTTCAGCATTATTAAAATAAATTGTGCCATTTATTTTTCTATTTGTTATCTATTTGTGAACTTGGAGTTCTGTGGGATCAGGCAATTGACTTTGATACAATTGAAACATAGAAAAGTTGACAGTATGAAATAATCCATACCTTTATGATGGTTTGCAGCTGATAGCAATTTTCCCCAAAGGGTTATCACACATATGATAAGTAGCAGTGTCCCTTTAACCATCCTATTAAAAAGAACAGAGATCATTGCTTACAGTTGATTGTACCTTTTGGGATATACTGTAACAAATAATCAATTCACAATACATTACAAATCATTCAACATTGGTAAATAATGAAGCATAATAGCACACAATTATAAACTTTACGATTCCCTGGCATTTCATAATTTTAGTCCGATGGCAAAGCAATAAACTGTCAGTCGTCAACTTGTGAAATTATTGAGTCCTAAAATAACAATTATTTCATTCATTTACAACTGAACACTTGGGATAATGTTCAAATCTATGGACCCTGTGTGGGAAAGTGGGGCGAGTGTGGATAGTATTATGTTACTCGACGGGCTGTAGGTCCTCTTTCATACAGTAAGATTCTGTGATACTACGGACTACCAGACAGACACGATTCTAGAGGGCTTGGTGCAGCCTGAAGACTGCAAGTTTAGGAAAGGTTATAGTTGGTCTTGTTGAATTGTATCTGTACAAGTGTGATCTCTTTTCCTTTAAGTACTTCAGCATGCAGGTGAAAACTGGAACCAGGCATTTAATGGGAAGCAAGCTCAAGGGAGAAGTGGCATTTCTCATTAAGCATGTCTTGTTTGTAGCTCAGGAATAAGCAGGCTTCCTTCAGCTAAGAAACCTAACACATGCACTGCCAAGTGATTTCAATTTTCCCCGATACATAACACCCATAGTGTCAGAGGAGCTCATTAATCAGCCTTTGTTATCTGAAATGAAACTCCAGTCAGTTATTCTACTCAGATTAATTATGTACAAAAAATGATGCTGTAGCCAGATCTCCCATGTTAAAACAGCTTATAAATGAAAATGTATCATATTCCTAAGCCAATATTACTGTAAAGACATCAATTAGAATATGAGTCCTCTTTGATGCCTGGAACTTCAGACATTTAAATTGTCACAAACTTAATTTCATCATTCAAATGAAAATTGAAATGTGATGTACATGTCGACAACTTCGCACTTTTGTACCCCACAGCTTTAGGAATTGAGAGATACCTGAGTACATAATGCAAGGTTGGCACTACAGAGCAGTAGTGCAGGAGCCCTACACTATCTTATGTGCTGTCTTTCATTTGAGATATTAAAACCATGACTCTGACTGCTTTGTCAAGTGTAAGTAAAGAATTCCATGGCACTATACAAAGAAAAGCTGAGGAGTTCTTCCAAAGTCCTGGCCAATATTTATCCTCAAAATAGCTGCATTAAAAGAGATTATTTGGTCAATTGTCTTATTTCTGATGGTTGGAGCTTACTGTGTGCAAATTGGTTGCTGTTTTTCTTACACAGCAATGTGATAACACTGTAAAAATACTTAATTGTCACATTATTTAAGGTATTTCCTGAGATTGTGAAAGGTGTCATATTCAGCCTGTCAGATTGAAACCTAATGGAACACTGACAGGGAGTGGCACTGTGGGTGGCACATGGCTCAGTGGTTAGCACTGCTGCTTTACAGTATCAGGGACCTGGGTTTGGTTCCACCCTCAGGTGACTGTGTCAAGTTTGCACATTCACTCTGTATCTGTGTGGGTTTCAGCCGGGTGTTCCAGGTTCCTCCCACAGTCCAAAGCTGTGTAGGCTAGGTGGATTGACCATGCTAAATTGCACATAGTGTCCAGGGATGTACAGCATAGTTAGATTAGTCATGGAAAATGCAGTGTTTCAAGGGTAGGGGTGTGGGTGAGATGCTCTTCAGAGGGTTGATGTGGACTTGAAGGGCTGAATGACCTGCTTCCCCACTGTAGGGATTCAATTAAATTTCAAGATAATTCTTTCTCTCTGCCAAATATCCAGTTCCATTTTAATCGTTTTTCAATGTGAAGCACTGGCATTGGGAAAGGGCCTTTGAATAGAGCATGCAGAATCCAGCATGAATCACTATTTGGACGTTCCTGACCATCTTCAGGACAGTCAGTTCATTAGGAACTGCAGAGAGGTAATGAAATGGAGGTAAACATTCACTTGCAGTGTCCGGATGATATTCTGACAGAGCAAATTTCCGCAGTATTATAAAACCAACCACCCATGGAGCTATTGATGGAGATGATGGCCTAGTGGTGTTATCGTTGGGTTGTTAATCCAGAGACCCAGAAATGTTCAGGGAATCTGAGTTCAAATCATGTCTCAGCAGATGGTGGAATTTGAATTCAATTAAAATAATCTGGAATTAAGTGTCTAATGATGACTATGAAGCGATTGTCAGGAATAAACTCATCTGGTCCATTAATGCTCTTTAGGAAGGGAACCTGCTATCCTTACTGACAATACTGCACATGACTCCAGACCCACAGCAATGTGATTGACTCTTACCCACCCACTAGGAAATTATGGATGGGCAATAAATAAATACTGGCCTAATACTTTCCTTTTCCTGTGAAAGAGGTTTTATAATTCTATTCAATGTGCATCTCTCGAAAAACAGGCCATTGAGCTGAATTTCTGCTGATATCTCCTAAGTGTGGCATGTTCTGTTTGAATTTTATGAACAATGAGCTCTTGGTTTTTTTTAGATTAGATTCCCTACAGTGTGGAAACAGGCACTTCAGCCCAACCAGTCCACACTGACCCTCCGAACAGTAACCCACCCAGACCCATTTCCCTCTAACCAATGCACCTAACACTATGGGCAATTTAGCATGGCCAATTCACCTGACCTGCTCATCTTTGGACTGTGGGAGGAAACTGGAGCACCCGGAGGAACCCATGCAGACACGGGGAGAATGTACAAACTCCACACAGACAGTCACCCGAGGCCGGAATCGAACCTGGGATCCTGGCGCTGTGAGGCAGCAGTGCTAACCACTGAGCCACATTACCGCCCCAAATAGCTTTGTTAGCTTTATTAACCCTTTAAATCTGTATCCTTGATATGAGATAGAGGAGACTATCAGGAAAATGGATGTACAGGCGATACCCAATTTACAAACGTATAACTTATGAATGCTTGTCCTTACAAAGGCGGTCCCGTACAGGAGTGTATCAAAATTAAGGTGAAAGATCTGGCATACAAACTTTTTTTGTTCTTACAAATGGCTTTTACAATGCCCCGCATTGTGTTCCGACTTGCGTACAAATTAACCTGCAAACTCACTCAAGAACAGAATCTGTTTGCAACCCAAGGACTAACTGTACACAATGTAGCAGCGAGTTACTGCACAGCCTGGAACCTGTGCTGAAAACAAAACGTACTGGAGATCACAGCAGGTCAGGTAGCATTCATGGAAAGACAGCAAGCTAACATTTCGAGTCTAGATGACTCTTTATCAGAGCAGCCACCTCGACTTGAAATGTTAGCTTCCTTTCTCTCCATGCATGTTGCCTGACCTGCTGTGATCTCCAGCACTTTTTGTTTTCAGGACCAACTGTACATGGTCTTTGAAGCTTGACTGTACCTGTACTTCATGCCCCATGAACAAGTTCGATCATCACTTACCTACATCAGCATCTGCCTTTAAGTTTCCTGGTATACAATTGTGCAAATGTGCAAGTAGTCATTAGACCACTTTTATTTCAGCACCAAATAATAGGATCCTTGCAAAATTTTTAGCGTCTATGTAATACTGTAGCATGACAGTATCTTTTTAAAATCTTATTTTGTGCTTATTTGAGTATATAGGAAACAAAGCACTAATGCACTGAAAATATTGACAATGCTCTGGGGGAAAAGTAACCCAACTAACAAAGCACAGCTGATGCAATTGGCTTTTTTATAAATATACCCCCTCTTTGTGCTGTTTCCTTTCAAAAGAAACCCAGTGCACCTCATTCTGTATTTTGCTCACAGCCTCTGGGATTGGGGCATATTTTTACGTCTCAGAGAAGGACATATAGAGTTCAACAGAAAACCACAGACCTCAATCTTTGAGAGAGAAAAAAACAGCACACACTGTTGAACTTGTCAGTTTCAAGGGAAGAGCTGTACGAGTGTTAAACTCAAGATTTACTCTACATCTGAAAGTCTGAGCAGATTGTGGATCTTCAGAGAGGACTGAGGGGAGAACTAAACAAAGATATTTAAGATATGGAGGTGCCTGCGTTGGACTGCGTGGGCAAAGTCAGAAGTCACAAGGTTATAGTTCAACAGGTTTATTTGAAATCACAAGCTTTCGGAGCACTGTTCCTTCGTCACTTCACCTGACAGAGAAACAGTGCTCTGAAAGCTTGTGATTTCAAAGGTATTTAAAATTACCAGGGGTTTTAGTAACGAGGACACAAAGAGGATGTTTCCACTTAATTGTGCAGATTCCAACATTAAATGTTATAAAGATAACCCAGTGGGAAAACCTGAAGAAACATCTTTACGCAGTCTGGTTTGAATGTAAAACACAAAATCACAGGGAATAGTTGAGGTGAATAACATAGATGCATTTAAGGGGAAGCTGATTTAACATATAAGGGAGAAGGCCATAGAAGCTGAATAACTTATAGAATTATAGAGTCATAGACATATACAGCATGGAAACAGACCCTTTGGTTCAACTCGTCCATGCCGACCAGATATCCCAACCCAATATAGTCCCACCTGCCAGCACCTGGCCCATATCCTTCCAAACCCTTCCTATTCATATACCTATCTAGATGCCTGTTAAATGTTGAAATTGTACTAATCTCCACCACTTCCTCTGGCAGCTCATTCCATACACGTACCACCCTCTGCATGAAACGTTTGCCCCTTGCGTCTCTTTTATATTTTTCCCCTCTCACCCTAAACCTATGCCCTCTAGTTCTGGACTCCTCCACCCCAGGGAAAAGACTGTCTGTTTATCATATCCATGCCCCTCATGATTATAAGGTCACCCCTCAGCCTCCGACATTCCAAGGAAAACAGCCTTAGCCTATTCAACCTCTCCCTATAGCTCAAATTCTCCAACCCTGGCAACATGCTTGTAAATCTTTTCTGAACTCTTTAAAGTTTCACAACATCTTTCCTATAGGAGGGAGACCAGAATTGCATGCAATATTCCAACAGTGGTCCAACAATGTCCTGTATAGCCCACAACATGACCTCCCAACTCCTGTACTCAATGCTCTGACCAATTAAGGAAAGCATACCAAATGCCTTCTTCACTATCCTATATACCTGCAACAAGTTAATGAGCTTTGATGAAGAGTGGTGGGAGAAGGATCAATTGGAGCAGAAGCATTGACATAGGTCAGGTGGACTAAATGGCCTATTTCTGTTCTGCAGATTCAATGTCATTATATGTTTATGTCAATATTCTTAATCCCAAAAGAATTGACAATTATGTACCATTGAGCTAATATTTAAATAATTATGAATGTGTTTTTACAAGTTTTGTTATGGACTAGTTCGGATCCCCTCAAAATATTTTAAGACAGTAACCTCGACACTAACTTTTCTTATTTTAAAGGCAAATGTAACATGTTGTGTTCCAGATGCAATTTAATTCATCAAACTACTTAACATTCAACAAAACACAATTTATTTAAACACTATAGTTAAAATACAACAAAAGAAAGAAGAACCTAGAATAACAACTCTACTGGAAAACTCGTGGGCGGCACAGTGGCACAGTGGTTAGCACTGCTGCCTCACAGCGCCTGAGACCCGGGTTCAATTCCCGCCTCAAGCGACTGACTGTGTGGAGTTTGCATGTTCTCCCCGTGTCTGTGTGGGTTTCCTCCGGGTGCTCCGGTTTCCTCCCACAGTCCAAAGATGTGCAGGTCAGGTGAATTGGCCATGCTAAATTGCCCATAGTGTTAGGTAAGGGGTAAATGTAGGGGTATGGGTGGGTTGCGCTTCGGTGCGTCGGTGTGGACTTGTTGTAATGTAATCTAATCTTAACAGAATAATAGATACAGTAACTATTACTAATTAAGTGTACCAACATAGGGACATCCCATAAACACAATCCTTGGGAAAAAGGCAAATTAAGGACATAGATTTGTCTCTCAGGCAACCCAGCAACAAAGAGAAACCCCAGCGTCTAGCTGTAACTAAGAGAGGGAAAAGTTAGCTTCCACTTCTTCAAAGCTCCAGCTGCTTCTGCTGAACGTAAAGGCTCAGAATAAAACTAGAAATCCTGGTATGAGAGCTGACCATGCCCATCCAGGCTGTTTCCATTGTTCTAACATTAAAGAAACCCCAAGCCCTCCCAAGTTGTTTACGTTACCACAGACTGCTTGATGCCTCTCGTTCAATCTCTCTCTTAAAAGAAGCCAGGACAAAATACACCTCTTAAAGCTTTGGGTCTTGGAAATGGCTATCACGAGGGAGCATAATTTTATGGTGATTGGAGGAAGGTTCAGGGGGATGTCAGAGGTAGGTTCTTTACACAGAGAGTGGTGAGTGCATGGAATGCACTGTCAGCAGTGGTAGTTGAGTCAGATACACTAGGGACATATAAGCAACTTTTGGATAGGCACATGGATGATTGTATAATGAAGGGTATGTGGGTTAGTTTGATCTTAGAGTAGGATATAAGGGTGGCACATCATCGAGGGCTGAAGAGCCTGTACTGTGTTGTGCTGATCTATGATCTATGTATGAGGTTGCATGTGAAGTTTATGTAAAGGTTATTGGGGAAAAGAACAAATAGCAATTTTCATATTAAAATAAGGTGGTATTGGAGACAGCTAAAACTATTCTGCAGTTAGAAGAATTATATGTTAGGGATCTACAAGATCTGACAACAGCTACATTGGTGGAATTGGAAGATAGAGGTCAAATTTCCTGCCACAGCCAAGGCACAGCCTATTGGCAACGCATCTGGGATTGGTGGCAATACAGAATGTTTCACAGAATGGGGAGTCATTTCAGTCAGCAAGGATTCAATCACAGTCATAGTAGCTTTACCATGATATAGAACTAAAACATAAAAGCAACTGAAACTTAAAAACACTTGAACTTGAAGCTGAATTTCAGAGAGAGATGAGCAAAAAGCAATTAAGAGGCTGAAAATCTAAAGATTTGGGAGCAATAAAGGAATAAAAAAGGGCAAAACAGTCAGAGATAGAGAACAAAAACAGAAATTGCTGGAGAAACGTAGCAAGTCTAGCAGCATCTATAGAGGGGAAGCAGAGAACTTTGAATCCTTTTTCAGGACTGCTGAGGTTCTCCAACAATTTCTGTTTTTGTTCAGATCTTCAGCGTCTGCAATTCTTTATTACAGAGGATGGGGAACACTGGCTTAAAATGATGCAGTTAAAAATCAGATGTCAGATGCTGCAGATTTCCCTGATGAGGAAAATCCTGGCTAAGAAAAAAAACAAAGAAGAATACAGCACAGAAACAAGCCCTCCCAAGCCTGTGCTAATACATTTTGCCCTTCCATGCTAAAACTGTCTTCACTTACAGGATCTGTATCCCTCTATTCCCTTCTCATTCATGTATTCATCCATGTGTTTCTTGTCTGCTGCTATTGTGTCTGCTTCCACCATGCCCTTTGTAGACAAGCAGGAGGCTGGAAGAACACAGCAAACCAGCCAGCATCAGAAGCTGGGGATGTCAACATTTCGGGTGTAATCCCTAACTGTTGACTTCTCCACCTCCTGATGCTGCCTGGCTTGCTGTGCTCTTCCAGCCTCCTGCTTGTCTACCTTCGAATCCAGCATCCACAGTTTTTTTTGTCTCCACCATCCCTTCTAGCAGTTCCAGGCACTCAGGTGCGAGGGAGAAGCGACGGAATTCTGGGACGGTGAGTCTAACCGTTTAAAAGACTTACCTCAGGAGGGTCGGGGCCTCCATTTGGCGAGAGGTGCGAGGGAGGAGTGAAGGAATTCTGGGAAGTTTTTAAGTGGGTGAGCTCTGATATATTGAATCTATCAGGAAGCTTTCTCACACAATGAAACAAAGGGATTGGTTAAAATGTCTCTGCTTTAATGCAAGGAGTGTCAAAATAAGAGTGACAAACTTAGAGCATGGATCAGTACTTGGGGCTACGATGCTGTGGCCATAACAGAGACATGGGTTTCACAGGGGCAGGAATGGCTGCTTAATGTTCTAGAGTTTAGAATGTTTAAAAATAACAGGGAGGGTGGAAAAAGAAGAGGGGGTGTAGCATTGCTAATCAGAGAGTGCATCACAGCTACAGAAACGAAGGTTGTTGAGGAAGGTTTGTCTACTGAGTCAGTATGGGTGGAAGTTAGGAACAGCAAGGGAACAGCCACCACATTGAGGGTTTTCTACAGATCACCTAAAAGCAGTAGGGAGATTGAAGATCTCATAGGCGAGCAGATTCTGGAAAAATGCAAAAGTAGCAGGGTTGTTATGGGTGATTTCAACTTTCCAAATATCGACTGGAACCTCCTAAGTGCAGATGGTTTGGATGGAGCCGCTTTTATCAGGTGCGTTCAGGAGGGTTTTCTTACTCAGTATGTAGACAGTCTGAGGAGGGGAGAGGCCATTTTGGGTTTGGTCCTCGGCAATGAGCCAAGGGGTAAGATTAAGGAACCTTGGATGACGAGAACAGAGGAACTTCTCATCAAAAGGAAGAAGGCCTTATGTAAGGTGGAGGAAGCAAGGATCTAGCACAGCTTTAGAGGATTACAGGCTTACTAGAAAGGAGCTCAGAATTGGACTGAGGAGAGCCAGGAAGGGGTACAAAAAAGACTTGTCAAGAAGGATTAGGGAGAACCCAAAGGCGTTTTACTCATATGTGATGAATAAGAGAATTACCAGGGAGAAGGTAGGGCCAATCAGGGATAGCGGAGGGAACTTGTGTGTGGAGTCTGAGCAGATAGGGGAAGCCCTGAATGAGTTTTTTGCTTTGGTTTTCACCAAGGAAAGGGACCTTGTTGTAAATGAAAACTTAGAGGAGCTGGGATACAGTCTTGACCAGATCAAGATTGATGAAGTTGATGTGCTGGAAATTTTGGAAAACCTTTTGGAAGACCAGGTTTATCCCAGACTGCTCCGGGAAGCGAGAAAGGAGGTTACTAAGCCGCTGGCGAGGATATTTGCCTCCTCACTCTCCACGGGAGTCGTACCGGAGGATTGGAAGGAGACAAATGTTGTTCCTCTTTTCAAGAAGGGTAATAGGGAAATCCCTGGCAATTACAGACCAGTCAGTTTTACGCCTGTGGTCAGCAAAGCTTTGGAAAGAATTCTGTAAGGGGCAGGTCATGCCTCACAAATCTTATTGAGTTATTTGAGGAAGTGTCAAGACAGGTCAACGATGGTCAAGCAGTGGATGTGGTGTATATGGACTTCAGCAAGGCATTTGAAAAAGGTTCCCCATGGTAGGCTCATTCATAAAGTCAGGAAGTATGGGATACAGGGAGATTTGGCTCTCTGGATTCAGAATTGGCTGGCTGACAGAAGGCAGAGAGTGGTTATAGATGGAAAGTATTCTGCCTGGAGGTCAGTGTTGAGTGGCGTCCCACAGGGCTCTGTTCTTGGGCCTCTGCTCATTGTAGTTTTTATAAATGACTTGGATGAGGAGGTTGAGGGGTGGGATAGTAAATTTGCAGATGACACAAAGGTTGGAGGTGTCGTCAATAGTATAGAGACTGCAGCGCGACATAGATAAGATGCAGAGCTGGGCTGAGAAACGGCAGTGGAGTTCAACCTGGATAAATGCGAAGTGATGCATTTTGGAAGGTTGAACTCGAATGTTGAATATAGGATTAAAGATAGGATTCTTGGCAGTGTGGAGGAACAGAGGGATCTGCAAGTACATAGATCCCTCAATGTTGCCACCCAACTAGATAGAGTTGGATAGAGAAAGCATATGGTGTATTGGCTTTCATTAACAGGGGAATCGAGTTTAATGTTGAATATAGGATTAAAAATAGGATTCTTGGCAGTGTGGAGGAACAGAGGGATCTGGGTGTGCAAGTACATAGATCCCTCAATGTTGCCACCCAACTAGATAGAGTTGGATAGAGAAAGCATATGGTGTATTGGCTTTCATTAACAGGGGAATCGAGTTTAAGAGCCGTGAGGTTTTGCTGCAGCTCTACAAGTCCCTGGTGAGGCCACACTTGGAATATTGTGTCCAGTTCTGGTTGCCCTACTATAGGAAAGATACAAAGGCTTTGGAGAGGGTCACTGGGGACATTTAAGCGACTGCTGGACATGCACATGGATAGCAATGAGTTGAGGGGTGCGTAGGTTGTTACTATATTTTAAATTAGGATTAAATCTCGGCACAACATTGTGGGCCAAAGGGCCTGTTCTATGCTGTACTTTTGTATGTTCTCTATGTTCCAGCACCCTTTCTGTGAAAAACATGACTCACACGTCTCTTTAAAGCATCCTCCCCTCCTCCTCCTACCTTAAAGCTGTGTCCACTAGTAATTGACGGCTCCACCCTGGGAAAAAGCCTCATACTTTCCACTCTACCCATGCCATTCACAATTTTATAAACTTCTATCAGGTCACCTCTCCTCCCCCCACCCCCAAACCCACTGCATTCCAATGAAAACAAACCCAGTCCATCCAACGTTTCTTCATAGCTAAAATCCTCCATACCAGGCAACATCCTGGTAAACCTCTCCAAAGCATCCACATCCTTCTGGTAGTGTGGTGACCAGAACTATACGCAGTCATCATCTCATGTTCAGAAGGAAATGTTGAATTCTATTCAGTCCTACCAAAGTTATAAATAGAATCCAAAGGCATTCTTGAGAATATTGCAAAACAAATAAATCACTGCCAGAGAAGATTCCTAAGAGTTATGATACTGTTAAAACAAAACTTTATCCTGAATTAGTTTCTGAAGCATGCAGGTAAAAGTTTAGGAATTTGATAGAGAACGTTGGGCAAATCTGTATTGAATATGAAAGGTGAGCTGGAAATGTGTTGCTGGAAAAGCGCAGCAGGTCAGGCAGCATCCAGGGAACAGGAGAATCGACGTTTCGGGCATAAGCCCTTCTTCAGGAATGGGGGAACCTGGATGCTGCCTGACCTGCTGCGCTTTTCCAGCAACACATTTCCAGCTCTGATCTCCAGCATCTGCAGACCTCACTTTTCCTTGAATATGAAAGGGTCAATTGTACACTAGAAGATAGCTGTCTTTAAACAGAGTCCTGGTCCACACTCCTTGTGAGAACTTTATTTAAATGAACTGTTCTTCTTAAAAGTTAATGCCTACTGATTACTGCCTCCAAATATTTATATAACAAACTCTCACCTAATTAACCCTTAATTAATATATCTATCACATGTTGCCTTGATCCAGTAGGTCTCAGACAGCTCTTCAGACATCATTAGATAATAAAAGATTGCCTTTTTTTTTCTTTTTAAATGAGTTCATATAATCGTAAACAAGCAACAAAATACAAACTAGCAACATCTTATATTCCTACGTTTTATCATTGCATATTAAAGTTGCAAGAATCTGTTTTCTAACATGTCCAGCAGTTTCTGGAACTTGCTCCTCTCTTGGTAAAACAAAAATCAGACGGCTGGCTGCTGCTATCCACTCATTTCAGTCTGAAAATTTCTCTTTTCTCCAGCATGTGCTTTCAGACTGAAATATTGATCATTCACGGATTTTGTTGAGTCTACATTATCCCAGAGTGATTTATTATTGATGAAATACTCAATGGATATCGCTGCTGAATCGCTTTTTTAGAATTTCTTCCAGTACTTGCACCAAGAAGATTGCAATATCTACAGGCTGAACAAGAATGAGAGTTTCTGATGTTAAGGTAAATTTTCTTATTCTTTTTAGCTTCCCAAATTAAAAGGCAACATTTGCCTCCTTTCCACAAGGAAAGTGATAAACCCTCCTACACTTGACAACCTACAATAGAGATTTCTATCATTCTATTGACTTGCAGGTATCAACAACATCAAAAGCTAAAGAGTTATCAGCCTTTGTTACACCAAACGGATTAAATCCATGCCAAGTGATGCCATTTGACTTTAAAAATGCCCTGGCTGCCTTTCAAAAACACATGAATCAAGTTATGCCCAAGGTGCCAAACTTTGCTGTTCATTTAGCTAATGCTGTAATACACAGCAACACCTGGAAGAATTTGCAAAGCAATCGCAGTTAGCCAGCTGAGTGATTAATCTCACCGACAGCATTTGCCAAAGCCAAGTGCAACTAAGCGAGGACATATAGTAATTCCTGAAGAAGGGCTCATGCCCGAAACGTCGATTCTCCTGTTCCTTGGATGCTGCCTGACCTGCTGCACTTTTCCAGCAACACATTTTCAGCTCTGATCTCCAGCATCTACAGTCCTCACTTTCTCCTCCGAGGACATATAGTAAGGCAAGAGTGAGTGTTGCCAAGTGCAGCAAAAAATGAAGGGTCTCATTTTTAATAAACAATCAGGAATCCATAATATTTTTGGGTAAATGTGTGTTGCATTGGAAATTTGTCCCTTTAATAGATCTGTTTACCAAAACAGATAAAGGTGACTTAGTTAATGACAAAAGAAAACTGCAGATGTTGGAATCCAAGGTGGACAAGCAGGAGGCTGGGGGATCACAGCAAGCCAGGCAGCATCAGGAGGTGGAGAAGTCAACGTTTCGAGTGTAACCCTTCTTCGGGACTGCGGGTGGGGGTGGGGGGGTGGGAGCTGCAGAAATTGGAGAACTCAATGTTGAGTCACCAGGCTGTATATTGCCCAGATGAAAGAAGAGGTGTTCTTCCTCCAATATGTGGTTTGGTTTATTGTGGCAATGGAGGAGGCCAAGGATTGTCATGGTGACTGGGAGGTCCTGTCAGTCTCTGCGGGCCTGGCTGTGATACTCAGAGAAATGTTCCCTAAGTTTATGTTTGGTCTCACCGATGTAGAGAAGACCACAGCGGGAACACTGGATACAGTAAAATAGGTTGGAGGAGAGGCAGGTGAACCTCTGTCTCACCTTGAAGGACTGTTTGGGGCCCTGGATGGAGGTGAGGGAGGTGGTGTGCCAGCAGGTTTTGCATCTTTTCCGGTTACAGAGGAAGGTACCTGCAACCGGAAACAGTGGTATGGTTAGCAAACTGCCAAGAATATTTTAGAATGCAAACCTAATAAATGACCCCTTATTGGCTGCTCTTAATATTCGTGATAGGGTTAGTGATGTGCGGGTACATACAGCCTTATTACAGAATAATACAGAAGTCACTATTAAGGAATTAAGCCAATATCTTTCTTTATTCATTCACTGGCTTGGTCAGCATTTATTACCCATCCCTCATTGACAAGAGGGCAGTTAAGAGTCAACCACATTGCCGTGAGTCTGTAGTCACATGTAGGCCAGCTCAGGTAAGAATGGCAGTTTTCTTCCTAAAAGAACATTAGTGAACCAGATGGGTTTTTACAACAATCAGCAATGGATTCACAATCATCTTAATCTAGTCCCTTAATTCCTAATTTTTATTGAATTCAAGTTCCACCATCTGCTGTGGTGGCATTTGAACCTGAGTCCCCAGAACATTATCTGGGTCTCTGGATTAACATTTCAACAACAATACCATTAGGCCATTGCCTTCCTCTTAAGCAGTTGAAGCAATTTTCAGTGGGAGAGAAACTTTGGAATTATTCTTGACTCTTCAACATTTTGAAATAAATCTATCATGGTTGCAAAGAAATGCATGCTGACCATGATCCATTAGCTGTTGTAAGGAAATTTAAGTCTCAAAATGCAAGATTGTTCTAATGGAGCTTATCAATTCAAACATTCCATGCAAAAAATATTCACATTGCTTTAAAAGGTAATACAGTAGCTGATGCTTTATTAAGAATGCGATTGTACTGAAATGGTTTAAGAATTTGTGAAGTAAGTTAAATGAACTTGTTTAAATTCTGTACAAGAAATGAGTGAGGGTGAATAACGCATTTTTGTGTTGTGTTGTATTGTATTTGTGTTATGTTTACCAGGTTATTAAATGCATTTAAAAATGATGTTTTATTTCCATTAAGGGTGGAGGCACGAAAGAAGTCAAATATTTTTAAACTTTTTTGAATATAAGCAGAAATGGAAGTTGACTGATATAACTGGAATACAGCTGAAAATGTGTTGCTGGAAAAGCGCAGCAGGTCAGGCAGCATCCAAGGAGCAGGAGAATCGACGTTTCGGGCATGAGCTCTTCTTCAGGAATAACTGGAATACAGTTTTGCAACTCAAAAGTCAAGTGTTGCATATTGTTCAGCTGTGCAATAAATATTGCTTTTTGGAAGAAGTATGAGATAGAATATGAGACTGAATGGCACTGAGAATCATTGAGATAAGGAAATTTTGACTGACAAGGGCCACAGAGCATTAAAAAGCTGTTAAATGCCAAAAGCAGCAGAGTGGATGAAACAACCAGAGCCTGCGATGTGAGAGCATCCATCTTTCCCTTGCTCTCCTTCTCCAGACATATCACAAAAGCTTTAAAGATAGAGTTCATTCAAGAAAAGACTTAAACCTATCTGAGTAGAGATTGAAACAAAATATGACCATCACTCTACAGACAATAAAATATCATCATTGAAAAATTAAAAGCACTGAGAAAACTAACTTTGTGGTCTGGACTTTTGACATTCAGAATTTTGTTTATCCTGTGTATTGTCCTTTTCTGACCCACACTATATATGCTTCTCTTCTTTGACTGAGTGTGCATATATGTGATGGCTTTGAAGAGGTCTTGTTGAAGTTACACAAATTAGAAATCTTTTTTCTTCACTGTTCTTGATAAATTTAAGCGTCTTACAATTAATAATATTTGTTTTTACTGTAACTTAAGAAAACAGGTATGAATTGCTTTTGTCCAGAGCAGTGGTTAATCAGGCAAATTCTCAGTTAAGTCACGACGCAACCCTGTGCCGTGTAGTAAATGATGCAGAAATATATCCGCATGTTAATAAAACAGTGAACTGTGTTCCCCGCCAGCTCATAGCCCTTACATTACTGTTCTGGTATTTTTGTATTTTTATTTAAGATTTCAAAGATGTTTCATTCAAATGGTTGCTCTCTTCGTAAAATCATGTTTCTTTTACTGAGAACAAAATTTGCATTTATATAGCATCTTTAAAGTTGTGAAAAGCTTCAAAGTGTTTCATTGGAGTGTAATCAGACAAACAATTTATTCCACAGGATAGCTGTGATGTGGGCTACACTTTGTCAAATTTACAAGGTGAACACATAGCTAGGGTCCTATTTTAAATATTGCTAATAAAGCCAAACTTATAATAGGCAAATTTCAAGGTGTGTACTTATCAGTGAAGGGAGACTTGTAGTAAACAGAACACATTAGCAAATTTCTCAACTAACATTTGAGAAAGGAAGAATGTTGAACTATTCCATCTCCAAAGAGAGTATGAACATGGAATCGAGCACATTAGGAGGAGTATGCAAATCCTTATAAGGATCCAAAGATCCAAAGAATCCCTGCAGATCCAAAGAATACAAAGAATACTTATCAGAATTATGCATAGTGTAGGAAGTTCATATAAAATGCTGGAAAGACAAAATATTTAAACAAACAGGTTAAAAAGTCCTTTCATAATGCTATGATGCAGTGGCTATGTGAGTGGTATTTTCTGGTAACTGGATTTGCCATTAGTCCAAAAGACATAGTCTGCCATGCAATCCAGCAACTTTTTATAAAGTTTAATGCTGTGCAATATAAACATGAAAATGTGGAAAATAGGAGCAGGAGTAAGCCAACTGGCCTTCAAACCTGCTCTGTCATTCCATATGATAATAGCTGTTCACTCAACTCAGTACTCTCTTCCTGATTTTCCCCCAAACTCTTTGATCCCTTTAGCTCTAAGAATTATATCTGACTCCTTGAAAACATGCAATGTTTTCACTTCAACTACTTTCTGTGGCAGAGAATTCTATGGGATACTACTCTCTGGGTTAAAAAAAAAACTCTTCTCCTCTCAGTCCTAAATGATCTATCCTGTATCCTTTAGGCTTTGACCCCTGGTTCTGGACTGTCCACTCACAGGGAATACATAATTCCTGAATTTACCGAGTCTAGTCATGTTACAATTTTATAGGTTTCTCATTCCACACTCATTCTTCTAAACACCAGTGAATATTGTCCCAACTGACCCAGTCTCTCTTCATCCATCATTCCTGTCATCCCTGGAATCAGTTTCCTGAAGAAGGGCTCATGCCCGAAACGTCGATTCTCCTGCTCCTTGGATGCTACCTGACCTGCTGCGCTTTTCCAGCAACACATTTTCGGCTTTCATCCCTGGAATCACTCTGGTAAACCTTTGTTGCACTCCTTTCATAGTCAGAACATTCTTACTCAGGTAAGGAGATCAGAATGGAAACCAATGCTCTGCACAATTAGATTCTCTCCAGTATGGAGACATGCCCTTCGACCCAACAAGTCCACACCAACCCTCTGAAGAGTAACCCACCCAGACCCATTCCCCTACCCTATATTCACCCCTGACTTGGCAATTTAGTATGGCCAATTCACCTGACCTGCACATCTTTGGACTGTGGGACGAAACCAGAGCACCCAGAGGAAACACATGCAGACATGGGGAAAAGGTGCAAACTGCACACAGACAGTTGCCCGAGGCTGGAATCAAACCCAGGTCCCTGGTGCTGTGAGGCAGCTGTACTAACCACTGAGCCACTGTGCTGCCCCTGCCATGTGTTCACCTTGTAAACTTGACAAAGTGTAGACCACATCACAGCTATCCTGCAGGATTTTCTTTTGTCTGATTACACTCCAATGAAACACTGTGAAGCTTCTCACAACTGTAAAGATGCTATATAACATCTTTGAAATCTTAAAATGAAAATACAAAAGTGCCAGAACAGTAACATAAGGGATATGAGCTGACGGGGAATACAATCCACTGTTTTAGTAACATACGGATTTATTTCTGCATCATATACTAAATGGTACAGGGTTGTGTTGTGACTTAACTGAGAATTTGCCCGATTAACCACTACTCGGACAAAAGCAATTCACACCAGGTTTGTTAAGTTACAGTAAAAACAAATATTATTTATTGCAACAAGTACTGCTCCTGTACTCAAGTCTTTTCACTGTGAAGGCCAAACTACCATTTGCCTTCTTCAGCTTCATACTAACTTCATTATTTTAAATTGACTGTTGCTATAGCCATTAACACACCTGAGCTTATTTAGCAAGTGCAAGCCAATCATGGAATCATATCGATAACTAGGCAGTTGGGTCATATGACCCAACAGATGGTTGATCAAATCAAAGAGCCTGTTCCTTTGATTATTCATAGTGGGCAGAGTGAGACCTTAGCTGAAAACGTGTTGCTGGAAAAGCACAGCAGGTCAGGCAGCATCCAAGGAGCAGGAAAATCGACGTTTCGGGCATGAGCCTTTTTCGGGAAGGGCTCATGCCCGAAACGTCGATTCTCCTGCTCCTTTGATGCTGCCTGACCTGCTGTGCTTTTCCAGCAACATATTTTCAGCTCTGATCTCCAGCATCTGCAGTCCTCACTTTCTCCTAGAGTAAGACCTTACTCAACCAGATTGCACTTACAAAACACAAACTCAACTGTGTCCTGATAGATCTGACTCCATAATCGGGCTGCACCTGCTAACTAAACCTGAGTGTGCTAATGTCTTAACTTAAAATAATTAGTGACTCATTTCAGCTCCTTAGAACTTATATACGTTCTGCAACCTAAAGGAATATGTCTGGGCCAATTAGAGTCAAGTTGTCGACTAAGTTATTACTTGGATAAAATCACACAGCACCAGGTTATAGTCCAACAGGTTTAATTGGAAGCACTAGCTTTCGGAGCGACGCTCCTTCATCAGGTGGTTCATCACATCCAATTAAACCTGTTGGACTATAACCTGCTGTTGTGTGATTTTTAACTTTGTAAACCCCAGTCCAACACCGGCATCTCCAAATCATTATTACTTGGAGGTTGATATTATTTTGTTTCTCCTGATAAATGTGAAATGAAATGCTTCCGCAAGATGTCTCTCCTTTCAGCACAATTTAATCTCTGTATGACTAAGAGACTGGATCTCTTTTCTCTTTCTAAAGGAAGGCTGAGGGCTGATTGAACAGACATCTTTAAAATCAGGAAAAGTTTTGATAGACTGGTTAATGAAGAAAATGTTGCCACCTGGGGGTAAGACCATACAGATAAGATAGTCACCAAGAAATCTAAAAGGGAATTCAGGAGAAAGTTCTTTTCTACTCTGGATAGCATTATGATCTTAATAGTTGTCCTGCAATGTTGCCATATTATTTTGCAATGTAAACTATTATTACCCCGCTCCTTGCAATAACTCCACGAAGGCTGGTATCTCACGACAAATTGACCCTTTATTTACATGTGTATCGTACATGACACAGAATCACCGAAAACAGAGCTGGGTCCTACAGTGAGCAGAGCTCCTGCCACTTCTGTTTATTTTTTCTTTTTCTTTTCTTTTTTTTTAGCAGAAGCCCTGACACTCCTGGGTTTTTTTTAGCCCCCACACTACCGCCTAACTGCGGTAGGGCTTATTTTTTTCCCCAGCACCCATGTGTGTGTGTGCAGGTGTGAGACACAGTGAAAGACACAAGGTGCATGAATCTTTATTCAGTTTCCACACTTCTGTTTTTTTTTTGTTTTTAAAATTTTTTTTCTTTTTTTTAAGCAGGATGACTGACAGTCTTGTTTTTTATTCTTTTTTCATTTTTTTTACAAGTTGTCTGACACTCCTGTTTATTTTTTTTTAGTCCCCAGACTACCGCCTAACTGCGGTAGTGTTTATTTTTTTCCCCAGCACCCATGTTGTGTGTGTGCAGGTGTGAGACATAGTGAGAGACACAAGGTGCACAAATTCTTTATTCAGTTTTCACACTTCTGTTTATTTCTTTTTAAAGGGAGGGAAATCTCATATTTATTTTTTTTTTATTTTTTTCTCTTTTTCAGTGCTGTGTGATCAAAACAGTGACACTTCTGTTTATATCTGTCTGCCAGGGCTCCCTGATTGGACCAGATTAACGACCCATATCAGGGAACTCATATTCTCTGGCTGACCTCATTACAAGCACTACACTCTCCTTTTTTAATGTTTTCATTACGTACTTTGTTTTGGAGAGGTAGCATGGACACAATGATCTAGTTGGTCCAGTACCATACTTAGATTGTGCGTTTACTGAATAACTCATCTTTACTTTATAGCGCATGTATCATTGTGATTCTAATAGCTTGCCTCACTAGAGCATTTTAATTAAAGAGTAAGCCAACAAATTAGTGTAATAATGGTTCAATTACACAGCCCACTCCTGCAAGATTATTAATAATCATGTAATTATTCAGTCCAATGTGTCTTAGTTGATCATCAGATATTTTTATTTTACTTCCTGGATTCTGACAAAAGGTGGTTCTGCATTTAAAGGAAAATCCCAGCTAATGTTCCAAGATATGCATTGCCTGCCCCAGATTGCAGAATTATCCCTGAACCCCTAACCCCCATGACCGGCACAAAGGCCCATGAATGTTCCATTGTGTGAACCGCAATGATATTTCCAAATCAGCTTTCAAATTAGGCATTCAACCCTGAATTGCAAAGTTACTTGAGCTGTCTGCAGAAATAAACACACAGCAGTTACTGAGAGATGAGCTGCTGTTATACTGGAATTGGAATGGTAATGACATACCGAGACTAATTCATTGTGTGGTCTGATGTAAGTGTGGCTATATTTGCTTTCAACCGTATTAGGTTTATGACTGTTTCCACAATACTGAACATGACACCATTTGCTATACTTAGCTCATGCTGCCTCTGTTCAAGATGAGGATTTGCATTTAGACTGAACAGTCCATTATCTTAGGATGGCCCGAAGTGTTTCACTGACAATTAAGTACTTTTAAAGAGTAGTAATTATTCGACACTGGAGGTTATGAGGTGGACAGCCATACTCGTTAGTGAGTGATTACTGACAATGACGACGTTTGTTCTAATGTAGCCAATTTGTGCACAGATGCTTCCACAACAGCATGAAGGTGATGACAAGGTAATCTGGATTTTTTTTATACTGTGTTGGTTGAGGGATAGTTATTGGTCAGGACATGAGGAAGAACTCTGCTTTTCACCTTTAAAATAGCACCACTGTATCTTTTACTCACACCCAGCTTCAGCTTAATGCTTTGTCAATGCTCCACATTGAGGCATTTTAAACTATACAATATGCACCACATCGATTGACCAAGATGACAGCAAAGATATGAAGCAGCAGTTATAAAGAGGGAATTAATATTCTGAAATTAATTCCAGTGAAGAATAGATTTAATCAAATTTTTGTATTTAAATTCAGCAGCTGTTTGAAAGGGTGAATAGGTAAAGACTATTAAACTTTGTTGTAAGCTCAGTGACAAATTTAAAATTGTTGCTGAAAAAGTGAGGAGTGAGTTTCACAAACATTTCTTGCTGCAGGGAGTTGCTGGAGTATGGTATTGGTTAGAGTGACACTGGAAAAGCACAGCAGGTCAGGCAGCATCCGAGGAGCAGGAAAATCGACATTTTGGGCAAAAGCCCTTCATCAGGAATAGAGGTAGGGTGCCTGCAGAGTGGAGAGATAAATGAGAGGGGGGGTGGAGGTGGGGAGAAAGTAGCATAGAGTACAAT
>NC_057728.1:57408626-57643049 GCF_004010195.1 Chiloscyllium plagiosum | reverse complement strand
GGAGGTGCGGGATGTGGACGAGATGCGCTGGAGGGCATCTTTAACCACGTGGGAAGGGAAATTGCGGTCTCTAAAGATGGAGGCCATCTGGTGTGTTCTGTGGTGGAACTGGTCCTTCTGGGAGCAGATACGGCGGAGGCGGAGGAATTTGGAATACGGGATGGCATTTTTGCAGGAGGTAGGGTGGGAAGAGGTGTAATCCAGGTAGCTGTGGGAGTCGGTGGGTTTTTACCTGTAGTATGGTATTGCTTTATTACGAGGATCATTGCATGATAAGTGGAATTGTAGCAAATGCACAAGGCTATTAAAAGAAGGCAACAGGGCTCCAGTTGTTGCTCCGGGTGGCACACATAGGATCTGATGAATCTTTGCTCTATGGAATAAATTTCTATAGTTATGCAGTGTTTGGGATTAGCTACAGAACGGAGCTTTCAGCCAGCTTGTATCAACGGCCTCATTCCTGATGAAGGGTTTTTGCCTGAAACGTCAATTTTCCTGCTCCTCAGAGACTGCCTGACCTGCTGTGCTTTTCCACCACCACTCTAATCTTAATAAAAGCAAATTACTGCGGATGCTGGAATCTGAAACCAAAAGAGAAAATGCTGGAAAATCTCAGCAGGTCTGGCAGCATCTGTAAGGAGAGAAAAGAGCTGACGTTTCAAGTCTAACTGACCCTTTGTCAAAGCGCTTTGACAAAGGGTCAGTTAGACTCAAAATGTCAGCTCTTCTCTCTCCTTACAGATGCTGCCAGACCTGCTGAGACCACTCTAATCTTGACTTGTATCAATGGCCACCATGTGTCTGTAATACTGTAACAAATCATGTGAAGGCAGCTTACAAAGTTATAGAAACAGAAATAGAACCAACGAGAGAGAGGTGCAATTAAAATCAAAATTGAATTGGGTTTATTGTCACTTGTACTCAATAAGTACAGTTGGTTCTGCTATAATGTGCGTTTCTTCAATGTGAATTGGCTTTAACGCGATTGAAGAATTTAAACCATGATTTGTAGAATGCAAATTTTCCTTACCTGTACTGGCTAAAACGCGATTCTGGCCCCATTAGTTTAACTGGTCTGGCTTTACAACACGGAATTGCACAAGAACAGAAGAATCGCATTATAGCATAACCAACTGTACGGTGAAAAAAATATGTCACCACTTCCAGCGCCATCTTAGGTACAAAAGGGAACTAGATGCAATCCCTAGTTACAGAATATAGGAATGAAGGGAAAAAAGTTACATGACAGCTATACATAGTCTAACTACAGGCTAAAAAAACAAGAAGCAAACTTAAAAAGACAAGCATCACAGTCCCTCTCCAAAGGCTATCCGCCGCAGACCAGCGCAGGGTATTTCCACGTGGTCTGACCACTGGCTGTCACCACACTCCGCACTGAGCCACTTTAGTATAAGATAGGTTTTCAGAAGGGTTTTGAAGGTAGGGAGAGCGGTATAGAAAATAATAACTGCACCCAGGTGTTAACAATATAACATGCATGTGCAAATGTACATGTAACAATGTTCAGGCTAAATGCACACTTTGAACTGTATTAAATTCTGATGGTGCAGCGAGTTGCTTGCAAGTCAGCCACTTTTTTTTCAAACTTGGCTGCAGTCCCTTGTTTTCTTTAATGAGATTGTGATGTTGGTGAGGACACAGAGGCCATTCTTCAAACATCTCCCAGTTGCAGGCAGCAATTCATCTTGCAAGGATTGTGTCCACTTATTTGGTCATTTAATTTATGAAGTGACACTGGAAAATGTGCTGCAGGTTACAAAAGCTATTCCCTGTGCTGGAAGAGTCTGAAGTCAGAAAGCTGTCGTGTCAGTTATATAATCACGAGGCAACAGGAAGGCGCAATAATGATGACCTGAGTGAACTAAATTCAGTTTCTGGTACTCAGCCAGGCAAAAACTGCCTTAATCATGAGGGGCCTTTCAGCTTAACAATGCAGAGAGTATAGGCTCTTGATAACCTTTAACAACTGAGCTAAATATATACTGGAGGTAAAACACTTGAAATAAGAAAGAAAATCACAACAACCAAGCTGTCTGCGTTAATGGCCATATGTTTAACTTAATATCCCCAATTTTTTTTTCTCAGTTAAAGAATCCCTTCCTTCTCTTTCCTAACAGACTTTACAGACCAAGACTTTAATGTGATGCTGAGGGACACCTTAAGGGAAGGAAATCTACCATCATGGATCAAACACAAGGAGTGTCCGCAAGATCACACAACCAAATGAGTTAGAAACAGGGATAGGACATCTGGCCTGTCAAGCATAGACCATGAGACATAGGAGCAGAATTAGGCCATTCAGCCCATCTAATCCGCTCTGCCATTTAATGAAATCGTGGCTAGTCTGATAATCCACAACTCTACTTTCCTGCCTTTCCAACACCATCGTCAATTCCCTTACAAATTAAAATTCTGTCTATATACTTAACAACCTTGAATATACTTAACGACCCAACCTTGACAACTGTCTGTGCTAGATACTTCCACAGATTCACTACTCTACGGGAGAAAAATATCCCTCCTCATCTGGACCTTAAATGTATGACATCCTTTTCTGGATTAAGCCCTCTCCTCCTGAACTCTTCCAGAGGGGATGCAACCTTTCCACATCTACCCCCTAAGAATCTTATCTATTCCAATGGGTACCTGCCATTCTTCTGGGCCAAGCGCAGGCAGTTCTGAGGAAGAGTCACTGGACCCGAAACGTTAACTCTGATTTCTCTTCACAGATGCTGCCAGACCTACTGAGCTTTTCCAGCCACTTCTGTTTTTGATATGAATTAGAATCATGAGTAGGCTATTCGGCCCCTCGAATCACTACATCATTTGATAAGACCATGGCAGCTCTGACTGTAGTCTCAATTCCATTCTCCTGCTGATCCCTACTCTCTTTGATCCACCTTATAAAGTAGTGAGTTGGTTTAATTACTTTAGAATTTCTCACATCTTAATTGCATTTAATTATTTAGTGTGCAAAAGGTCAAACTAGGATAAAATCCAAAATTTTGAAAGCCTCAGATAGATAACAGTCTCTAATTTTGATTTTAAGTTGTCTACAAACTGGTTCATCTTAACTCCTACAGTACATTTGACTTAGATAACATTTTCCTTCATTCAGCCAAATTGCAATCTGTTAAGTACTTCCATGGGATCACAGTGTAAGAGTCATTTTGCTGGTTGTCAATTGAAACCTGAACAATAAAGAGTGAGAAAGTATTTTTGCATTGTAATGACAATGTTTGAGCCATTCTAAGTCTCAGCTGAAAGTGTAAGACCTTTTTGATGGTCCCCAGCAGTCACACTTCTTAGCAGAAATACGCTAGCACTTGATGCAATGTATTTGCATGCACAGTGGAAAGCTCCCACAAATGAATCGCTGAACATGTTGCAATAATTGGGAACACATTGTCTAAAATTAAAGAAGAAGCATATTCAGAGGGATATTGGATTATATATTTGAAAAGGAAATGGAACCGCAGGGCTATGAGAAATAACAAGGACTAATCAGATAACTCTGTCAGAGAGCTGACACAGATGCAATGGGCCAAATGGCCTCTTACTGTGTTGTATGATTCTATAATTATATAGTAGCTAAAAGCATACTTTCAGCAAAACAGAGCTAAATATCAGTTTGCAAAATATGCAGTGTTTCTTTGTTATTCTGTAAAACAATCCCAATATTGCAGTGTTTTTTTTTAAGATTGTTTATCGTTGAGACACAAAATAGATGTTTAAAATGGTTAAGAGCAGCAAATGGTGCAATAATGAGTCATAAGAGACCAGGAGGAACCCAGGTTCAATCTCTGCTCTGCACTGAGTTAAATTAACTGAAATGAGGTGGCAGTAGTGATCTTACAATTAACCTGTGTGCCCAAGTTGGAAGGGAGAGGTAAAGAAGGTTCAAACTCCTGCTGCTAATTATTATCCAATTATTCTCATTCCACAGTATGCATGAGAAAGCAATGAGGGAACAACAATGTGCTTAGCTTAACACAGCAACAGTATGCTTCACTACAACACCCTTCATGGTTGAATAACAAACAAACTGGGGTTTTGGGGGCTGCGTTTTATCATATTTTGGCCAAATGTCAACTTCATTGAGTTTCACAGAGGGTTTCTTTCTGCAAGGACCAATGCAATTTCTCATCATACCATCTCAAACTCACCTCATTAACTGCCTACTCCATCGGTATGGCAGCCAATACCAGTTGGATCCTACTACTGGCCACACCCGGAAGAATTTTCAACTGCCGGGATATCCCAGAGCAAAATGTCATCCTCTGGTGTTGGTGCCATCTTCAAAAGGTTGTTGTGCACTTGGACAGACACTGTCAGTCTGGAGAGCATATAGAGTGACTGATATTTTCCCTAAAAATAACAGAGAAGGGGAAACAGGCACCCCAAGTTGTGGACAGGAGTTGGAGGTTCTGGTGGACAACATGATGCAGAGGAGAGTCTTCTGCTGCCCCCAGGAACAACCATGACATCCAAAACCTGGCAAGCTGGTCTAGGATTGGCACCGGGGTCAGCGCGGTCTCATGCCATCTGCAGGAATTCCTGTTAGTGTAGGGAGACAGTCAGTGACCTTCTCCACTCCACCAGGGAATGAGCCACCATCTTCTCTCTGGTACCTCCTCACACTCATTCTGTCTCTGCTACTGCCACCAAGGCTCATGCTCCACCACTCTCACCCTCTCCTGCAACATCTTTCCTCACTCGCGCAGACCCCATCCCAAACCCCTGACCCCACCAAGCCTGCATGGCCTCTCTGCTGCCAACACACTCACTAAGGGCACTTTGCTATCTTTTTGCCACCTACACCAGCACTAACATCTATGCAAGCCACTTTCATCTCATTCTATCCCTCTCTCATTCCAGGTGGGAAACAGTTCATTATATAGCAGAAAGAGCCAAGATGGGTGTCGGATTGCCTGACACGGTTAGTCAAGATTAGAGTGGTCCTGGCAAAGCACAGCAGGGCAGGCAGTATCTGAGGAGCAGGAAAATCGACATTTTGGGCAAAAGCCTGTCATCAGGAAACGTCAATTTTCCTGCTCCTCGGAAGCTGCCTGACCTGCTGTGCTTTTCCAGCGCCACTCTAATCTTGACTCTAGTCTCCAGCGTCTGCAGTCCTCACCTTCTCCTACCTGACATAGTTAGGCACCTCTTAAAAGGTGAAGATCCTGACTGCCCCACAAGGCTCACTTAACGCGTCCGAGTCCCTGGATTGGCAGCAGAGGCTGCCTTTTACTTACTGTGTCTGTGACGTATTGACTTACTGGAGGCTGTCTCCTTTGATATGGATAAGGACTGTTGACCACCATGGGAAGCTTCCTGATTCTATATGTGTATGTGTGTTTGTGTGTGTGTTTGTCTATGTGTGAGAGACTGTGAGTCTGTGTGTGATGTAATATCAGCTTGTTAGCCCTAGATGGAGGATGGGAGAGCCTAAAAAGCTGTGGTAAGGCAGGGTTGCTGTGAACATCCAGTGAGGCTGAAAGTGTGTGAGCCCTAAGAGAGCAAACATCTCTCTTGCAGCCTGCCCCAGTCTGTGAGATCAAAGCCTGTCCCTGTAGGTAAAGTGTCCTGGCATCAGGAGATCAATGTTACTTTGCTGCTGCACAAGAAAGTGAAGTTTTGGAGCATCCTGTCAGTGGATCAGAAAGGTATTACAAGGGTCCTAAGAGATTGGTAGGTGTCAGATGCTGGTGGGCAGCCAGTGAGCCACTCCTGGCAGACAACAGGCAAAAGGGACTTCCTTTGAAGACAACCAAGAGGAAACTCAGCAACTCTGCTTCAAAACCCAAAGTATAAATGAACGGCCACTTAGCCAGGAAGGTTTTTGGTCAACTGAGCAACAGCCTCCAACGTAAATCATCAAATTCAGGACAGAGGGAACTTTTTTCTTCTTTTGATTGCAATGGGAGTAATTAGTGCTGGTTTATTCACATGGCAAGGCCCCATTTCCAGTGTAATGATCCAATTAAATCAAATGCATTGAACAAAGAATAGAATGAAAGCTTGTCTACTCCATCTGCATTTACAGTTGAGTTGAATATCACATGAAGTGTATTTCAGGGCAGAATAATACCTCAAGCTCCAGTTGACACTGATAAACTACTGAAGTTTTATCATCCAAATCCTTGATGTGCCTGTATGTACACAAAAATCTCAGCAAACTGCTGCCAAAGAAGCTCAAATACTACAGTCACTGTCTGTCATCCAATACCACGCGATGTTTGATTGAAGATCACAGTCAGCTTGATTACACTTTAATGTGAATCACAGGAAACACGCGTTACTCAAGCTCAGCAGTCACTGAGTGTCCACATATTGAAGGGTGAAGGGCTGATGTGCTCAATTAAGGCTCCTGTTGAGAGGTGAGTGGAAATGGATGGACTGGATCACCTTTCTATTCTCCCTGTGGAGAAGTAACTAGCGTCTGCTGTCAGCTATTCCAGTTCGGATGGATAGTCAAGATCAGACACCCACCTGTGGGAAATCATGGGCACAAAGCACCAACCCATTACTCTATGACAAGTCATCCCTCACTCACTTTGTACTCTTCCTCTCCACATCGTCTATCTGATCATTCCTTCCAAATGCCTCCCCATTTTCCTGTAGTTTTCCTGTCCTACTTCAACATTCCAGTTTTCTTTCGTTTTGCACAATTCTTCAGCATAGTCATATAGTATAGAAACAGGCCCTTCAGCCCACTATGCCTATGCCAAACAGTCAACACCCAAATTACTCTAATCCCATTTATATGCATTTGGTCCATACGCCTCAGAATTTAAAGTGCTTATCCAGATACTTCTTAAATTTTGCGAAAGTACTTACCTCCACCACCCTCTCAGGCAGCCTGTTCCATATATCAACCAACCTCTGGTTGAAAACATTTCCTCTAAACCACTTGGTCCTCACCTTAAACTGATGCACTCTGGTCTTAGACATGTCTGCACTGGGGAAGAGGTTCTCACGATCTACTTTGTCCACGTCTCCTACAATCTTGTATCCCTCAATCAGATGCCCCATCCGCCTCCTCTGCTTCAAGAAACACAAACCCATTCTATCGAGCCTCTCCATATAACTGAGACTTTCCATCCCAGGCAATATCCGGGGGAATCTCCTCTACACGCTCTCCAGAGCAATCACATCATAGTATAATGACCAGAACTGAACACATTGTCCATCTGTGGCCTGATCAATATTTTATAGCATTTCAACAAAGCTTCCTTGTTCCTATATTCTATGCCCCTGCTAATGAGGCAAGTATCCTATATGCCCTCTTCCCCAACCTATCTAACTGTGCTGACACCTTCAGGGATCTATGAACTTGTACACCAAAGTCCCTTTGTTCCTCAGTATTCCCTAGGGACCTACCAAACATTGCATATGTCTTTCCCTTATCAGATTTAGAACTGGGAGAGTAAACTTGCCATAGACAGTTACCCAAGACTGGAATCGAACCTGGGTCCCTGGTCCTGTGAGGCAGCAGTGCTAACCACTGTGCCACAGTGCTTCCCTGAATATATCACCTCACACGTAGCCGGATTAAATTCCATCTGTCATTGCTCTGCCCAACTTATCAGCTGATCAAGATCAGACTGTAGCCTGAGACCATCCTCCTCACTATCAACTATGCCACCAGTTTTCATGCCATCTGCAAACTTAATTGTATCTTCTATATGCACATTCAAGTTGTTAGTGTACATACAAACAGCTAGGGTCCCTGCACCAATTCCTGTGGAGAACCACTGGTCACAGGCTTCCAATTACAAAAACAACCCTCCACCATCACCCTTTTCCTCCTAATTGTAAGCCAATTTTGGATTCAGTTTGCCAACTTGCATCAGATCCTATGGGCTCTTATCTTTTGGACCAATCTTCCATGTGGGATCTCATTCAAGACCTTACTGGAATCAATGTAAACCACATTAACTGCACGACCCTTATCAATATGCTTAGACCACCTTTTTTAAAAAAAAGAAATAGCAAAAGGCTTCTGTTTGTTTTTTTTTCCTATCTTGATTTTCCAAGCTAAGCCCTTGTTTAGTAACAAATTAATAATTATCACCTGAATAGAAGAACTCATAAGCCGGCACATTTTGGAAACGTGCAGACGTTGCAGGGTGTTGTCATGGGTGACTTCAACTTTCCCAATATCAAGTGGAACCTCCTTAGTGCAGATGGTTTGGATGGATCCGTTTTTATCAAGTGTGTTCAGGAGGGTTTCCTTACTCAGTATGTAGACAGACCGTCGAGGGGAGAGGCCACTTTGGATTTGGTGCTCGGCAATGTGCCAGGACAGGTGTCAGATCTCACAGTGGGATAACACTTTGGTGACAGTAACCACAACTGCCTCACATTTACCACAGCCATGGAATGAGAAAGGAGCAGTTACCATGGGAAAATATTTAATTGGGGAAAAGGAAGTTATGACGCTGTCAGACAGGATTTGGGAAGTACAGATTGGGAGCAATTGTTCCACAGAAAGGGCACAACAGACATGTGAAGACTATTTAAGGAGCAGTTGCAAGTGATGCATAAATTTCTTCCTCTGAGACAGGCAAGAAGGAGTGAGATTAAGGAGCCTTAGATGATGAGAACAGAGGAGCTTCTCATCAAAAGGAAGAGGGCAGCTTTCGTAAGGGAGAGGAAGCAAGGGTCTGGCACAGCTTTAGAGGAGTATAGGCTTACTATGAAGGAGCTCAAAAATGGACTGAGGAAAGCCAGGAAGGGCACGAAAAAGGCTTGGAAGGAAGGATTAGGGAGAACCCAAAGGCATTTTACTTATATGTGAGGAATAAAAGAATGATCAGGGAGAAGGTTGGGCCGATCAGGGTTAGCATAGGGAATGTGTGCATGGAGTCTGAGCAGATAGGGGAAGCCCAAAATGAGATTTTTGCTTCAGTTTTCACTAAGGAAAGGGACCTTGTTGTGAATGAAAACTTTGAGGAGCTGGGATACAGATCAAGATTGAGGAAGTTGATGTGCTGGAAATTTTGGAAATTTATCCTAGGTTGCTCCGGGAGGCGAGAAAGGAGGTTGCTAAGCCGCTGGCGAAGATCTCCTCACTCTTTCCTTCTCAGTCCCTCACTTTCTCGTTCTCTACGGGAGTCGTACAGGAGGATTGGAGGGTGGCGAATTTTATTCCTCTTTTCAAGAAGGGGAATAGGGAAATCTCTGGCAATTACAGACCACCAGTTTTACGTCTGTGGTCAGCAAGGTTTTGGAAAGAATTCTGAGGGATAGGATTTATGAATATTTGGAAAAGCATAGCATGATTAAAGGCAGTCAGCATGGTTTTGTGAGGGGCAGGTCATGCCTCACAAATCTTATTGAGTTCTTTGAGGAGGTGACAAGGCAGGTCAACGAAGGTCAAGCAATGGATGTGGTGTATATGGACTTCACAAGGCATTTGATAAGGTTCCCCACAGTAGGCTTGTTCATAAAGTCAGGAGGAATGGGATACAGGGAAATTTGGCTGGTTGAATTCAGAATTGGTTGGTTGACAGAAGGCAGAGAGTGGTTGAAGATGGAAAGTATTCTGCCTGGAGGTCAGTGGTGAATGGTGTCCCACAGGGGCCTGTTCTTGGGCCTCTGCTCTTTGTAGTTTTTATAAATGACTTGGATGAGGAGGTTGAAGGTTAGTAAGTTTGCCGATGACACAAAGGTTGGAGGTGCCGTTGATAGTATCAAGAGCTATTGCAGGCTGCAGCGCAACATAGACAGGATGCAGAGCTGGGCTGAGAAATGGCAGATTGAGTTCAACCTGGATAAATGCAAAGTGATGCATTTTGGAAGGTCGAAGTTTAATGCTGAATATACAATTAAAGATAGGATTCTTGGCAGTGTGGAGGAACAGCGGGATCTCGGTGTTCAAGTGCATAGATCATCAAAGCTGCCACCCAAGTGGACAGGGTTGTTAAGAAAGCATATGGTCTTTTGGCTTTCATGAACAACAGGATCGAGTTTAAGAGACACGAGGTTTTGCTGCAGCTCTACAAAATCCTGGTGAGACCACACTTGGAATGTTGTGTCCAGTTTTGGTCGTCCTATTATCAGAAAGATGTGGAGGCTTCAGAGAGGGTGTAAAGGAGGTTTACCAGAATACTTACTAGACTGGAGGGCTTGTCTTATAAGGAGAGGTTGATTCATCTCGGACTTTTCTCTCTGGAGAGAAGGAGGAAGAGAGGGGAACTGATCGAGGTGAACTGATCAAGATGAACAAGGTAATTAGAGGCATGGATAGAGTCAATAGCCAAAGACTTTTCCCCAAGGCAGGATTGACTGGTACGAGGGGTCATAGTTTTAAGGTATTAGGAAGAAGGTATAGAGGAGACATCAGAGGAAGGTTGTTTACGCAGAGAGTTGTGAATGCATGGAAAGCGTTGCCAGCAGTGGTGGTGGAAGCAGAGTCATTGGGGACATTTAAGCAACTGCTGGACATGCACATGGACAGGAGTGAATTGAGGGGAGTGTAGGTTAGGTTATTTTATTTTCGATAAGGATTAAACTTCAGTACAACATCGTGGGCCGAAGAGCTTGTACTGTGCTGAACTTTTATGTTCTATGTTCTATGACCCCCCCCATCAAACATAAAAACATAGATAATAGAAAATAGGAGCAGGAGTAGGCCATTTGGCCCATTGAGCTGCTCCTCCACTCAACATGATCATGGCCCTTCCTATAAATTGCAAAGGAGAATGGAACAGCATAGGAACAGGCCTTTCTGATGCCTTTATAAATTCAAAGCCTTTCACCTCTACAGGGTCCGTATCCCTCTATTCCCTTTTCATAAATTTGTCAAGTTGCCTTTTAAATGTTGCTGTTGTATCCGGCCCCACCACCTCCTCTGACAGTGTCTTCCAGACACTTATCATCTTCTGTGTAAAAAACCTTGCCTCTCACATCTACTTTAAACTTTTACCCTCTTACCTTTAACCTATGTTCCCTAGTAATTGACATTTCTAGGTTTCCAGTTCTGAGGAAGAGTCAACTCAACCTGAAACATTAACTTGGATTTCTTTCCACAGATGCCGCCAAATATGTTGAGCTTTTCCAGCAATTTCTGTTTTTGTTTGTGAATTGATATTTCTACCCTGGGTAAAAGAATCGGACTATCCATTTGATCTGTGCCTCTCATAATTTTGTAAACTTCTATCAGATCGACCCTCAACATTCCAGTGAAAACAAACCACGTTTGTTCAATCTATCCTCATAGCTAATACCCTACAAACCAAGCAACAGCATGGCAAACCAGTCTATACCCTCTCCAAAGCCTCTACATCCTTCTGATAGTGCGATGACCAGATCCTCTATCTCAAATGCATATTCCTGCTTTCTCCCTGTAGCCCTTGATGCCTTTAAATTTAAAAACCCATCTATCTCTTCCAGGGTTTAGAAGACTTAACCCATACATTTTATCTGGGCTACAGATTATTGCATGATCTGCACCAATGGAAGTAATACACACATTGGAACAAAAGTGAATGGCACACTTTTTTTTAGATAAGCCACTCTATTGTTTTACACAATCAAAAGCAGATATCGGGCAAGTTGTGGTTAATGTCTGTGGTTCATGGATATTATCAGATCCCCTTCTCAGGAATCCAGCCTTATAAACTCATGACCATTCGTTTTGCATAAATGCATCTGGGATCCACAGCAGGAAGGAAAAGGTCATTCTGCCTGAATGTATTCTCCACACAGCTCCCTTCCACTCCGTCTGCCTCACTCCTGCCCCATTGACAGAACTGAGTCACCCTACTGGTGGCAGCTGGGTGATATACAATCAGAAAGGGGTGCCCTGGGAATCATCAACATTGATTCCTGATACCATGATGGGAACAAAGAAATGTCCTGGTGAAGTCCAACTACTGTTCGTCCTCAGCTGATGACTCACTGCTTCTCCACGTTAAACACCACTTGGAGGAAGCACTGAAGGTGACAAAGGCACAGAATGTAGTCTGGGTGGGGGACAATAGGCAATAGACAATAGACAATAGACAATAGGTGCAGGAGTAGGCCATTCTGCCCTTCGAGCCTGCACCACCATTCAATATGATCATGACTGATCATCCTCAATCAGTATCCTGTTCCTGCCTTATCTCCATAACCCTTGATTCCACTATCCTTGAGTGCTCTATCCAACTCTTTCTTAAACGAATCCAGAGACTGGGCCTCCACTGCCTTCTGGGGCAGAGCATTCCACACAGCCACCACTCTCTGGGTGAAGAAGTTTCTCTTCATCTCTGTCCTAAATGGTCTACCCCGTATTTTTAAGCTGTGTCCTCTGGTTCGGCACTCACCCATCAGCAGAAACATGTTTCCTGCCTCCAGAGTGTCCAATCCTTTAATAATCTTATATGTCTCAATCAGATCCCTTCTCAGTCTTCTAAACTCAAGGGTATACAAGCCCAGTCGCTCCAGTCTTTCAGCAGTCTTTCAAAGGACATAGCAGCTAGGCAGGGTTTATAGCAGATGGTATCCTGATCTTGCCCTCACCCATCCCCCTGCCACCGATGCACCTGTCAATGACAGTACCTGTAGGAGTAACCACCGTACAGTCCTTGTGGGGACCAAGTCCTATCTTCAGGTTGAAGACATTCTTCACGGTCTTGTGTGGCACTGCCAGCATGATAAATGGGATGGGTTTTAAATAGCTCAAGCAGCTGAAACCTGGGCATCCACAAGGCTTTGCGAGCCAGCAGGAGCAAAGGAATTGTAATCGATCTGTAAATTCATGGCATGTCACATTTCTCAATCTTTTGTCACCATCAAACCGGAAGATCAATCCTGGTTCTATGGAGAGTGCAGGAGGTCACGCCAAGAGCGGCACTATGCAAATGAGATGTCTTTGAATGCCCCATGACTGGAAGCAGTGCACAATAGATGAACAAAGAAATTCCACCACCGGTGAACCCAGTCTGAGCTCTGCATTCCTGCCACATCCAGACATGAATGGCGGTGGTCAATTAAATAACTCACTGGAGGAGGACACTTTACAAATACACCCAACCTCAATGATGGAAGAGCCCAGCAAATCATTACAAAAGATAAGGCTGATGCATTTGCAGTAATCTTCAACTAGTGCCCAGTCGATGATCCATTTCAACATCCTTCAGGTGTCCCCATCATTACAGATACCAGTCTTCAGTCAATTCAATTCACTCCATATGACAATAGGAAACAGCTGGAGGCACACTGGGTGCTGCAAAGGCTACAGGTCCTGACAACATTCCGGCAATTGTACAGAACTAGCTATACCCTCATCAAGCTGTTGCAGTAATTTACAAACCTGGCATTTACCTAACAATGTGGAAGATTGCCCAGCTATGTCCTGGGCAGAAAAATAAAAATAAACAGAACCAAGTAAATTACTATGTCCACTCTGTCCACTCTTGATGATCAGCAAAGTAATCCCAGGTGTTGTTGACCATGCTATCAAGGGGTACTTGCAAAGGAATAAGCTATCCACTAACGCTCAGTTTGGGTTCTTCCAGCATCATTCAGTCCTGACCTCATAGCAACCATGGTTGAAACATGAACAAAAGACCTGAATTCACCTGAATAGAGGTGAGGTGAGACTGACAACCCTTGACATCAAGACTGCATTCGACTGAGTGTGGCATCACAGAATTCTAACAAAACGGGAATGTAGGAAACACTGACTATTATAAATTTCCCTGGAACAGCCAATGAATGAGGAGAGGACAGGCTCACTGCACTTTTCCATGCACTTGGAACTGGAAAATCAGTAGGAATTTCAATTTGGAAGGAGCAGCGATGATAGCTAATAATCAAAGATTTATAAGAATGGAGTCAGCGCTTCCTCTTTAAAGTTTTATCTTTAACTTTGAGAGAATGGCTTTTGCAGTAGAGGTGATGAAGCCAGTTGTACAATGGTCTGTAGCTGCAGCATCTCGTCAGGCAAGGATTGCCTCGATTGGGCCAGAGAAATGATATAGCACAGAAAGAGGCCATTTGGCCCATCACGTCCACGTTGACTCAAAGGCACCCAGAGTCTCTTTCTAATCCCATCTCCCTGCATAGGGCCCATAGCCCTGCGGCTTACAGCACTGAAGGTGCAGATCCAGGTACTTTTTTAAAAACTTTAGGGTCTCTGCCTCTGCCACCAACTCAGGCAGCAAATTCCAGAAGCCCACTACCCCCTGCATTAAAAAAAGGCTTTTCCTCACGTGCCCTCTAATCCTTCTGCCATTTTCATGGTCCTTGACTTTTGAACCAAAGGAAAGCTGTTGATTAGATTACTTACAGTGTGGAAACAGGCCCTTCAGTCCAACTAGTCTACACTGACCCTCCGAAGAGCAACCCACCCAGACCCATTCCCCTACACTTAACACTACAGCAATTTAGTATGGCCAATTCACCTAACTTGCACATCTTTGGACTATGGGAGGAAACCAGAGCACCTGGAGGAAACCCACGCAGATACGGGGAGAATGTGCAAACTCCACATGGACAGTTGCCTGAGGTGGGAATTGAACCCGGGTCTGTGGTGTTGTGAGGCAGCAGTGCTAACCACTGTGCCACCGTGGCACCCAAGGTTCTTCGTGTATACTCCATCTCTACCCCTCATAATTTTGTAAAACTCAATCATGTCACCCCTCAGCCTTCTCTTTCCAAGGAAAACAATCCCAACCTCTCCAATCTCTCCTCATTGCTACAATTCTCCAGCCCTGGCAACATTCTAGTAAATCTTCTCCACACTCTCTCCAAAGCAATTACGTTCTTCCTGGTGGTTCTAGGTCTGGTAGTTACTCCCTCTTGCTACCTCTTGGAGGCTAACTGGGCTCAATTAACCTCAATAGACTATTAATTGTTTTAATCAGCCACTCATCTTGTGGTGCTCCCCGCATCCTGCCCCCACAAATGAACGCATATTGGAGTATTTGAGTGTAAGTCCCTTAAAGGGTTAACTGTAATCGTCTACAATGTTGTACAATGAAATATAACATTCGTTATATGCTTATGTGATCTAAGAACCTCACTGGAATAACCTGGAAAGAAGCTAGTGTCAGAGAGCATTCTTATAGCTGTAAATATGTTGCAATAAAGTTAGAGTGTTTTATAGCTGAAATTCTTCAAGAGTTATTGAACCCAACAATACAGACTGAAGCCAGGGAACTGGTGCATGCTGTTTTCCCAACGGGGTCTGAAAAACAAGACTTTGGTATCATCTGCTGACTTTAACACCACACATCCAATTCACATTATTCCCAAGTGGCTGCTTTATGTTTGAGGTCATTATCATTGCAGCATTGTCACAATATGTCAAAGCTTTATTATATATTTTTAATTAATTTTACAGCTTCCTGTAAATAATATTTTTTACCATAGCCAGCATAAAAGCAGTGAACAAAACATTCCATTTCTCTGAACAACTGTGTATCATATTACAATGCAGTCAATAACATATAAAACTCATAATGTCCTTTAAAATAAAAAGTTGGAACACTGTCAGAAATTTGTACACCAAACCTTATTTCATAACTTCCTGAAGAAAACAAAATGAATCTTATTATTTAAGCTTCTGTTGCTTTGAAGAAACAATGTTATCCTGCTTTAATATAAATGTTATTGCATTTTCTTATAGTGTGCTAGTACCTGATATATGATTCTTTCTTTATTGTTGATTTACCTTGAAATTTAGGAGTGAATTTCATCTGCCCATGCGGCTTAAATAGCTCAAATCTAACCAACCATTACAGGTACTGCACAAGATGTCTTTTATCATACTTGTTGAGATTGTTAGGGACAATGGCTTAAGTCTGCTTGCAAATGCCTAGATGTGTATTTATAGTGTTATAAAAATAAAACAAGGGATTTGCTTTATTTTGTACAGCATTCATTTATACTTACTGAACAAAGACATTACTCTTCATCAAATGTTGATTTTTAAATTGAGAGATAAAGGTTGAGTGAAGGACAATGTACTTTTCATTTCCAATAAATATTTTTTACTTGATTCCCATCAACCCTAAATGTATGGCATCTTATCACTTTCCTGTGTAACACACAGCAGTAGATGAGTGTGGAAACAATACCAGCACCGCAACTTTCTATCACAGCATGGTAAACCTCAAGGCACTTAGGGTAGCTTTACATTACAGTTCAATTTCCTATCACAATGTGGCTGCAGTTGCAGCTTCAATGTAAATTAAATTCAGAGCCAGCACAGGCACTGGATCAAATTGGAATGGAAATCCCAGAGAGAATTAGGATGAGCGTTTTAACTCAGACTTTTAAGTTACCACAAGTCCAATGTGAGTATAAAAATTGCTGTTGCGGAACATTTGGCATCCACTGAACTTCTGTTCGAAATGGCAGTTATAGAATTTTAAGCTGTTCATTTGTTTCTGCGTACAGATGCCAGGGTAAGCAATACTTGAAGAATGCCTTACTTTGCCAGGTTATGTCCCCCACTCAGAAATGCAATTGGACTTGCCACATAAACACAGTGTAGACAAGCAGAAGACTGGAAGAACACAGTAAGCCGGGCAGCATCAGGAGGTGAAGAAGTCAAATTTTGTGTATAACCCTCCTTCAGGAGTCCAACATAAATACACTGGCTACAAGAGTAGGCCAGAGGCTAGGAATACTGAGTGAATAACTCACCTCTTGACTTTTTCAAAGCCTCCACCATCTACAACGCACAAGTCAGGAGTGTGATGGAATACTCCCACTTGCCTGGATGGGTGTAGCTCCAACAACACTCAAGAAGCTTGACACCATCCAGGACAAAGCAGCCCTCTTCATTGGCATGACATCCACAAGCAACCATTATCAATGCTCAGTCACAGCAGTGTGTACTATCTACAAGATACACTGCAGAATTTCACCAAAGATCCTTAGACAGTACCTTCCAAACCCACCACCACTTCCATCTGGAAGAACAAGGGCAGCATACAAATGGGAACACCAGCACCTACTTTCCAAGCCACTAACCATCCAAACTTGGAAATATATCACCATCAGTGTTACTGAGTCAAAATCCTGGAACTCCCTCCCTTAGGGCATTGTGGGTCAACTATAGCACATGGACTGCTGCAGTCAAGAAGGCAGCTCACCACCTCCTTCTCAAGGGCAACCAGGGATGGGCAATAAATTATTGGCCTTCCAGCAATGTCCACATTTCATGACCGAATAAAATAAAAATCCCCAAAGGCAACTCTAACACCTTGAGCCATGGATAACTCTTCAGGCATTCTGGCAAGAAAGTTGCCCAGAGCTGGCCAGCTCTGGTTACATGCACCTCAAGGTTTCATCACAACATCTTCACTCTCCAATGAAATGGGCATTTGATCTGAAATTAAAGCTGTTAAGGGAACTAAAATTCTCATTGTCCTCAAATTTTCTGCCCAGATGTTGCTCGCAGAGTGTCTGGGGGAATGTACCTTTATTCCTGGAGACTTCAGGCCAATCCTCATGAAAAGTAATGCAGTGCAGAAGGAAACCATTTGGTCCATCATGTGTGTACCGACTCTCTAAATGATCATAATCTAGTGTCAACTCCCTGCCTTTTCCCCATATCCTTGCATGTAGTTCCTTTTCAAACAATTATCCAAATTGCCAACTTGAATGCCTCAATTGATCCTGCCTCCAACACATTTCCAGGCAGTGTATTCCATACACAAACTACTCGCTGTCTGAAAATGTTCTTCTTCATATCACAATTGCTTCTTTTTCAAATTGCTTTAAATCTGTGCCCTCTGCTTCATGATCCTTTTACAAGCAGGAATAGTTTCTCTATATCTACTCTATGCAGCTCCCTCATCGTTTAACCTTCTTCTCTCTAAGGAGAACAATCGCAACTTCTTCAATCTATCCTCACAACTGGAACTATTCTTGTAAATCACTTCTGCACTTTATCCAATGTGTTCACACCCTTCCTACAGCGTGGCACCCAGAACTGTACCAATACTCTCGCTAAGGCCGAACAAGCACCTGTAAGTTAGATTTCACCAGAACCTCTCATTACTGAAAACATCTGAAAACATGTCCTTCCAGCTCAGTGAGCTAACTTACAAACTTATCATCAACCTGAGCTACAAATCTTCTCAAAAATCTCCAAATCTAAAAGAGACTTATACAAGTTCAGCATTACCTCCATGCAGTACCTCCACTATTGAAAAGTGTGGTGCTGGAAAAGCGCAGCAGGCCAGGCAGCATCCAAGGAGCAGGAAAATCGATGTTTCGGGCATAAGCCCTCCTTCAGGAATGTGGTTGGTGTGCCACGTGGGCTGAAATAAAAGGAGGGCGGTGCTGAATCCAGGGGTTTGGATTGAGATAAGGTGGGGGGAGGGGAAATAGGAAGCTGGAGAAATCTACATTCATTCCATGTGGTTGGACGGTTCCTAGGCGGAAGATGAGATGCTCTTCCTCCAGGCATCGTGTGGCCAGGGTCTGGTGATGGAGGAGACCAAGGACCTGCATGTCCTTGGCAGAGTGGGAGGGGGAGTTATGCCACGGGGTGGTTGGGTTGGTTGGTCCGGGTGTCCCAGTGGTGTTCCCTGAAACGTTCCGCAAGTAGGCGGCCTGTCTCCCCAAATGTAGAGGAGACCACATCGGGTGCAGCGGATACAGTAAATGATGTGCGTGGAGGTGCAGGTGAATTTGCGACAGATATGGAAAGATCCCTTGGGGCCTTGGAGGGAGGTGAGGGGGGAGGTGTGGGCACAAGTTTTGCACTTCTTGCAGTTGCAGGGGAAGATGCCGAGAGTGGAGGTTGGGTTGGTGGGCGCTGTGTACCTGACGAAGGAGTCGCAGAGGGAGTGGTCTCTCCGGAACACTGATAGGGGTGGGGAGGGAAATATATCCCTGGTGGTGGGGTCTGTTTGGAGGTGGCGGAAATGACGGAGGATGATACGATGTATCCGGAGATTGGTGGGGTGGAAGGTGAGGACCAGTGGGGTTCTGTCCTGGTGGCGATTGGAGGGGCGGGATTCAAGGGCAGAGGTGCGGGAAGTAGAGGAGATGTGGTGTACAGCATCGTCGACCATGTTGGAGGGGAAATTGCGGTCTTTGAAGAAGGAGGCCAGTTAGGCTGTTTGGTAGTGGAATTGGCCCTCCTGGGAGCAGATGCGGCAGAGGCAAAGGAATTGGGAATATGGGGTAGCGTTTTTACAGGGGGCAGGGTGGGAGTCGGTTGGTTTGTACCTCCACTGCCCCTATTAATAAATCCCAGGATACTGTACATTTTATTAGCTGTTCTCTCCATCTGTCCTGCCACCTTCAAGGTTCTGTGCACATATACATCCCTTTGTTCTTGCAACTCCCCTTCAGAATTCCACCCATTATGTTATATTGTCTTTTTAATTCACTCAAAGGATGAGGGCATCACTGGCTAGGCCAGCACTTGTTGCCCATTGGGCAGTTAATGGTCAACCACATTGCTGTGGGTCTGGAATCACAGGTAGGCCAGACCAGGTAAGGATGATAACTTCCCTACCTGAAGAACATCAGTTAACCAGATGGGTTTTTCCAACAATGGATTTACGGTCATCGTTAGACTCTTAATTCCAGATTTTTTTTATTGAATTCAAATTCCACCATCTGCCATGGCAGGATTCGAACATGGGTCCCCAGAACATTACCTGAGTTTCTAGATGCACAGTCCCATGATAACACCACTAGGCCATCGCCTCCCCATTTAAAACTGTCTATGATTTTCTTACCAAATACAAAACTTGGAAGACTTGTAAATCATGTTGAAGACAGTTTAGAAGTTCAAAAGGACATGGTCATGTTGATGGATCAATCAGCTAGGAGAAAGACAATGTTCAATACAAAAAGTGTTTTAACAGTCCCATGATAACACCACTAGGCCATCACCTCCCCATTTAAAACTGTCTATGATCTTCCTCTCAAATACATTTTGGTAGGAAGACCATGGACAGTTTTAAACAGGGAGGTGATGACCTAGTGGTATTATCATGGGACTGTTAAAACACTTCTTGCATTGAACATCATCTTCCTCCTAGCTGATTACTCCATCAACTTGATCATGTCCTTTTGAAATTCTAAACTGTCTTCAACACAGTTTACAACTCTTCCAAGTTTTGTATAATCCAACTTTGAAATTGTCCCCTACACTCCAGATGTAGATTGCTGACATATATCAGGAGAAGCATGTGTCCTAATACTTACCTTTGGGGAACTCTGCAATAAGCCTTTCAGCCTGAAAAACATCCATTGACCATTATTTTTCAGTTTCCTTTTAATCAGCCTATTTTATTTCCATGTTATTACTGTCCCTTTATTCTACAACATATAATTTTCCTCAAAAGTCTGTTGTGTGACACTGTATCAAGCACCTTCTTTTATCAATGCTTTCTGTTACCAATTCAAAAAAACTCAAATTAGTTAAACATGATTTTCCCTTCAGAAAACATTGCTGATGCTTTCTAATCAATCTTTTTCCATATGACTACTAACTGTAGCGAATAATTGTTTCTCAAAGCATCCCACCACTATAGTTAAACTGAGCAACCTGCCTCCTACAGAGTACTGTATACGAAATGGACATTAGGCTGCCTTCTATATTAATCAGAGGTAATGCTTGATTTAGGAACACTCCATGAAAATGGATCACCCTGAGCTGACATGGCTGTATATCCATTCCGTTCAGGGCTTCCTGTTGTGGATGCCAAAGAAAGGTACTTATTTTTCCCAAAAACAAATTTTCCCAAGTGGGCCTAGATGAATTTTGAAAAAAACATAAAGAACCGCAGATGCTGTAAATCTGAAACAAATGGCTGGAGAAACTCTGGCAACATCAGTAGAGAGAAAGCAGAGTCAGTGTTTTGGATCCAGTGACTATACTTCAGAACTCCTTGGGGGCATAATCTCAGAATAATGAATCACATGTTTAAGGCAAAGATGAGAAGGAATTTCTTCTCTCAGGGGGTAGTCAATCTATGGAATTTTTTAATACCAAGTTAAGGTTGGGTCATTAAGTGTATTCAAGGCTGAAATAGAAGGATTTTTAATCTGTAAGGGAATCAATGTTTATGGGGAAAGGATAGTCAAGGATCAACCTCGATCACATTGAATAGTGGACCAGACTCAATGGGCTGAATGGCCTACATCTGCTCCTACATTTATGGTCTCATGGTCTAAGGATAGCGTGTGAGAGAAGGGAACTTTCCTGCTATCCTGCACATGCTTTCTAGACAACCATATAGAATCCCTATAGTGCAGAAAGAGGCCACTCAACCCATCAAGTCTGCACTGATCCTCCACTAAAGATCATTCCATCCAGACCCAACCCTATAGTCATAAACCGTGAACAATTACCATGGACATCCCTGGACACTGGAGGACAATGTAACCTGGCCAATCCACCTAAGCTGCACATCTTTGGACTGTGGGAGGAAACCGGAACACCCGGAGGAAACCCACACAGACAGAAGGTGAACAGGCAAACTCCACACGACAATCACCCGAAGTTTGATTGGCGCTATGAGGCAGCAGCACTAATCACTGTGCCACTCTGGGATACGGCTGAGATCAATAGCTCTTCCTGCAGGTGTGGTGGGTGAACCATACCATGTGATAACATTCTGTCATCCCCTACTACAGCAAATTGACACCATGTTACACCATTGACATTGTTTGAATATGTGTTTTTGTCAAACCTTTATTTCACTTGCCTGCATGACAAATAAACCAAATATTATATTAATTGTTGATGTAGCGATTGGGCTCTACTTATGTCCACTAGCGATCTCTTTATTGCTCTTAAAGGAAAAGGAATTGCAATGTGCAACAACGTGCCTATTTGCCATTTGGAAAGCAAGCTGTTTTCTCACAGTTCTAGCCTGTACTGCCTCATATAATTCTATCCAATCAGGTTTGTTTTCAGTGGCTCAGCACCTCCAAACGCCAATCCAAAACACAATTATCTGGTTCCATTATGAAATTTGCATGTTTGCTATAAAATCATGCTAATATATGATATGTGGCTGGAGCCAGATATAAAATGAGTCTGTACAAAACCATGGGAAATATTCATAGATCGTGTATCTGTTAGGTGTAGGAAGTAAATAATTGCACTTCTGCACATTCAGCAGAGCACAAGTTAACATATGCAGAATGCTCCTGACCTGAAGATACGAAGTGTCATTTTTCGGTACAATTAAATATTTATTATCTATGCTGCATGGAGCGGAAATGCCAAACATTTTTCTTCATTTCTACTCTCATTGCATCACCAAGCTTTGATGATTCTCTTGGATTTCCCAGCTTTTACAAACTAAAGATAAAACATTCCATTCAATTTTACAGGCTCCATTAACCTCTGTGAATATGATAAACTCAGTATTCATTGTGTCCTTGGGAATTCAATTTTTACCTTTTATGTTGTGTAGTCTGGAACTTGCTTGCAGCTTCAGCTGTTGTGAATAATACTGGGACCCCGCGATAACATTGTCTACTTTGATCATCTCTCAAGACAACTCTTTGGAGGGGCTTAGTTATTTTTGTATCTATCTTGAGTGGTTTAATACCACACTAAACAAAATCCAATTTAAGTGAAAATTTGGGGAGATGGATCCGAGCTATATTGTGTTTCATGAAATATTGGATTGTGTTTTGATGGGATCTTAATGTACATAGACATGATTAATCAATTTTCTCACCAATAGAACCAAATATGTGATATACATCAACAACCTGGTAGGATCAGCCTTGGGTCTAATTTTTTTTATTCATTCATGGAATGAGTGCATCACTGGTTATGCCAGCATTTATTATCCGTCCCTACTTACTATGGATCTGGAGTCACAGGTAGGCCAGACCAGATAAGGATGGCAATTTCCTTCCCTAAAAGGCATTAGTGAACCAGATGTGTTTTTCTGACAATCAACAATGGATTCATGGTCACCATTAGACTCTTCATTCGAGATTTTTATTGAATTCAAATTCCACCATCTGCCATGGAGGGAATCCACAGTCTGGGGCCTGGATTTCTGGATTAATAATCCAGCAAAATGACCACTAAGCCCTTGCCTCCACATTAGCTAATAAATGCTTACTATTCCATTTAGAAATGGTTCTGAGGATGTAAGGTCTCAGCTGTGATTCAGTGGAAAGACTTCTTGCCTCTGAGTTAGAGGCTCCAGATTGGCTACAGAGTCTTGAATATGTGGCTGATCCCTCAGTGTACTGTGGGGAGAGTGCCGCATTGTCAGAGGATGTATTTTGAATGAGAAATTGAAATAATGTCCTGCCTTGTACCTCGAAGCTGAGAATCATGTGATGTTCCACAACTCCAAAACGGAAGATTAAGCAGTTAAATGTGTGGATTAAAAATTGGAACAACTGGAATAGATTTGAGTTCATGGGGCAAGATTGAGGTGTTCTGGTGGAATAGCCTTCACCTGAACCTTGCTGTGAACAATATCCTGGTGAATCAATTTGACTAGGGCTGTAGAGAAGGCTTTAAAATAATTGGGGGAGGGGAATATATAGGTTTACAATGCAAAACGATGTAATTACATGCCAATTATCTTGACACTGATACTGAAAGTGGGACAGGAAGGGACAGAACATACAGAATAACAAATGAGGTCAAAGGAAGGGTAAACTGGTAAAAACAAAATTAATGGCTTTTATTTAAATGCACAGAGTAACAAGTTAGTGGTAAAAAATTTAGGTTGTGATCTTATAGCCACATGATTACAAAGCTGGGAACTAAACATCCAGCAGAATATGACTTCTGGATTAGATTACTTACAGTGTGGAAACAGGCCCTTTGGCCCAACAAGTCCACACCGACCCACCGAAGCGCACCCACCCATACCCATTCCCCTACATTTACCCCTTCACCTAACACTATGGGCAATTTAGCATGGCCAATTCGCCTAACCTGCACATCTTTGGACTGTGGGAGGAAACCGGAGCACCCGGAGGAAACCCACGCAAACACGGGGAGAACGTGCAAACTCCACACAGTCAGTCGCCTGAGGCGGGAACTGAACCCGGGTCTCTAGCGCTGTGAGGCAGCAGTGCTAACCACTGTGCCACCGTGCCGCCCACAAACTGGTTGAAAGGACAGGCAGGAAGGGAAGGGTCGAGGGAGTAGCTGTGTTAATACAAGAGGCAGCAGATACAATGACAAGAAACTATCATGTATTGGAGGATGTAAAGTTCCATATAGGTGGAGATAAAAAGGGGAAGAGGACACTGGTGAAGGCAATCTTTGGCTCCTTAACAGGAGCTGTTCTGTAGGACAGGGCATAAATCAAGAGATAATGAGGCTGTGCAATCAGGGCATTGTGGGTAAATTTAATCTTCATGTAGTCAGGGAAAATCAAACTGGCAAAGGTAGTCAAAGCAAAAAAAATTCAGAGAGTATATTTGGGACTATTTCCAAGATTAATATGTTTTGAATTCAACTAGGGATCAGGCTATCATGGATCTGGTAATAAATAATGAAGCGGGTATAATAAATGATCTCAGAGTAAAACATCCCCTAGGAGGCAGTGACAATACCACAGTAGAATTTGGCAGCCCATCTGAGAGTGAGAAACTTGGGTCCGAAACAACTGTGTTAGATTTAAATCATGGTAATTACAAGGGAAAAGAGCTGAGTTTGCTAATGTGGACTGCAAAAGGAGTTGAGGAGAAAGCATAACAGAGGAACAACGGTAGATGTTTCAGAAAATAATTCATGACTCTCAGCAAAGAGAGATCCCAATAAAGAATAAGGATTTTTAAAAGGGGATAAATTGACCAGGGTTAAGCAAGGAAGTTAAGCATAATAAATAAAATGGAAAGAAAAGACATATAACGTGACAACAGTTAGTTATCAGACTGATAAAGTTGTAAAAGCCAACACAGGATTACCAAAATAAAACAGGGAAAACTGGCAAGTAACATAAAAACATACAGTAAGAGTTTCTTTATATGCAAAAAAAGAAGAGAAAAAGACCAAAGAAAAAGACCAAGTCGCCAGGAGAACGAGTCAGGAAATGATAAAGACGAACCAGGATTCATCAGAAGAGGTGAATAAATACTTTTTATCAGTCTTAACAATAGAGGACACTTATAACATTCCGAAAGGCTGTAGACTCTATGATAATACTAAACAACCAAGTGGCTAAAGGGGGGGGAATTAAGCACAATAACAAAAGTAGAGTAAAGGTGATTCATTTGACGTGGTTAAAAATCACACAACACCAGGTTATGGTCCAACAAGTTTATTTGTAAACACTAGCTTTTGGAGCACTGTTCCTTTATTAGGTAACCAGTGGGGCAAGATCTTAAGACACAGAATTTATAGCAAAATATCCTGTAAGCCAGTACTTCCAAATAAACCTGTTGGATTCTTAACTTTGTCCACCCCAATCCAACACTGGCACCTCCACATCATTTGATGTGGGCATCATTGGTTGGGCCAGCATTAATTGCTTATCCCTAGTTGCCCTTGAGAAGGTGGTGGTGAGCTGACTTCTTGAACTGCTGCAGTCCATGTGCTATAGGTCCACCTACAATACTGTTATGGAGGAAGCAAGTTTCAGCATTTCAATCCGTCAACACAAAGAATGATGATGTATTTTCGAATCTGGAGAGTGATTGGCTTGGAGGGGAATTTGCAGGTGGTGGTGTTCTCACATAAATTCTGTCTTTGACCTTATAGATGGTTTGGAAGGTACTGTCTGAGGACCCTGAGTGAATTTCAGCAGTTATTACTCACAGAATAAATTTGTCACTGAAAGTAAGGAGATGGCAAGCATATTGAATAATTATTTTCATCAACATTTAAAGTTGTGAAAGAAATCAAAATTCCAGTCATCCCAAACAAACTAACATTGGGACAGGAACTCACCAAGATTAACCTCAGTGTAATAAAGTAATGAAGAAAACAATGGCACTAAAGACTGACAAATATTCAAGATGGCTTTGGTGGCAACATCCATACAATAAAAGATTGGAAGGACTCAGTGCCAAGAGACAGTTTTCTAGCAGTTTCGTGTGTATTGTGTATTTAATTTGAAATTTACTTTACAGAAAGTTGAATGCTACAATGTGGGATTTGAGCCCAGGTCCCAAGCACATTATTGAGTCCTTTGGATTACTAATGAAGTGACAATACCACTAGGTCTTTGCTTAACCCTGGAGTCATGCATTTTCCATCCCATCAAAACCAGGCTTAGAAAAATGCAAGTAAAGCCAAGGGTAGAGGGATCATATACCTGTTCCCATACTGAGGATCACAGGATGCTCAAAGAACCACATTGCTGATGAAAGTTTTTAATATTATGATTTATTGCATGTTTGAAATGTGTTTAATTCAATTTGAGTGAAGAGCGTATGGCATATTTCACTAGAGGTCAATATTTTGTGCCAGGTAAACTGATTTAACTTAGTCAATGTCTCACTTTTGAAAAGGCTAATTCAAATTAAAACCAAAATAGGAAGAACGTCACAAGATGAATGGCTTGGCTGAAGCTGCTGACAGCTTGCTTAGATGTTGATTCCTGCATCAGCACCATCTGGTGTACCAAATAGGCAATTACCCACACATTTATCTATATTAGGCTGGTTGAGAGAGTGGGTACAGAGCCTAAGTTAGTCAGGGCCTTGTAAAAATTTGCAACAATGGCCTGTGACTTTTCCTCAGTATAAACAAGAAAGATAAAGCACCATTTTTTTTTTGTTTGGTGCAGCCTTTTACATGAAGAATACTTTTTCAGTATTTTTCTGAGGGTAGGTTTCAAAATGCAGTGTGTTAGTGAGTGGTATTGTATGTTATAAATTACTTATGAACCCAGTAAAATATAGTTTGATATCCCCTTCCAATTGCAAAATCAGTTCTATAAAAGAACAGCTTCCATATAATCTACGTTCACCAGCACTAATTCCACCTGTATATCATTCACTGTGAGTGTAAACAACAGGAGACATGAAACAGATCCCTGAGGAACCTTCCCCTTCACAGTTTCCTCCAGGCAGAGTCTTTTCCATTTATCAGTGTCATCATCTGCTCTCCACTTCCAAGTCTGTTTTCAAACCAGGCAGCTAACTCATTACACATCTATGAGCCTTCATCCTGTTTCACACGCTTGCATGGAGAACTTTTATCAACTGACTGTGGGAATCTAAATTCAATTACATCACTGAATACTTTAGGCCTTTAATTTTGACAGAGACATGAGGCAAAATCCATAGCTTCAAATCTATTCGATTTCAAAGTGTATGGAGCTAACCACTATGAGCTGGAGTGCCAATTCAGCTGATATCAGATCACTCGGAACTGGGACATGAGTGAATATGGTTCTAATAAGGTCCTGTTGAATCTTGTCTTTGAACTTAATGCTAATATATTCCTCATTTGTGTGGTGTCTTATTCTCATCTACTTCAAAGCAGTGCTTCACAAGCATTTTCTCACCATTTCGAAGTTTTGAAGACTGTCATTACCCCTCAGTGAGTAGTTGTTGGGAGCGTGTCAGGTAATGGAGAAGACCTGGAAGAATGGAAGGGTGAGAATGCAATCCCAAAATTTCAGCCATGGCCCCCTTCCTGCGGATCCTGAACCACATTTTCGGAAAGCATTCAGAACCCAACCGACACATGATAAGACAACATTTCCTGTAGTCACCTCTCGGACACAACACCTCATGGAATTTTTAAATGTTGTTATGGACCAGAATTCAACCACCTCTCCCAAAGGCAAAGGCAAGTGTAAGGTGCAGTGTTCCAGATGTGATACGATCACTCCACCATGAGAGCTTCAGCAATGTTCTCATTCATTCCTTGAAGGATGAAGCAGATATCACAACTCCCAGATTGGAAGGAGATAGCACAGATCCTAGCTTTTATGTATGCAAAGGCAAGTATAAGGTGCAGTGTTCCAGATGTGATACGATCGCTCCACCATGAGAGCTTCAGCAATGTTCTCATTCATTCCTTGAAGGATGAAGCAGATATCACAACTCCCAGTGTCCTAAAGACCATTGATGGATAGCTCTGGGATCAGGACCTTGACTTTGTGAGATGATGTAAACTGGCTGACAGTAAATTGGAAGCATGTCTTATGTCTCTCCCAAGTTTTACTTCCATTGAAGTCAATGTCAATGTCAATGTCAAAACATCTAAATTCAAGATCAATGTATATCCTATGCATCTCCCCATCTTGTGTTCAATGAAAGAATGGTTCAAAGAAATCCACCACATTTTATCCCTACAACACAGTTGAAATACAGAATAAAGAAAAATTGGCATAACTTTAACTCTGTTGAAATATTCAACAGGATAATGTAATATTAAACCACTATTCATCACTTTTTCGAAGATAGACAGAAGTCCAGAAGCACACCCTTTGGCAAAAATGAAATGCACTCAAATAGTCCTGGTTCTCTCCAGTCCGGGAGAAAAAAAGAAACAATCTGCCCCTTTTAGATTTTAAGAGGAAGCCTCTCCTTCCAAGACCTCACTCCAACAACTTACAACTTCAGCTTTTGGTTCAGCAGCCAATAGAAAGCTTCAACTAATTGAAAATCCAACTGAAAACTTTCCTGGGTCTTTTTATGCCCTGACCGCACCCATTCAAAATGCTTTTGTCTCACAAAACACACCCAGGGAGAATTCACAAGCTATTTACCAACAGCCTGTCTGAAGGAGACATTTCATCACACTGTGACAACATCTCTCTGCAAGAGAAACAGCATGGAACGTGTCTCTCCTAAAGACACAATACTGTCACATGTTAACAAGAGCTTCAGCAATGTTCTCATTCATTCCATGAAGGATGAAGCAGATATCACAACTCCCAGCGTCCTGAAGACCATTGATGGATAGCTCTGGGATCAGGACCTTGACTTTGTGAGATGATATAAACTGGCTGACAGCAAATTGGAAGCATGTCTTATGTCTCTGCCAAGTTTTACTTCCATTGAAGTCAATGTCAATGTCAAAACATCTAAATTCAAGATCAATGTATATCCTATGCATCTCCCCATCTTGTTTTCAATGAAAGAATGGTTCAAAGAAAGAGTTGCTGCAATATATCCCCCAATTTGCTGACCCCACACTCACTAACAAAACTCAACTACCACTTTAATTTTCGGTGATGGTTCATAAATCTTCTTAGAGTCGTAAAGTCATAGAATCACAGAGTCATAGAGTCATAGTGTCACAGAGTCATAGAGATGTACAGAACGAAAATAGACCCTTCAGTCCAACTTGTTCATGTTGACCAGATATCCTAAATAAATCTAGTCCCATTTGCCAGCATTTGACCCGTTTCCCTCTAAACCCTTCCTATTCATATACCTATTCACATGTCTTTTAAATCTTGTATTTGTACCAGGCTCCACCACTTCCTCTGGCAGCTCATTCCATGTACGCACCACCCTCTGCGTTAAAAAGTTGACTCTCAGGTCCCTTTTAACTCCTTTCCCTCTCACCCTAAACCTCTGCCCTCTAGTTTTGGACTCCCCCACCCCGAGGAAAAGACCTTGTCCATTTATCCTATCTATGCCCCTCATGATTTTATAAACCTCTATAAGGTCATCCCCTCAGCCTCCGATGCTTCAGGGAAAGCAGCCTCAGCCTATTCAGCCCCTCCCTATAGCTCAAACTCTCCAACCCTGGCAACATCTTCATTGACTTCTGTGTGTGCTACAGGTCCCTGAGTTAAACGAACTGAATCTACAGTCTTCAAAAGTGAAGAGTCATTTGAAGAATTAAGTTACCACTTAGATTAGGTTTGCCAGTAATTTCCATTTTGGAAGAATAAAAATGCAAAACTGGCCACAGCTGGTTCTTAATGTGCAATTAGTTTTCCAAGCCAGTTACTGCTTGGAGCTGGATCTCTTTTCAATTACATTTTTTCAAGATCTTTCATGCAGATGCATCTTTTCTGAGTCACTGTGCAGGTCCTGGGGATGAGATCTGCTAGGAATCATACTGAATTCTGGTCTCCCTGGTACAGGAAGGATGCTGTGAAACATGAAAGAGTTCAGAAAAGATTTATAAGGATGTTGCCAGGGTTGAAGTCCGTGAGCTATTGGGAGAGGGTGGAGAATAGGCTGGGGCTGTTTTGCCTGGAGCATCAGCAGCTAAGGGAGGACCTTACAGAGATTTATAAAGTCATGAGGGGATTGGATAGGTCAATAGCCAAGGTTTTTTTCCCTATAGTAGGAGAGTCCAAAATTAGAGGGCATTGGTTTAAAGGGAGAGGGGAAATATTTAAAAGGGACCGAAGGTGCAATATTTTCACGCAGAAGGTATGTGTATGGAATGAGCTACCAGAGGAAGTGGTGGAGGCTGGTACAATTACAGCATTTAAAAGGCATCTGGATGGATACATGAATAGGAAGGGCTTAGAGGGATATGGGCCAAGTGCTGGCAAATTGGACTAGATCAATTTGGGATATCTGGTCGGCATAGATGAGTTGGCCTGAAAGTTCTGTTTCCATGCTGTTCACCTCTGTGACTCTATGAATCAACTTTGCAGAACACTTATTTACCAATATCAGAAAATTAGGATAATATTCAGTACTGGGAAACCAATACCTTAATTAATTCTGCAAAATCTTGATCCTCTTATATCTAATCAACATTTACCAATAGCTCAAAGGATATCTGTTATTGGCATAACTGGAAAAGGTTTGTTGACATTAGTGAACTGTTCCTTTTTCCTGATGTTTATTTAGACTTCCAATATTGAGTTTGCATATTATGTATTTCTCCTCAAACTATCACTATACCATAACCAAGTGATCCTTTACTTTAGATCTTCTGACCTTAGACTTCTCCTTACCGTGTAATTCACCTCATTCTTCCTGTAATCTTGGACAGCGATGAGCAGAAATCTTTCCCATCAGAGGGTTGTGTGACTTTCAAACTCGCTGCCTCAGAAGATGGTGGAAACAGGGCCATTAAGTGTTTCTTAAGGCTGAGGTGGATAGATTTTGTTCGGTAGGATAATAAAAGCTAAGCGGGGGAGGTGAGGTTTGATGGCAAGGTGGGATTTGAAACACAAGCAGACTCAGCGTTGTCTTAGTGAATGGCAGAGCAGGCTTGAGGAGCTAGGTCCATTCCTATTTCCTGTGTTCATACAATAGTTGAAAAAGGATTTTCTGCTTTCAGTCAAAAATATTAACAAATGGAAAGAGACTTCTTTCCATCTTTGTTGAACTGATTGCAACTTTATATTTAAACAAAATGCAACTTTTTTCATTTATTCATTTTGTGGGATGTGGGTGTATTGCCCATCGCTAGTTGCCCCTTGAGAAGGTGGGGATGAGCTGTCTTCTTGAACTGCTGCAGTGCACCTGAAGGCTTGCTCGCCAATGGTCACATCATGAAATTACCTCACAAGTTCAAGAATGGCAAATTTGAGCCGACAATTCAAAACAAATAGAATGTCTCATGGCTTGCTGTGGACTCCATATTAATCCTGATCTGCAACCGATAACAAACTTGACAAGTAATCTTCCACAGACAATGTACAGATTGTGGGCTAACAAAAGCGACATATTGTGAGATGCTGACAATGTGAAATGAAAACAGAAAATGCTGGATAGCACTCAGGTGGCAGAATTAACATTCAAGATCAATGAGATATGATGCACTGGCCGAGCACAGATGGTGCCTGACCTGCTGAATATTTTCCAGAATGTTCTGTTTTCATTTCCATTCTGCAGGCAATGTCACTGCAAGGGAGTTCCACAGGTACAGACAGTGTGCACTGCTTCACTGCTGGGTTTCTGAGCAAACTGGACTGATTTCCACTGAATGCTGACCATTTGGGTGTCACAAACACAGCGCTACAGTTTGCTCAGTCTGATTTGACTGAGGGTGAAATGCTCGGCAAACTGTCTTTCATGTTCTCAAAGCTTCGAGCAATGCTAAACGTCAGTCTAAGAGGTGAGTTGCCTCATTTTTGTAAGAGGTTTCCAGAACACAATCCACATTTTTCTACTTTGGAGTTAATTCACAGAATGTTGGCATCACTGGCAAAAGCCAGCATTTATTTCCATCTCAAATTGCCCCTGACTGAGTAGCATCCTAGACCATTTGAGAAGGCAGTGAAGACAGTGATGGTCCGGAGTTACCTATGGCCAGGTAGAGACAGCTAATTTACAAGCCGAGAAGACATTAGTGAAGCACAACAATTTTTTATTACTGTTTAATTCCAGAATTACTTAATTTGTTTTGATTTGAAGGTGCCAGTGTTGGACTGGCACTCGGGATAGCTTAAGTGTTCACAGACTGAGGGATGGACTTTGTGGTGGCAAAGACTCATGTTGGAGGTGGGGGAGTGAATTGGACTTTTCCCTTTTCTTTCGGCTGTTTACTTTATTTCTGCTTCTGTTTTTAATCCTGTGTTTTGCATACTAAGATGGTGCTGGAGAATCGTGACTTTGTACACTTTTCACTGGACTCCTGTATTCCTGTACTCAAGTACACATGACAATAAAATCTGAGTCTAAAATCTAGACCTTGTACCTTTTAAGTGACGGACGCACAGTGGAGAGTCAGGAGATCAGTTACTCACTGCAGGATTCCTGACCTCTGACCTACACTTATGGCCACAGTATTTATTTGGCAAGTTTCTGTTCCACTTCCTTGTCAATGGTAACCACCAGAATATTGATTGTAAACGATTCAGCAACAGTACTTCTATTGAATGTCAAGGGGCACTGGTTAGAGTCTCTCTCCTTGGATGTGGTAATTGCTTGGCATTTGTGTGGTAACAATGTTGCTTGCTACCCATTGTTATGGACCAGGCCAAAGCCCCTCAAAATATTTTAAGGTAGCCCAGACCCTAACTTTTATTTTTTAAAAAGGCAGATGTATAGCGGATATTCCAGGACTGATGCAGGTGTTCAAACCACTTGGCTTTAAGCAAAACAGAATTTATTCATACACTACAGTTGAAACGTGAACAAAAGAAAACAAAATTTGGAATAACAACTTAGTTGAAAACGCAACTGACTCTATCACAGCTTAAGGAAGCTGTTCCAATTCCCGCAGCATCCCATAATCACACCCTTGGCAAAAGGTAAATTCAAACCCAGGTTCTTAGAGGCAGGAGAGATTTCAGAGAGAAAGTTCAGGCAAGACACCTGTTGAAGCAGGGAACCTCTTTTCACTGTAGTTGCTTCTCTTGGTCCCCAGCAGTTTGTGACTGCCTGCTAAAACTAAACCAAACTAGAAAAAACCTGAAATGGGAGAACTGGCCACCTTCCTTTCACTGTACAAGTGTTTTTCAAAAAAGCCTAAAGGTCTCCTCTGATTGTTAACTTAGGCAGTGTCAGTTAAGCCATTTCGGCACCACTGACTTTACAACCCCTCTTAGAAAACAACCAAAGACAACATAATCTTGTTAAAGGGGCAGCATCATTACACTTTCAGCCCAAAGTTTGATATTGTCCAGGTCTTGCTGCTCTTGGGCATGGACTGCTTCTGTATTTGAAGAGAATGGTGCTGAACATTGTGTAATCAATAGTGAACACTTCTGACCTTATAGAAGGAAGGTCATTGATGAAGTAGCTGAAAATGGCTGGGTCTAACACATCCCATCGGGAAACTCCTGCAGAGATGTCCTGGAGCTGAGTTGACTGATCTCCAACAACCACAACTACCTTCCTTTGTGCCAGGTATAACTCCAAACAGTGGAGAATTTTCCCTTTATTCCCATTGATTCCAGTTCTGCTAGAACCTGATGTTACACTTGGTTAAATGCAGTCTTGATTTCAAGGGCTGTCACTCTCACCTCCCTCTTTGAATTCAGCTTTTGTGTCCATGTTTGCCTGTAATGAGGCCAGAAGCTGAGTGTCATTGATCAGTGTATTGAGTTTTGGAGGTGGAACATCAAGTTGTGGCTATGCAGGACATAGATGAGGCCACTTTTGAAATAATGCATGCAATTCTGGTCTCACTCCTAGAGGAAGGATGTTGTGAAACTTGAAAGGGTTCAGAAAAGATTTACAAGGATCTTGCTGGTGTTTAATGGTTTAGCTGTAGGGAGAGGCTGAATAGGCTGGGGTTGTTTTCCCTGCAACATCAGAGGGTTAGGGTGACCTTATAGAGGTTTACAAAATCCTGGGGGGCATGGGTAGAGTAAATAGCCAAGTTTTTTTTCCAGGCTAGGGGAGTCCAAAACTAAAGGGCATAGGGTTAAGGTGAGAAGGGAAAGATTTAAAGGGACCTGAGGGGCAACATTTTAACACAGATGTAGTGCATGTATGGAATGAGCTGCCAGAGGAAGTAGTGGAGGCTGGTACAATTACAACATTTAAAAGACATTTGGATAGGTGCATGAATAGGAAGGGTTTAGAGCAATATGGGCCAAGTGCTGACAAAAGGGACCAGGTCAGTTTCAGATTTCTGGTCAATGGGGATAAGTTTGACCGAAGGGTCTGTTTCTGTGTTGCATGGTTCTATGACCCTATGACCCTAGCAGAATCCAAACAGGGCAGGTTATTGCTGAGCTGGTGCTGCTTGATAGCACTGCTGATGACACTTTCCATCGCTTTCCTTATGATTGACTGATGGACAATAATTTACCAAGTTGGATTTGTCCTACATTTTGTGTCCAGGACATACCTGGACAATTTTTCATAATGTCAGATAGGTGTCAATGTTGTAGCTATACTGGAAGAGCTTAGCTAGGGTTACAGCAGTTCTTGGAGCATAAATCATCATGACTATTGCTGGAATATGCCAAAATTCATAGCCTTTGCAGTATCAAGCTCCTCCAACCATTTCTTGACATCACATTGAGAAATTTACAGACATGAAATTCCCCATGTTGTTATAGGATTTGAATTCATATCTCCAGATTAGTAATCCAAGCCTCTAGATTATCAATAGTAGACTCAATTGTACCACTTTCCCCAGTTGGTATGGGCATTACACCACAGAGATTTGCCCTTTGTGACAATTCTTGAAGATATTTTTTTTGACCATTTGGTTCAGTGGAGATCATTTGTGATTTTTAAGCAATGCTCAAAGTCCCATGGGCTTTATAACTGCAGCATTTACACTGAATAATGAGAAGTGGGGGAAGGGGGGTAACTAAGTGGAGGCAATTCCTCTTAACAAATCATTCCCTTTTTAAAAATTAAAGATAGATTACTATTTAGCTTACAAGTTTGCAGTCCTGTCTACATTTGTCGAAAATGGTTTAATTAGTCAGTTCTCTCTCTCTCTCACTCACTCTCCCACTCCAACGGAGTGTACAGCACTGAAGGACAGGATTATGGGAAACATTTCAAATCACTCCCTGCACTTCTTACAAGCACTCCATCAAACAGGATCTATCATCAAAGTCTTCATCCAAGATATGTTAGATGTATTTGGTTCATTATTAAGTGGTGCAGTGTTGTGATTAAGTTCATTCCTGTATTCCAGTTGAATGTCCCAAGGAATGTATCTGCCTTCAGGGCTATGTGCCTATTTTCCCAGTGTTTTCACTGTTTTTTGCTCTCATTTGTAAATTATTTTTAGAAGTTCTTTTTTTATTTATGTCTGAAGTAATAAAAGATGAAACTTACTTCCCCAGGGTGATTTTTTTAATGCATTCATCTTCATAGGACTCAAGATAAACTATGTTATTGGCATAACTCCACTGTAAAGGCAGATGAGTTTTACATGAACGAAAGAAGTGGTTTCTCCAGGGTCATTTTGTGCATTGTTCATAAGTCTATTTATACCCTCAAACATTGGATTACTCCTTTTCTACATCAGCCTCAATGAATTAAGCAAAGAGCCAAGTGGGTTAACATTCACTATTTGTCCTAAGATATTTTCCTTAAAGCCTACAACCTTTCTCTGCTCACCACTCTCTAATAAATCCAATTCACCCATCGCTCCTTTGCTCTGTATCCTACACAGATTCCCAGTCTGGGTTACCCTAATTTTAAGATTTTTGTTGATGTTTACTGCCTAGCCTCATTCCTCCCTGTGTCAATATTATCCTGCAGCTTTATAACCCACTAAGATTACTATACCCCTCCAATCCTGGCCTCTTGGCTCTGAAACATCCAATATTGCTGGCCACTGCTTCAATCACCTTGGCCCTAAACTCTGGAGACGCTTGATTGAATCTCTCCACCTCCTTCATTTCCTTTGAGGCTCGTTTTCATGGAATCTCTACAGTCCATTTGGCCCAACAGGTCCACACCAACCCTCTGAAGAATAATCCACCCAGACCCATTCCCCTAACCTATTACTTTACATTTCTCCTGACTAATGCCCCTCATCCCTGAAAACTAAGGGCAATTTCCCATGGCCAATCCACCTAACCTGCACATCTTTAGATTGTGGGAGAAAGCCCATGCAGACATAGGGAGAACATGCAAACTCCACACAGACAGTCGCCCGAGGCTGGAAATGAACCCAGGTCCCTAGCGCTGTGAGGCAGCAGTGCTAACCACTGGGCCACAGTGCCACCTCTTCAGCCAAAGCTTTTGGGCATCTGATCAAATAGTTAGGTATCAGATATTGGCTGATAATGCACCAAAGAAGCATTTTGGTATATTTTACAACAGTGAAGGTTCTATATGAAGATTTGTCTTTGATTCATGAGATGAGGGTATCGCTGGCTAGGCAAGCATTAATTACCCATCCATAATTGCCCATATGGCAGTGAAGAATCAACCACATTGCTGTAGGTCTGGAGTCACATGTAGGCCACAACAGGTAAGGATAGCAGTTTCCTTCCCTAAAGGACATTAGTGAACCAGTTGGGTTTTTCCCAATAATGGGTTCATGGTCATCATGAGACTCTTAATTCCAGATTTTTATTGAATTCAAATGCATCTTCCTTGGTGGGATTCAAACCAGGGTCCCTAGAACATTACCTGGGGTTCAGGATGACAAATCCAATGATAATACCACTCAGCCACTGCCTCTCTTATGTGCCACTGTCTCCTTTCATATCCTGAAAGATATGAAAGTTCTTCTTGCTATGCTCCTTCAGGAAAGGCACACTACATCTTAAAACCAAAACTCAAGGAGTCAAAATAGATAGTGCAGACGTAGACCAGTCAGCCATCAAATTTGCTCTGAATTATACAGAACCCTGGTTAGACTTCACCTGAAGTATTATGTGCAATTTTGGCCCCTTTACCTCAGGAAGGATATACTTTCTACACAGAGAGAGCAGTGAAGGTTCACTAGACTGATTACTGGAATAGTGGACCATCCTATTGCTGTGAAGGTGTAAAGGGTACTGTGCCTATAAGAGAGTTGAAGGAAGCACACAGAGTGCTGAAGAATTTACAATGTAACATTTGGTCCAGCAGCTAATACTATTGGGTTGCTATGAGACAAAAACAAATTCAAATTTGGCCAATCAGTTTAAATTATGCCCCAAGATAGTAAACTCCAATCAAGTTGAATTTGGTATTTTGACAATATTAAAACCAATGAAATGATCCAATGCTTTGAGGTATAAGACCGGGTAAAATTGAACAGCTGGAGAGAACTGCCAAGCCACCAACACATGTAGACTGCCTGCAGAATAGCTCTCTTAAAGGTACTTTTAGCTATCAACGACCTGTGATCAAAATAGAGACCGATAGATTTGCAGATATCTATATCACCAAAGGAAATGAACCTAATGTGGAGAAATAGTGTTAAGTTAAATAATCAGCCATGATTCTGAAGAAACTGTCGCTGATTTCTTGCATATGTACTCAGGAGGATTATTCTAAGTCCTTGGTCCTCTGTCTCACACAGGATTGTGTTTCCTCTTTGACATGGCTTTGCCAAACTCTTGTGGAAATACAGTTTATGTTTCATTCCTGCATTAAGGTTCAGCTAAACTGTTTGCTAATGCTTTGTTTGCAGATCATTTATTCCCTGCCTTTTAAGAGATCAGCATTGCATGATCTCTATTGAAATGCAGCACAAGTTTTCACTTTCACTTAATGACAGACCTCTTTCCCAACAACATTAAAATGATTCCCTTCTCATTGGACAGCAATGGCAAAATTAGAATTAGGAAAATAATGAGACCTAAATGCAATATTATAAATTAATGAATCTATTGGATTAACATTACTTAACCCAAGCCTCTATTACATACTGTCAGATTTGAAAAAAGCAGTCAAATCATGAATTAAGCTTTCACATTAATGGCCAAATTTATCCCTCCGTACAAGGTAGATGAGGGCAATCAATATAACAGTAGAGGTGCAAAATAGTAATGGATTTTCTGTTGTTTTTACCATTACTTGGAAACTTCCTCCAATGACAAATTATATTTATGCAAAGCGAAAATTGCTTTGTATAGGCCAATAACGATAAACTTTTGGGAGGAAGAAATACCCACAATTTAGATTCGTTGTATAGCTTTAACATACAAGTGTAAGAATTAAAAGTATCAGCACATCCAGCAGTTAAAATAACCAAAGCACAGAGCCCTTCTCCATATTGCTGTGCATCAAAAATATCAACATTTTTAAAAATATATAAAACTTCACAGGTTACATATTTCATACGCATAATCTTTATTTGTTATTGTTATAGTTTTTAGTAGTGCCCTTTTCTCAACACTTATAATTGTAAACTACAAGTTTATTTTTGCTATGTCAAAGTCACAATGTATTTATAGACTCTGACCACTAGGTGATGATATAGAGCAGATTTCCAGTCTCTCCCTTGAATGCACCACTATATAGCCATTAGGATTAGGCCTGGTGGCTCAGTGGATAGCACTATTGCTTCATAGTACTAGGGGCCTAGGTTCAATTCTAGCCTTGTGTGACTGTATGTGTGGAATTTGCATATTCTCCCTATGTCTGCATGGGTTTCTTCCCACAGTCCAAAGATGTATAGGTTAGGTAAGTTGGTCATGCTAATTTGCCCATAGTGTTAGTCATGGGTAAATATATGGTCTGTGTGGATTTGTTGGGCCAAATGGCCTGTTTCCACAGTGTAAGGAATCTAATCTAAACCTGTTTGCTCTTCTGCTCAGCCTCAGGCCCTCAAGCCTGACCAGCATTTAATAAAATCATGGTTGGTCTGATTGTGGCCTCAACTTGGTGACCAGACCCACCACAAACAACCTGTGACACCTTTGATTTCATAAATCTGTCTTTTCAATAATAATATATTTATCCGATGACTTTGAAAAAGAATTTGGGTAGTATTTAATTATCGTAGAACAAGCTGAATACCAAATGATCCATAATTGTGTAAGGTCCATTCATATAGATTTTTAACAAGGTATTGAAGATTTACAGATAAAACATGTAAAATATGTTGCTACTGACAAGAGATTTCCGATCAAATCTGTAGATTCGAGACTTGATTTTTTTTTCTAAAGGTTTCCCTGAATGATAATCTTCATCTATTAACCATTAAAGATTTACCATGTTCTTGCAGATAATTTCTTTAGAACAGAATGCATTACGTATTGGAGCTATTGAGTTTGAGCTTTGAGTTTGTTTTATTGTTGTCATGTGTACCAAGATACAGTGAAAAATGTTGTTTTTCATGATTTTCAGGCAGATCATACCATACAAAGCTCATCAGAGTAGCACAACAGAGACAGTGTCATTGCCTCTGATCAGAAATTCGGGGTTTACACCTCACACCAAGACTTGATACCTGAGGAAGGTACATACATGACACTGCCAAGCAGGTTGAGAATTTATCTTCGAATTCTTCCAATCTGCGCCAAAGACAGGCAATGTGAATGGGGAGAGATTCTCAATCAACTCCCTGATAGAAAGACATTCTACCATCACTACTCATTGCTCCACACTGCAACGTAACTGTCAAAGTAAAAGTTACCTTCTCACATCAGACTCCCTGAGTGGAATGAAATACACCACTCCACCACCACCAGCCCAATAAGGTATTAATTTGTCTGTTTTACTGTATGCCTTGGGCCCAAAGTCTTTGTGATAATAATAGTGAACCTAATGGTACTCATACTATTAGTGAGTAATGCCAAGTGATAACTAGGTGCATATTTATCAGTGAATATCCAATAGTTATTGTCTGAATCATGTTGTTCCACCATTATCCTCTCAAACACACTTTGTTCAGAGCATTCCATCCTTTGCCTCCCCTTTTTCCTTAGGACGTTGTCCTATTTGCCAATTATTTGTCATTAATCTCACCACAGTAAGTTAAGCCTTGTCATTACAAGTATAAGCACCCTTTTAACTACATGTTAATTATTAATTACTGCCAAATAACGTCTCTGGCAGCAAGAACTATTACAGGTGTGGAATTTGTTGCTTCAGGTTTTGACATTTTCAGTGAGAGTTAACCCTTGAAAGTGAAAGAATTGCAGAGCTGAGTAGAAAACACACAGGACAGGGCAGCATGGTGGTTATCACCGCTGCCTCACAGCACCAGGGATCCTGGTTCAATTCTAGCCTCAGGTGACCGTCTGTGTGGAGTTTGCACATTCTCTCTGTGTCTGTGTGGATTTCCATCAGGTGCTCAGGTTTCCTCCCACAGTCCAAACCTATGTAGGTTAGATGAATTAGCCTTGCTAAATTGCCAATAGTGTTCAGGGATATGTAGGTTAGGTGCATTAAGCAGGGGAAATGTAGGGCAATGGGTCTGGGTGGGATACTCTTCAAAGGTTTGGTGTGGACTTGTTGGGCCAAGTGGCCCAAGTGTAAGGATTCTGTGACCGGGATGAATTGGATACCTTATTCGTGGAGTCACTGTAGACACCATAAGTCAAAACCTTCTGTTTTGTATCATTTTCTGGTCTGTATTAATTTCCTTTAATAATTGCTTAATTGTTCTGTCCCTTTCACTCCCTTAAACCAATATTTCTTTCATTATTTATTTATCTATCTGAAGCTGATTTGACACTTAAATCATCTCCTCTAACTCATCAAGATTTCCCATGTTAATTTTCAAAGCATTTAATCTAGTTAATTAGTTAAATAGTTAGTCCAGTTCACTCAGGTCCCATATGTCTTGTTGCCCTACTCCACCAGTTTTGGATTTTTAGTAATGAAGAGATGGGAATTGACTGTGTGTGTGTGTATGTGGTGGGGGAGGGGTGGGGGGGGAGTCCTGACTGACAGCTTAATTTCCTGTTAACAGCAAATTCTGGAAAGAGTAAAGGAGATTATGTGTGAAAACAAAGGGTTCAAGTTTTAATATTTTGCAACATAACCCTGAACAAAATTGTTGTAAGCTTTTATGAATTTCCAAAAGCCCCAGTTACTTTCCAAAAGAACTAGTCCTGAATAAGACAAACACAAGCATAGAAATGCTTTTGTATTTAGATCTTCAATCCTTTTTTCAAAATGTGTGCCGATTTTACAGCGTGGACATCAATACATCTGGCATAGACTTAAAAAGAGAGAAACTAATGATTGTAACAAAATCAGCCAGGTGGACCTCATAGAATATGAGTTCCCTGATTGGGGATGTTAAGCTGATCCAATCAGGGAGCCCTGGCTGACAGATATAAACAAGAGTGTCAGAGGTTCTGCTCACTCCGACAGCTGGCTCTGAAGGAGCTGGGTCAATGTCAAGGACATTGTCAATAAAGGGTGACAGGATACTGGCCTCTGTGGAGTTATTTCAGAAAAAACAATGCTTAACCTCAAAAATGTGACATACAATCTCCTCTGCTCTTTCCAAATGGTATTTGAGTAAAGAGTTGCTTTTTTAATGTTCAAGGAATAATGAGAAGAGGAAGAAAGTCAATCTGTAGTTCGAGAGGACTAATATTTCTACCTGTAAAGGAAAATCTGTAAGGTAAAATGTGGCAAATGCTCCATTTTATTGTAACAAGTTAGTCTTCTCCAGTTTCTTGTAAAACGCATTTGCATTTTACGTCCATATTTATGAAGTTGAAAGCTTGCTTGCATGCTGATAACTACTGTAATATCTTAATTTAATTTTGTGACACAACAGGTAGCACTCTATTAAATCTGCAATTTAACTTGTAATAGATATTATAAGGACGCCTGGAGACCAGAAAGATGCATGCAGCATAATCACTGTCAATGATTTCCAGGGACTATCTGTTCTCTTGTTTTGCACAGGTGCCATCAAACAACAATGAGAAATGAAAATCATGTGGAATGAGCTGACTGTGGAAAAAAAGAATTACCATCTTTTGTCCATGGTTTATAGATTCAGAGAATTTTGCAGCACAGAACGAGGCAGTTTGGTCCTTTCTGGCTGTGCTGGTTCTCTACTGGAGCTATATACATCCTTCCATACCTGAATAACAAAATGCATGTGCACAGTGCACTTAATGAAGTAAAAGCATCCCAAGGCATTTCGCAGGAACATTTATCTGGCAAAATTTGATACCAAGCTAACTAAAGTGATATTAGATCTTGGTCAGAGAGGTACTTCCTTGTCCTTTAGGATTACTCTTTATTTTTAAATATTTGACCATTTCCCTTTTAAAAGCCATTATGTATTCAGCACTGCTATTACTGGAGGAGTACACTGTGTGTTAACTATCTCAAGTGAAATGTTAACCCTCTGCTTATTCTTTTTTTGGCAATGATAAAACTTATGATCTTACGTAAAAATAATCTGTGCTGCTCCATTGTGAACATCTCCCTCATAATTCCCTTTCATCTTTGTTGGGTTTCATTGAAGATAACCCCAGTTTCTGCTCACTACCCTTGAAACATCAAATTCCATATAACATCTGACTAAATTTAATCTAGACTATCCTCACAGAAGCATAGGATATAGGATCAAGAGTAAGTCATTTGGTGGCATGGTGGTTCAGTAGTGAGCACTGCTGCCTCACACACCAGGGACTCCACCTTTGGGGAGTTTGCACATTGTCCCTGTGTCTGCGTTGACTTCCTCAGGATGCTCTGGTTTCCTCCCACAGTCCAAACGTTGTGCAGGTTAGGTGCTTTATCCAGTGGAACGCAAGGATATGTGGATAAGTAGGGTTTGGGTCTGGTTGGCATGCTCTTTGGAGGGTCAGTGTGGACTCGATGGGCTGAATGGCCTGCTTGGAGAAAGTGAGGACTGCAGATGCTGGAGATCAGAGTCAAAAAGTGTAGCCCTGGAAAAGCACAGCTGGACACACAGCATCCAAGGAGCAGGCCTACTTCCACATTGGAGGGATTCTATGATTTGGCCCTTGGGACTACTCATTCAATGAGGTCATGGCTGTTCAGGTTTTTGGTTTGCCTAGATTGCCACTTTCCAGTTTGCCCCCCACAGCTCCCCACCCAATAACCCTTGACTCCCTAGTCTATCAAAAATGTAACAAGCTTCTTTGAAAGGGACGTTTGCAGACTAATGACATCCTGTGAGAAAATAAAAATCTACAAATCTCTCCTAATAGGATGATTGCTCATTCTTAAACTACATCAGCTAATTTTACTTTGCCCCACACCATGCACCAGGTATCCATCCTAGCCTCAAAACATTCAATGTTTCAAAAAAAAACTCAGCTCTCATTCTTCTAAACTCTAAATATTTAAAAATAAAGATTAATCCTAAAGGACGAGAAAGAACCTCTCTGAGTAAAACTAGACGATATAAGCCCAACCTCTTCAATGTCTCTTCATAAAATAAGCCCTTCACCCAAGGAAAGTGTTGAGCGAACCTTCACAATTTTGACATCCCGTTTTAAATTAAGCTGAACACAATCCTCTACCTGTGATGTAGTTAATGTATGTATGACAGAAAATGATTAGAGAGTGCAAAACAAAAACCATCTTCTCTTCTTCAACTTTCCTCTGCTTGTCCTCCCACATTTAAAGATCTGTGTCCTCTGATTGCCGAATTATTTTATTTTGTTCATCCACTTAAGTTTCACTCATTGGTAGCCAGGTGTTGATGAAAAAGTATCTCGAATTGCCAAAGCGAAGGGCTGTAGAGATGCAATGGTACTGTCCCAACTCATGAGCCAGGAATGCTCAAGTCCAAGTTCCACCTGTTCCAGACGTAGGTGTGTGACAACATCTTCAGACAGGCTGATTAGAAACTATCTCTGAGTTAGATTGCTATGGGGTCCATCAGTTCCAGCAAACTGAGAACATAATAGGCAAAGGGAGCAGATTCAAGTTACTGAGAAATGAAATAGAGTGTACCAGGCAACCTCATTTGCATTATCTTCTACAATGCAGCCCATTGTTTTATGCCACTTAAATATTACGCCTAATAAAATTCCACATAATAAGATTGCAGGACAATCATAAAATCTGATGGTCAGATTCGACATAAGTGTCTCTGGGGCCACTCTAAAGTGTGCCTTTAAATAAATCAGGAAGGAGTTTGGAAGTGTAATTTTGATATCAGAACCATTCAAGGTGCGAGGCTGTATAATCGTGACCTGAAAGTTCTAGATGTCCTCAACGAGACTTTTGTTATTACTTAGAGTTATAGAATCATACAGCACGTAAACAGACCCTTCAGTCCATCCTGTCCATGCCAAAAGTAACCCCAAACTAAACTAGTCCCACCTGCCTGCTCCTGGTCCATATACTCCTAAGCTTTCCTCATCATGTATTTATCCAAATGTCTTTGAAACATTATAATTGTACCCACATCCAAACCTTCCTCAGGAAGTGAATTCCACACGCGAACCACCCTCTGCATAAAAAAAATTGCCCCTCATGTTTTTCAAATCTTCAAAGTCTACGATGATGACAAGGATGGGAAGTGATGGTTGATATGGAAGGACTTGAGATATGGCACCTGTAACATTAAGCAGGGGGGAATTTCACTGGGTTTTCAAAATTGTCATATTTTGAATCACGCAAACAGGAAGAAAACTATTTCCTCTGGTTGGCTAATCAATGATCGGAGGTCTTTAATTTAAAATTTCAATTCATTACCAGAGTGAAGAAAGAATCTTGGAAAGAAATCTTTCATAGCTGAGTGGTTGGAGCAGACAATGGTACAAGGGGAAAAGATTGGAATAATGAAACATTGAACTGTACATGGCTGCAAAGATAGAGCAGGAGGGAACTAAGAGGAAGTACAACATCATAGGATATATTATCTCTTTCTGAACTTCTTAAAATGAACTTTGATAGTTTTAAATTCATACTTCTCCTTTTAGTTAGGAATCACCAGCTCACACAAAAAGCAACACAGTGAATTGTTGCTAAACATATATTGGAATGTGGGACAATAATTGTATGCATCTGAGAAGCTCATTAACAGATGCTATCATTACTTCATTCTGCAGAATAACATAACACATCAGTTTGGATGAATCAATGACTTCACTTGGATCCATTCAAATGATCAACTCCAATATTTGAACCATTCAATTGGACAGTTCCTTGTCAACTCATCTTCAATTTTCATTACTCATGACATATGCTTTATTTTCCAGTCTGGAGTTTTTGTAAACTCTGTATTCTATTTTAATGCTTAGTTCTTTCTCAATATTAATTCTGGTGTCATGGGCATCACAAGTAAGGCTGACACATATTGCCCATTGACAGTTGCCCTTGAGCTACCTTCTAGAGGGGGAGAAATAGTGGAGAGGATGGAGTGATGGTGATGTGATGGTAATGTCACCAAACTGGCCATCGAGACACCCAGGCTAATGCTGTGATGACACTGTGACAGATGGTAGAATTAATAAATCTGGAACATACAGCTTTGAGATAATGACAGCTATCATTGACTTTGGAAAAAAGTCATCAAATTCACCAATGTCCTATAGGGGAGGAAATCTGCTGTCCTTACCCAGTCAGGCCTAAATGTGACTCTAAACACAGAATGGTCACGCAAACCGGTAAGCTCAAAGGCAATAAAGAATGGGCAACAAATAATGAAATAGCAAAAAATACATGTGTGATAATACAGGGCTGAAACCTGGTGGAACTTATCAGTTCTGGGGCATGGTGCTTGTTAAGAAATGAAATTTCCTCAGAATCATGTAGGATTTGAAGCTGCAAACCACTCCAATTGCACTCTCTGGTACAATTATATCATTCTGCAGAAATGATATCCCAGCTTTGTGTACTGGGCTCAGCTATTCCTTTCAATACCATTAGTGCTCTTTTAATTTTATTGATGCTTCAGAGTGCATTATAAACCTGATATATGTTGGTGAGAAATATTAAATTGTAATTTAATCTGGGGAGCATATATTCCATATTTATTTATTACCTGGCTTTAAATCAATTTTAATTACCCAAATTATATTTATCTGTTGCATTTTTCAATCACCTGAACTTTAAATGGCCTTCATTTTAAGTGAACTATTCAGACATAATTTAAGTTTTAGAGAGCCATTATGCCAAATGAGAGTTATTTTACAATACCTGATTCAAAAACACCATTCCCTCCTTTTAATGAAGTGCATGCACTTGAGTTTGTGCACATATTTCAAGTATAAAGCTGTTATGCATTTCCATGGAGATACCAATATCAACAACATTGACACAGAAACAAAGCTGGCGAAACTCAACAGGTCAGACAGCTTCTATAGATCTGTCACTGGACTCAAAATACTAACTCTGTTTTTCTCGCTTCACAGTTGCTGCCTGCTGCGTTTCTCCAGCAAATATTCCGCTTTTGTTTCTGATTTCCAGCATCTGCAGTTTTCAATTTTTTTGACAATGTTGACCACCATTTTCAAAAGCACATCATGTACTCCCTTATTTTCCAAGAATGACTCTTTTGTAGAGTTGCCAATCAAAATGGTGTTCCCCATGGTTCCTTGCTTCTGGTAGCATGTTTTTGAAAGATGGAATGACACAGCTGTGAGAATGTAACCTTTACACTTGTCAGGTGACTATAAATGTTTGCAATTGCTTGCTGAAATGATAGAAGGTCTTTAATAATGGAAGATAACATCCTATGCTGGGATTCCAGTCCGCAATCCTGTCTTGGCAATATTATCTGGCACAGAGATAAAGGTGGGATTATCACTCGGATTAGTCCAGCCCTTTCTGACTCTGTTGTAGAAATGCACCTTCCAAACCCACTTCAATTCAAGACCCTTCCATTAATAACCACGATTCATAACATGTCAAAAGAGTCATAAACCATGGGAGAATGGTTTGATTGTCAGGCCATTTGCTCCAAAAAATGATAAAAGTCCATTCTTTCAGTTTCAATAAGCTTCATTGCTTGGAGATTGCGAACATATTTCGGCAGCTGAGCATATTATGAATGATTGGCTGAGTTTCAATAGCTTTCAAGCCACAAAGCTCAGCCAGAAGCTGTGTCAGTTTGATTGCCAGTGTTACAAAAATATTGAAGGATTATCTGTGGCTAATTTTGTTTGTGAATACATGTTTGTTTATTTGCTTGTATAACCGAATGACAACTTAGGAGCATTAAAATGGAGGCGATAGACTACTGGTATTATCATTGGGCTATTAATCCAGAGAATCAGGTAATGCTCAGGGCACCTGGGTTCAAATCCTGCTATGGCAAATAATGGAATTTGAATATAATAAAAATATGAATTAACAGCCCATTAATGGCTATGAATTCATTATCAATGTTGGGGGAAAAACCATTTGGTTCACTAACATCCTTTAGGGAAGGGAACTATCATCCTCACCTGCTCTGGCTGACATGTGACTTCAGACCCACAGCAATGTAATTGACTCTTGACTGCCCTCTGGGTAATAAATGCTCCCTAGCCAGCAATGCCTGCTTCTAATGAATTAGCAAAGAAGTTTTTAATTATTGACTCTGGATTTTCTTTTCAGTTAAAAATGAGGTTGAGTTACAGTTACTGATTGTTAGCATTTAACATGATTTTTCATGTTCATTTTAAAGGCTTTCCCTTGGCTATTACTTGGCTCCTGAGGCAAGTCCATATTGCAGACTGGGTGCACAAGCTTCTGGAGGAGCCATGAGTATAAAGGGGGCTATGAGGGGCTGGAATTGACACAGTGAGGTACTGGGGAGAGTGAGAAGTGCGAGAGAAGAGATATTCCTCTTTATAACTGGGCCGATGTCCTAGTAAATAGAGATGGATGTTATAATAGTTACAGGTGGCTGACTGACAAGTACAAGCCCCTGAACTGGTATCAGAAGTCATCCTTGACTTAATCTTCTGAACCCCATGTGCAAAATCTATCCATTTTGACTTACCTGAGGACTGCTGACAACCATGACAAGCTTCCTGACTTTATATCTGCTATATAGCAAGGCAGGACTTTAGTACCTTGAGCCTGGCATCTCTGGCTAAAGGGGGCAAAGCTCAAATAGGCAACAGAAGGCAGGGATGCTGTGAGCACCCAGGCAGGTCCAGCCTAAGTGAGCACTGTGACAGTGAGTGAAGAGCCTGGAGATACATTCTAATCCAGTCCATGAGCTGTGTGTGTGTCCCTGAGCACACAGTATTTGCAGCATTTCAATTTCCTGTGATCAGTGCCCATGGAGTGTGCCCAGAGATATTGCTCCCTCGCGTCCCGCATGGAGGGGATTCAGAGCAAATAAATCATCAAGTATCTGCTCTGATTTCCCTGCCAACAATTTTCAAGGTCTAATTTGTTTAGCACTTTTGGTAACATAGCAAGCTAGTTATTAATGAGATGAATGGAGGCATTAATAAGGCAGATGTCAATCTATAAACCCCCTTGATTGTCACCTCAATGTTGCCTGACGAGAAACTCAATGCAAAATCCATAAAGGTGAGTTGCTCCTGATGGTGATGATAGATCTTGTTAAATTTCTTGCCCAATTCTGCTACGCCTCACCGTAAGTCACTCAGACCACATAGAGTTCTGCCTAGTATTGCTATTCAGTAGCAATAAGGGACTGATATGGTAATGAAGAACATAAATGGATTATTGTTAGCTGGGCTAGTTTGTATGCACCATTGAAAAATCAATGAACGTCAGTTCAGCCCATACCTCCAAATAATTATGAAGGTGAAGGGCATATAAGGAGTCATTTTACAAGGTCAATCTCCAGTAGTTAGAGAACAGGTTGGACAAATTGGTCCTACGATGTCATTTCATACATAGGCATGCCAGTCAGAGGGAATGACAGACTCGAGTAGTCACCATTCTGTATTCCATACTATCAGCTAGTTAGCTGAACAGCAAAGCACTAATTATATCACTTTTAGATTTTGGCGACATGCCACCGAATCACAGAATTGGTACGGTGCAGAAGGAGGCTATTTGGTCCATCATGTCTGCACCAGCTCTCTGAAAATTTTAGAGAAGGCCATTTTGTCGATGTTATACAGAAGTCCTGACCGAACAGAGTGAAGTACATCCTTGCTACAGTGAGAATGATAGAACCGTGACCGGAGTCTTGGGGAAGGTGTTCTCCTATGTGCACTAAAGGGAATGAATTCAAATTTGCATAACCTTCTGTTCAGTGGTCCTACACAAAAACAATGACAATATTTCAAAAGTACTTCATTAGCTATAAAACATCTTAGAGAGTGCTGAGATCATGAAAGTCACTACATAAATGCAAAACCTTATTTGCTTCTTAATCTATGAAATATTTCACTTTTCGTTCTCTTCAATTCACACTTCTCACCTTGTATTCTCGAGGTATTGATTCCCTGATGATAACATGTTGCCACGTCTGGATATCATTGGTAACATATTTAAGTGATAGCTGTAACTCATATCAACCTCGAAAGTTACATGTGTACAGCCTATCCTATTAGTGAGGACATCGCAGTAGAGAGCAACCCTGTGCTCATCCAACACTCCCACATGTGCTTTCAATATGGTTTAATGCACAGAGTTTTGGCCTCCCCACCTAAGACAGGATATACTTGTGTTTGAGGGAGTGCAGCAGAGGATCACTAGGCTGACACTGGGGATGGCAGGCCGGTTCCATAAGGACAGGGTGATTTGATTGGTGTTTAGAGGGATGAGAGGGGATCTGATTGAAACAGATAAAATTCTAACAGGGTTGACCAGATTAGATACAGGGAAAATGTTTTCCCTCATCAGCAAGTCTAGAATCAGGGGACGGAGTGTCAGGACATGGGTAGATCTTTTAGAATGGGATGAGAAAAAATGTCTTCACTAAAAGGGTAGCGAACCTGTGAACTTCTGTACCACTGAACCTTGAATGATGGAGCAGGCATGAATGGGACATGTGGCCTACTAGTTTCCATGCTTCAATATGAAAGGGTAGGGTCATGGGTCCTGGCCCTAAGGACCAAAAGACTGCTCCATTGATGAGCGTGACAGATTCCCAGTTTCATTTGGATGTTTTGGGTGGAAGAAGTATGGGGGCGGGATGAGCAGATATGCCCCCACACCCTTACAAGCCCCTCCTCGTGTGTTTGCTGTGTAACCAGTGCATCAATTAAACACCTACCAAAGCCAGAAAAGAAATACTGACTGAGATTTTGCAGTTGGCTTCAGGAACATGACGGTCAGTGGGGGCCAGTGCCTCACAGTGGTCATCCAGGGGGCCTTGCAGCTGATCCACCCAGCGATGGGTGGGGAACTTGCCGCGCAGCAAACTGAGTTGCTTCACAGGCTTCAGACAGCAGGAGAGGATGTCTATGTTCAAAGGCACTCAAAGCCTGATCAGAGGGCTGAGCATCTAGTGTTTTGGGGAAGGGAGGGTGGTGGTTAGTAGGGGCTGCTGAGAACCACCCCCTGCCCTTGCTGTCAATCCTTTAATCCTCCCTTCCATCTCCCTCTTCCTCATACTTGCCGGCAGCCATTTCCTGTGCCTGAGTCCATCTTCAATCGTAGGCCTTGGATGGTGTAGTGCCATCAGCAGTCACCACCTTCATTGTGGTACTGTCAAGAACTGAAGAGCTTTCAACCTATCCATTGCAAGTAGCTGTTGGAGGGTGGGACTGCAACCCTAGGGTTCCCAGGATACAGGGTCTGTTAAGCAATTTTTTTTCCTCCTAACTCATTTTTCTTATCAACCTATTCAGAGATGTTACTGCACAACTCTAGAACAGGTGGGCCTTGAACCAAGGTGTTTTAAGTGTCCTACAGGCAAGTAAATTTGTAAAATTTAATTTATGGAATATAGGCATCACTCTCTCAGCCAGCCTTTATTGCCCATCCCTAATTGCTCAGAGTACACTTAAGAGTCAACCACTTTCCTGTGGATCTGCATGTCACAGATCCCAGACAAAGTAACAACGTCACTTTCCTTCATTAGTGAAACAGATGGATTTTGTCCAATATCAGTCATCATTAAACTCTTAATTCCATTTTCATTGGATTCAAATTCCACCGTTCGCCATGGTGGGATTTAAACCCGGGTCCCCAGAGCCTGACCTGGCTCTCTGAATTAATCATCTAGCAATAGTACCACAAGGCCATGACTCAAGGGCATTGCACAGCTCTCCATCCAGTGGACAAGACTGCCGTTCCATCCATTAAACACTGCCCCAACAGCAGATCACAGAGTCATAGAGTCAGACAGCATGGAAACAGACCCTACGGTCCAACCAGTCCATGCTGAACATAATCCCAAACCAAACTATGCCCACATGCCTGCTTCTGACCCACATCCCTCCAAACCCTTCCTATTCGTGTATCTATCCAAATGACTTTTAAACATTGTAACTGTACTTGCATCTACCATTTCCTCAAAAGGTTCATACCACACGCGAATCACCCTCTGGGTAAAGAATTTGCCCCTCATGCCTTTTTTAAACCAGGTGTTGCCTCTTCCATCCTTTTGTCTCTTTAATGAAGGTGAAACAGTCCAGGCGTCTTGTGGCTTCAGTTGCAGTTTTCCAAAAAAATCATCCATTTCTCAGAAGTTGTTGGTTTCTGGAATGTTGGATAAGATTCCCCTTCCTGAGGATTGGCAAGGAAGGTGATGGATAGGGTAGATCATCAGAAGGTTTAGACCCACCCCTTTACTGCCATGTCAGCGGCACTGGTTGGGATGGTCCATGGTCCACTTTCCTGACCAGTGGCCAATGAATGAACACTTAAGATCCTTAACCAGCTATTAGCCCAATTAACTTTGATCCCTGTAGGCAAGGAAGCAAGGGCTTTCATGACTGGAAAAGTGGGGGTGACCTGCCTGACAGCATTGATTTGGGGCCTTGTCTTTTGCCCCTGTCTTGGTGGGATCATGGATAAGAGTGGGTGGGGGGGGTGCTGAAAACCCCCTCCTGCCCTTGCCTCTGACCATCTCTCGAATCCCCTGTCTACAAAGCCATGGCCTGTAATTCTGCAGCGTCCACATCTAGTTGTTGTTCCTGGTCTGCAGAACTGCTGTCCCACCAGCAATCTGAGCCACCCCCAGGGCACTGCAGCTGCCATTCTCCGAGTGGCACAGAGCGGCACCCCAGGAGAGGAAGGACATCTCAGTCCCAGGGCTTGATCTGACCGAGATCTCCATTGGGTCACCTGATGGAACAGGCTTTGTCTCTCACTCTTAAGGTGATCTCCTTACTTCAGGAAGTTCCGAAAAGATCCACTGAATTAAATCCAGAGATAAGAGGCTTATTTTGTGAGGGGAGATTGACCAGTTTATGCCTCTACTCACTGGAGTTTGGAAAGATGAGAGACTTGATTGAGATATATAAGATGCCAAAGGGGATTGGCAAAGTAGAGATAGACACGTTTCCCCTTATACGACAATCTAGAACATCGATTCAGGCTAAGTGGTGGCAGATTTAAAACTGAGATGAGAAGGAATTACTTCTCCCAAAGAGTCATGAATCTGTGGAATTCACTACTCCGCATTATGAAGGATGCTGGGATAGTGAATAAATTTAAAGAGGAGATAAACAGATTTTTAATTAATAACAGGATGAAAGGTTATGGAGAGCGGGCAGGAAAGTGGAGTTGAGAGCAAGATGATTGCAGCCATGGTCGGATTAATTGGCGGAGCAGGCTCAGGCCTGAATTGTCTATTCCTGCTCCTATTTACAATAGAAAGGATTTACAAGGATGTTGCGAGGGTTGGAGGGAGTTTGAGTTATAGGGAGAGACTGAATAGGCTGAGGCTGTTTTGCCTGGAGCATCAGAGGTTGTGGGGTGACCTTGTAGAGATTTATAAAATCATGAGGGGCATGGGTAGGGTGAATAACCATGGTCTTTTTCCCAGGAGAGGGGAGTCCAAAACTAAAGGGCCTTGGTTTAAGGTGAGAGGGGAAAGGGACCTAAGAGGCAACTTTTTTCACACAGAGGGTGGTGAGTGTATGGAAATGAGCTGCCAGAGGAAGTGGTAGAGGCTGGTATAATAACAACATTCAAAAGGCATCTGAATGGGTATATGAATAGGAAGGGTTTACAGGGATATGGACTAAATGCTGGAAAATAGGACTATATTAATTTAGGATATGTGGATAGCATCGACGAGTTAGACCAAAGGGTTTGTTTCCGTGCTGTACATATCTCTGATTCTATGATTCAATTACCCATCCCCCACGATTAAACCATTCTGTTTATTGTGCTAAGGTAAGAAGAGATGATTTAGATGAGGGTACAATAAGGTTCACTGAAATGGTTCCAGACATGAAGAATTACAGTTAGGAGAATAGACCAATACTGTTCTCCACAGGATGGGGAAAGGTAAGGGGAGCTTTGTTAGGGATGTTTAAAATCATGAAGGACTTCAATGGAGTAAATTTGAATGGCGGAGTAGCCTCGATGGGTGAGCGTCTTACTTCTGCTCCAAGTACTTATGGTAAATAAAGAGAAAACTTGACAACCAGAGATCACAGACTTAAGGTGATTGACAAAACAACCAGAGGCATCGTGAGGAAAAACCTTTTTCACCACAAACGAGTGCTTAAAATACACTGCCTGATGGAATGATAAATAGAAATTCAATAGTTGCCTTGAGAACGGAATTTTATAACCATTTAGAGAAGAAACAATTCCAGAATTGTGTAGATAGAGCTATTGTGCGAAGGGCTGATTGGGCTATTCCATGAAAGAGTAACACACTTGGATGAGCTGAATGGGCTCCTTCTATTCTGTTCTCTTCTGTGACCTGCTTTTATTCAACTTCAAAATCTGCGTTACGTTTGATTCCCTTAACACGACTATACATGCCCTCTTCCCACTCCCAACTGTGAAAGCTTGCATTATCTCCTGGAAAAGGTGCATGTCATTTTGCACATTAGTGGATTCATTGCTCTCCCCGAGAAAGTGTGCTGAAAATCGATGATGGGTAGGCAGAGAGCTAATTCAAATAATGAACTGTGAAACCACTATTGTCACTGCTGTTGCTGATCACTGCCAAGGTAGTGATTGTTTGGTAAACACACGGCTTCAGTCCCCTCCCAGTGCAGCACTGAACCATATCTGATTCCTATGATAACCCTGGGATTTTCCTGAAGAGCTTACTGCAAAAATTGAGGATACAATGCAACTGACAAATGCCATTTGGACCCTGATTTCCCAGCATTCATAGCGGGTTCTAACTCGGTTCCTTTTCAGGGAAAATTACATGCAGGCCTTCACAAAATGAAAGCTTTAGCATTAGTACTGTGGCCAAAAAAATGCCACAATCATTGGGTTTTTTTTTGACCCAGGGATCTCAACCAGAAATTTTAATCTGCTTCCCCATTCCAGTTGCCAGGGGCTTGGAGGGTTGCTTAGTATATTATGCTCGTATTAAAGATATATCAACAAAGATAACCATAGATATACGCACAAAGATCAATAAAAATGAGATCAGAAGTCAAACGACATCAGGTTATAGTCGAACAGGTTTATTTGAGATCACGAGCTTTTGGAGCATTGCCCCTTCATCGGTAAGAGAGAAACATGTAGGCACAGAATTGTTATGATCTCTCTACCTTAATTAGTTTGTAGCGTTTTGGGGTATTTGTTACTTTGGTTAGACCCTCAGCATGTGACTCTTATAGCTATCATGTTATTCCAGCCATTGGTTTGTCTCCAGCACCACCTTATTTGTAATTGTTTGTAATTATCTCTCTGCCTCATTTAATTGGATTATAGTTCATTCCTTTTGCTTGTTATTCAACTGTTTATACTTTACTCACACCATCTGACACTATTGACCAACTGCAAAGACTTATCATTCAGCCTGTCAACACTCCCACTCACACCATTTCTAAGATCGTTTGATCACTCTGCCCATTGTTCTCTCTGCATGTGAATTCTGTGCTTGTGTGCTTCTCTCTCGTCACCTGACAAAGGGGCAACACTCAAAAAGCTTGTGATTTCAAATAAACCTGTTGGACTATAACCTGGTGTTGTCTGACTTCTGACCTTGTCCAACTCAGTCCAACTCCGGCACCTCCACATCAATCAAAATGAAGTCAATGATGGAAACAGGGTTAGCAATAGTTTTTGTACATATCATTAAAATATGCCACCACTGAATATTGTTATCCCAGAAGGTGTTATCCCCAGTAATACATTTATACATTTACTCCAGCAGCTGAAGCTAATACAACTCTCCAATGTTAGCGCTGCAAAACATGGAGCCAGATACAATTGCAAATATGAATAACAGACCCTGATAGATTTGGGTGAATTGTTTGTGTAAATGGATTGGTGAAGGTCACATCCCAGTTGTCTGTCTTAATACAAAAATTGTAAGCTGCTCAGCTTCAAATGTTTGTTATCCTAACCTACTTTTAAGTGATACAGACAACAGAGGTCAGCTCTTTCAGGAATGGGAAAACTTGGGGCTGCGTTTGGAAACAATAAAAGAGCCACTGTGGTGAATAACAATATATTTAATCAGCAGCAGTAACACTGAAATGTTCTTCAAATAAGGGTTTAAAGAGCATAATTTAAAAAGCATTTTGTTAAGTGTAATTGGATGTTCTTTCAAATATGATGGCAAATTAAAAGCACAATTCACACTGTAATATTGGAATTGCCACTGAGGAACAAGCATTCTCTCCAACAATGCATGTAGCAGAATGCATTTAAACCACAGTGGGACACATGATTATTAGGCCTGTTTGGTGACTGGGATTTAAATTATTCATAAACTCTAATTCCTTTTTGCAGCCAAATTGCTCAGTGCACAGAAGCAACAAAAAAAAGATTGCTAATTCAGAATATTAAAAGGAATCTTGTCCTATTGTTAAAAAAAAAATCAAATATTCTCCAGCTAAGGCCACAGTACAGGACATTGCTGAGGCTGAGAAGATTAAGAGCAAAGATGTGATCGCCCTGGAAGGAGTAAGTTAAGTGATGTCGGCTTGGGGTTTTAAAAGCTAGAACAATTGTTAGAACGGGACACTGAGGGAGATAAGGGTATTGAGGATTTCTGAGTGCCATGGACGGATAGGATCAGGAGATTGCACAGTGGATACTTAATTTCAGGATGTGGAGACAGAGAATATTGAGAATTTATTGTTGATAGTCGGGTATACTCATTTGGTTGACCAATATCCTCATGGAAGGAAATCTGTGTCTTTACCTGGCCTGGCCTATATGTGATTTCAGACACACAGCAAAGTGTTTGACTTTTATCTGCTGTCTGAAATGGACTAGCAAGACATTCAGTTCATGGAATGAGCCAACGGTCCACCCATATCCTATGAACGAATAAAGATATAATGGAGCTAAGAAGGAATGAGGAAGGAAATCTCACAGACACAATTGCCACAACAGTCTTGATAATAGGGGATGATAGGAAGTGGTCTATTGGAGAAGGTTGGCAGATGGATTATCAATTGGAATAAGTGCAGCCTCCTCTCCAAGAGGTCACTTTTGTGCATCAATGCAAAGCAACGTAAGTCAGTATCCAATTCTCCCATTGGTAACGTTAGCAATAAAGGAAACAAATGTGCTGGAGATTCACCATCATTAATTTTACATTATCACAAAATGGCACAATCTACTGTTGGGACTGGACGAACTGTATTTGGGCAGCCCGGTGGCTCAGTGGTTAGCACTGTTGTCTCACAGCACCAGGGTCCCAGGTTCGATTCCAGCCTTCGGTGACTGGCTGTGAGGAGTTTGCACATTCTCCCCATGTCTGCATGGGTTTCCTCCAGGTGCTCCGGTTTCCTCCCACAATCCAAAGATGTACAGGTTAGGTGAATTGGCCATGCTAAATTGCCCACAGTGTTAGGTGCATTAGTCACAGGGAAATGGGTCTGGGTGGGTTACTCTTCGGAGGGTCAGTGTGGACTGGTTGGGCCGAAAGGCCTGTTTCCACACTCTAGGGAATCTAATCTAATCTAGAGATGGGGCCAGTACTTTCATGTTGGATGGGTTTCATCTTCCTTTAGGTTGTATGCCATCATTGGACATTATCCTACTTGTCAACAGAAATATTTGTAGAAACTCTTTTGACAATTTCTGAGCTTTATCCTGTCTCTGTAAGTTCAGAAAGTCCTTTTAAATGGATGGCCCTTGTTGATGGTGAGAACTGCCTCCAATATTCAATAACAATGTTATCACCAAGAAAGGAACACAGGGACAGAGAGTCAATTGGTTGAATTTATGGCAGCAGCTTAGACCACAATCCAACAATGAGGAAAGAGGTATGGGTAGTTCTTCGATAACGTGATGGTTGCGTTCTTGTGCAACCCCGCCTTATAGAAAAATTGCAATTTAGAAACAGCGCTTAAAATGTTGGCAATGTAATCGTGTTTCAGCCAAAACACATTTTAAAAGTTCACACTTTAGAAACGGTGTCCCCAGTTCATCAATTGCGTTACAGCGAATTCATTATTGCAGAACGACCTGTAAACTTTGTCACAGATTATAGAGATGTGGAAAGAGAAAAGTTTTGCTTTTGTGTAGTCTTTCATAACTTCAGGATGTTTTTTTTTTATTCATATATGAGATATGGTCAATGCTATCTAGGCCACTCATTGCCTATCGCTAATAGCAGTTTAAGAGTTAACCACATTGCTACAGGCCTGGAGTCACTTGTAGGCCAGACTGGGTAAGGACAGCAGTTTCCTTCCCCAAATTGATTCTGAAAGGAAGTAGTTGTTGCAAAGTCACAAATATGGCAGCAAATCTGCACTCAGGAAGTTGCTTTGAAGAACAAGATGACAATGATGAGATAATGATCAGGTAATCTGTTTTTGACTATGTTACTTGAGGAATAAATATTGGGCGGCACTCCAGGGAAAACCAGCCTACTCTTGTTCAAAATAGCACTCTGGGAACTTTAACATCCACCTGAGAGATAGATATGACATTGGTTTAATGTATTATCTGAAAGACAATACTTCAAAGAATACAGTTACTATTATTGTCAGAATGGGCAACCAGAGTCTATTCTGAAGAAAGGACTTAATGCATTTGTAGATGAGCCTTTCAGGTATGCTATGATACCATAGAGTCATAGAGATGTACAGCATGGAAACAGACCCTTCGGTCCAACCCGTCCAAGCCAACCAGATATCCCAAACCAATCTAGTTTCACCTGCCAGCACCTGGCCCATATCCCTCTAAACCCTTCCTATTCATCTACCCATCCAAATGCCTTTTAAATGTTGCAATTGTACCAGCCTCCACCACTTCCTCCATGTTGTCATATGTTAGTGTTCTGTTACAAAGTTGGTCTCTGTACAGGTCAGAGAATGTTACTGTATTACCTTACCATCAGGTACAGTCCAATGAAAAATAGAGTTTGATTAGATTAGATCCCCTAGTGTGTGGAAACAGACCCTTCAGCCCAACAAGTCCACACCAACCCTCTGAAGAGTAACCCACCCAGACCCATTTCCCTCTGACTAAAGCAGCTATCACTATGGGCAATTTAGAATGGCGAATTCACCAGGCCTGCACATCTTCGGACAGTGGGAGGAAACCCGCACAGACACGGGGTGGATGTGCAAACTCTAAACAGTCAGTCACCCAAGGCTGGAATTGAACCTGGGTCCCTGGTGCTATAAGGCAGCAGTGCTAACCACTGAGCCACCGTGCTACCCCAGGACAGCTACTGAGAAATCTGGTCTGAAATTGTAAGAAGAACCGGGACTGGAATATCTTTAAATACATTCTGTTGATGTGTAGCCCATAAGGCAGAACAATGCATGTGCATTCTGCTAACAAATTACCAAGTTTTAAGAAGACTCAGAAAAGTTAATATTATTTGAAAGTCGATTTTAGTGTTCAGTTCTGTAAAGATCTGACATTTCTTTTAAGAAGGTCAGAAAGCAGTTTTGAAAACTGAATCCGGAACAATATTTACCAGAATGCAGGTAAAAGTCCAGCAAGTCAACTGGAGAGATAATTGTTAAGGCATTTGCTAACTTGAGTAATATAATCAGAGAGAGCAAAAACGGGCATAAGCAGGTTATATAGAGGTAAGGGCCCCAATGCAGCAGAGGCACTATTATTCATAGAATTGTAAGATCATACAGCACAAAAGAGGTCCTTTGGTCTATTAAGTCTGTACCACATTAGCAGCTTCCAAGCTGTAAGGTTTGGGGAAAAGTCCTGGGATACTTAGAAGTTAGAAAAAAGAAAACACCAGAAGCAGATGGCTGTGAAGGATTCAGAGAGGAAGACATCTGACAATGCTATTGAAGACATGAGTTTAGGTAGCCCATGTTAAGCAATAAGTGAGCTGAGTTAGCAGTTTATTTTCAAGGTCTTAGGAATAGACATTAACTGAACAAAATGGCACTGAGAGAATGTACAGAAATGTGTAAATTGGAAACTGATTACAGCGGAGCAAGAAGTTTTAGTTTGGTAATAGTGGTGATTTTTCACTGAGGTTTGAGTGCATATGAATGAATTATTTGTTAAAACAGTTGAATCTTTCTTTCTGATGTTTGTAATGATATTGCTTGAACAGGTCTTGTCTCAAGCGATACAGTTTGTGTTTTTGTTAATTTATTTGTGTAATAAGCTTCTATGTTCTTTAGTTAAAAGAGCATTGATTGGCATCATTTTGTGAACACGTTTAGTAACTGATCCCCATGGAAACCAAAAGGAAAAATACAAGTTATGGTCTATCAAGTCAGCTTTCACTTTGGGATTTGACTTTATCCAGTATCGCCATCATAATACACCATTCCCAATTAAATGCAAGGAAAGATCACCAGGTCATCTTGTTCGACGAGAATTTCAGTTCCCCATGGTAACCAAAAGGAAAAATATAAGTTATGGTCGATCAAGTCAGGTTTCACTTTGGGATTTGACTTTGTCCATTATTGTCATCATAATACAGCATTCCCAATTAATTGCGAGGAAAGATTACCAGGTCATCTTGTTCGACGGGGAGAATTTCAGTTCTTCTGAAACACTCTTGCTAGATAAGAGTTAAGAATGGCAAGGCTTACCAAGGACAAAGATGAATGCAGGGCTCAGAAATTTCTCTAGACACAACACTACTGTGTTAATGAAGGATAGGTCGGAGAATCATGAATGCACACTCCCTGACCAGAAAATTCCCACTGGGGCCCAAAACATTCCCAGCAGACCTGAGCTTCAAACTATGTTCCAGGCCCCATCTAAAACATTGACCCCAAGCAGAATAACACAGGTCTGAATTAATTACATATTCAATAATTCTCCTGTTCACAACAACTCTATTTGGATGGAGTCTAATCCAGACAAATGCAAAATAGTTCATAAGTTCATAAGATATCGGAGCAGAGTTAGGCCGTTCAGCCCATCGAGTCTGCTCTGCCATTCAATCACGGCTGATTTGCTCCTCAACCCCATTTTCCTGCCTTCATCCTCTCAACCCTTCAACCCATTACTAATTAAAAATCTGTCTAACTCCTCCTTAAACTTACTCACTGTCCCAACATCCACTGCACTTTGAAGTAGCATTTTGATGCATTTTGAGTGATCTAATGCTGGAATTACGTATACGGTAAATGGCAGAACACTTAGTAGCTTCAACATACAGATGAATGTAGGCATACAAGTCCACAGTTCCCTGAAAGTGGTAACACAAATGGATAATCTGGTCAAGAAGTTGTATGGCCTTCATCAGTAAGGGCATAGACCATAACAAGTAATGGCAAGTAAAGTTGCAGCTGTATAGAACTTTAGTTAGGCCACATTTGGAATATCGTGCAATGTCTTAGCCACTACATTACCAGAAGGATGTGGAGGCTTTGGAAAGGGTACAGAAAGGTTTACCAGCATATTGCCTAAATTAAAGGGTATTTGCTCTGAAGAGAGATTGGACAAACTTGGTTTATTTGAACATAGAAGGATGAGGGGTGACCTGATGGACGTTTACAAAATTATGAGAGGCTTGGATAGAATGGATAGTCGGAGGCAGATACAACAGGAACATTTAAGAAGCATCTTTGCAGATACATGAATAGGCAGAGAATGGAGGGATATGGACTGCATAGGGTCAAAAGATTTTTAGTTCAGAAAGGCATCATTTATCAGCACAGTCTTGGTGGACCAAAGGGGCTGTTCCTGTACTGTACTGCTCCTTGCTCAATAAGACTCCCTACACTTTGGAAACAGAGCCTTTGGCCCAACAAGTCCACACCAACCCTCCAAAGAGTAACCCACCCAGACCCATTCCCCTACCCTATAGTTACCCCTGACTAATGTACCTAACACAATGGGCAATTTAACATAGGCAATTCATCTAACTTGCACATCATTTGGATTGTGGGAGGAAACCAGAGTACCCAGAGCAAACCCACACAGACACAGGGAGAATGTGCAAACTCCACACAGACAGTCGCCCAAGGCAGAAATCGAACCCAGGTCCCTGGCACTGTGAGGCAGCAGTGCTAACCACTGAGCCACTGTCCTACCCTTTTACTTGCTTAAATTCTTTGTTTAAAATTCTTAGCTGGACAGATTGCAATTTGGTTTTAAAGATTTTTCTCAATCTTGTCACATTAAAAGTGTATTTTGTTTTTAATTCATTCACAAGTTGTGGGTATTGCTAGCTTGGCCAGTATTCATTGCCCATCCTTATTTACCCAGAGGCAAGCTGAGAGTCGAACACATTTGCTGCAGATTTGGAATCACATATAGGCCAGACCAGGTAAGGATGGCAATTTCCTTCCCTAAAGGACATTAGTGAACCATGTAGGTTTATCCCCCAGCAATCAACAACAATTCCACAGTTACATTCTCAGTTCTTGTTTTTCATTGAATTCAAATTTCACCATCTACCATGTTTGGATTACGAACACAGGTTCCCAGAACATCATCTGGGTCTCTGGATTAATAGTCTAGCAATAATACCAATAAGGCATTGCCTCCCCTTGATGTGGACAATCAAAAATAGGTATTTAATATTTTGTTGCATTTCATAAAGAGTTACTTAATACAAAAAAAACCTATTTATTTTTCCCCAATTCTCTTACCGTTTCCAGAACCATTCAATAGTTCAATACTTGCACAGTATACATGCAAATCAGTATGATTCTCCCTCAGATAAACATACAACATTGGCGTTTCCTCAGCCGTAAGATTATCTCAACACGCACTGGAGTGTTGATCGAGCCTGTCGGAGTTTATTTAGAAAACAGACACTACAAAAATCCACCAACCATTTTATCCTCCACAATTGATACAGTATTATTTTTTCCTGTGGAGTAAATCAATTCTTCTCCTTGAATAAATAGTAATTATCCAATACCAGTACTTTATGGGGCAGCATTCGTAACAATCCACTACACTGAGTGAATCCCTAACATCCTGTGCCAAGGCCAGTCCTGTATAACTCCATTACATGTAGTTGACTGCTGTAAAATACAAGAAAATTTACGATACCTCTTCTTCAGGTTTCTGTATGATTTGTACGTTCATTCGCCGCTCTCCATAGAATTCTCTCCCAGGCAGAAGAAAGAAGCACTGTGGTGCATCTGTGAGGAAAGAAAAAAATTAAATTTACTGCATGTGCAATTTCGGAACATGTCACGTTGCCCAGTTAGCACAGAGAATGTGGAAACTACAAGGGATTTGAGACTTTCAGATTAAATAGCTCCATGTATTTAAGGAGGATCTTGATGTATGCAATGAGGGAGAAGGAAATGCAGGTTTATGTTGATGAATGAATCAAACAAAAGACAAAGTAGGATGACACAAGACTCATTTCGAACAGAGACAAGAGCACGGATTAGCTGGGCTCTTTCTGTGCTGTTATGACTTTGTAATTCAATATAATCCCAAACTATTAAAATCATGTGAAGACATTTATACTACTTGATAAAAGTTTATTTATTGCAATTAAACCAGATATCTTTTGCATTTTTATATTGGCAATTCATTTTACTCTTTCCTGCAATGTAGGTACTATTGGCTAGGTCAGCATTTATTGACCATCCCTTGCAAAGGTGCTGGTGAACTGTCGTCTTGAACAGCTTCAGTCCATAAGACTTCAAGAGGTAGCGGCAGAAGTAAGCCATTCAGTCCATCCAGACTGTCCCACAATTCAATGAAATCATGGCAGATCTGATAATCTTTGACTCAACTATTTTTGTGTCATCAACAAACCTGATTATAGTACATTCACTTCAGTCAAGTTATTAATATACAGCAGCTCGGCTGCAAGGGTGGGTTCAATTCCTACATTGGCTGAGGTTACCATGAAGGACTCTCCTTCTCAAGCTCTTCCCTTGCTTGAGGTGTAATGACACTCAGTAGTCTCTCTCTCTCTCAGAGAGCAGCCCTATGGTCTGGTAGGATTATGGACACTTTCAATATATCTTGTTAATAACTGATGCCTCTAGCTCTGGTCCTTCTGGCACTCTACTAGTTACAGGCTGTCGTTCTGAAAATGTCCCTTTTACCCAACCCTCTGTCATCCATTAGTTAGCTAGTCCTTTATCCATTTTAATATATTACCCTAATACCATGGGCTATTACTTCATTGGTTGCCTTTTGTGTGGTAGCTTATCAAGCAATGTTTAGAAATCCAAATATGCTGCAATTCCTGGTGCCTCTTTATCTATCCTGCTTGCTGGTTCCTCAAAAAACTGTAATAAATCTGACGTATTATTTTGCATTCATGAAGCTCTGTTGACTCTGCTTCATTATGTCATATGTTTCTAAATGCTCTGTTATTACACCTTTTGCAATTGATTCTAATCAGCCCAATGATAGCTGTTAAGATAACTGGCATATAATTCTCTATTTTATTTGGCTCCTTTCTTTTTTGAACAAGGGTAATACATTGGCAGTTTTCCAATCCTCTGAGACACACCTGAAACCAGTAAATCCATTATCTCTGCAGTTATTTCCTTTAACATTTTACTATGAGACCTATCAGGGACGTACTTGCCTTTAGCTCTACCAGTTTCCCTACTAATCTTATTTTAGTGATAGCTGTTGTGTTGATTTCCAAACCCATCATCAGACTTTAGCCCCTTGATTATTCAATGTTTTACAATGCTACAAATGACTTCTCCTTGCAAATCAATGCAACATATTTATTACTGTAGTCATTTGCCATTTCCTAGTTCCCCATTATTATTTCCCCTGCCTTGTTCTCTCAATAGCATATGTTCATTTTGACCTCTCACTTCCTTTTCATATATTTAAAGAAGCACTTACTGTTCACTTTTATATTTCTTGCTAGTTTGCCATCATGCTTTATTTTCTGCCTTTTCATATTGTTTCAGTTATACTTTGTTGGCTTTTAAAGCTTTCCCAGTCATCTGGTTTACCACTAACCTTTGCCACATTGAATTGTTTTTGTTTCAATTTGATCCTTAATATGCTTGGTTAATACCCATGCTTGGTTTATCACCTTCCTAGAGTCATTCTTCCTCACTCAGATGTTTCTTTGCTGTGTATGGAGGGATTGTCTTAAGAGAAAAGGCTAAACAGGTTGGGATTCTACTCACTACAGTTTAGAAGAATGTGAGCTCATCTCTTTGAAACATATTAGATCCTTAAAGGGTTTAACAAGGTAATTGTTGAGAGGATGGTTCTCTAGGACGTGTGTCTAGAGATATCTCTGAGCCTTCCCAAGAATGTCATTGCTTTCTATCTTTGGTAACCCTTGGTGGAAACTTCTGCAAGCTCTCAGCTCTCATTTTATATATGGTACAGGCTGCTGCCTAGGACAAGAGGAGTGGCCATTTTAAGACTGAGATCAGGAGGAATTTCTTCTCTCAAAGGATTGTGAGTCTTTGGAACTCCTTGTCACAGAGAGCTGTGCGAGCGGAGTCCTCATATATATTTAAGGTTGAAATAGACTCTTGATTAGTTGGGGAGTCAAGTGTTACAGGGAAAACGCAGGAACATGGGAAATGTCAAATCAGCCATGATCCTATTGAATGACAGACTAGACCCGAGAGGACTATTGGCCTACTCCTGTTCCTATTTCTTATAGTCTTCCCATGGTTTTATGGCGAGTCATGATCTATTTTCTTAAACGACTGCCATTCCTCCTCATGATTTGGAGGAGCCGGTGTTGGACTGGGGTGGACAAAGCTAAAAATCACACAACACTAGGTTATTGTCCAACAGCTTTATTTGGAAACACCACCTTTCAGAGCGCTGTCCCTTCATCAGATGGGGGTCCTAATGAAGAAGCAGCGCTCCAAAAGCTGGTGCTTCCAAATAAACCTGTTGGACTATAACCTGATGTTGTGTGATTTTTATCTTATTCCTCCTCAGCCATTTTTTTTCTGCTAAACTCCTTTCTATTCTGTACAAATATTGAAATGTTGAATGGTTCTGGGCAAAATAAGAGAGAAAATAATTGAGATATATTAATATTAAGTAGGTCATTATGAAATCTGACAATATTTGACTGTTTTTGATTATAAATCACTTCTAATGTGACAAGATTGAGAAAAATATTGCAAATCTAACTGTAATCTGTCGATTGAAGAATGTCAAGCAGCATTTTTGTGGACGGGACAAGCAGTAAGGTTTAAATTAATTCACAGTGTGGTCCTTCGCGTTCTGCTTGGGGCCCATGCTTTAGAAGGGACCTCGAAAATAGGGTAAAGGCTATTTTTACTGAACTTGTGTCCAGGGATATGGCTGAGTCTTCCCAGAAATTACATTGTTTTTTGTACTTGGTGGGAACTCTTCCCAGGTCTTATTTTTTTTATATGGGACACACTGCTGCCACTGTATGTAGGTGCTGGATGAAGTAAATGTTTGAAGTGATCGACAGAGGGCTGGTCAAACTAACTGCCCTGAATTGAGTGATCTCAAGTGTTGTCAACGATGTATTCAAACCACAAGTGGACGGTATCACATCAGTTTTGATATGTGCCTTTTGGTGAAAAGGCATTGAAATATAAGGTGGTGGCTTAATCAGCTCATTTAATGAGCTTTTTCAAAACATTAGTTCCCATTATCTTGCTATAAATTTTTGATTTTGATGGATTAGGAACATTAAAAGTTAATCAATTTCTGCATTTGAGCAGACGAAGAACTACAGTAATTAGGATGGAATAGAATATTAACTTATTGTCTCATGCATTTTTACAAAAAAAAAGTGAAAAGTTTTCTAAGTTGCCAATCCATGGCATAGAAAGATTACTTCAGTACAGAAACTGTTACTGACCAGATCAATATGACACAGGAACTGTCAGTATCCAGATTACTACAGCATGGGAACTTCCAGTGATCAGATTACAGCAGTTCAAGATCTGTCAGTGGCCAAATCATTGCAGCAGAGGAACTTTCAGTGACCAGATCATTGCAGTTCTTGAATAATTACTGACCGTTTACTGTAGAATGGGAACAGTCAGTAACTAGATTACTGAAACACAGGATCTGTCAGTGACTGGATCACTGCAACACAGAAACTGTTACTGAGCAGATTACTGCAAAACAGGATCTGCCAGTGACTAAATCACTGCAACATGGAAATTGTTACTGAGCAGATTACTGCAGCACAGGCATTGTCAGTGAAGGAAATCTGCCATCCTTACCTGATCTGGACTACATGTGACACCAGATCCACAACAATACGGTTGACTCCAAACTGCCCTCTTGGCAATTTGGGATGGGCAATGAATGGTGGCCTAGCCAGCGATACCCTCAATCTGTGACTGAATTTTTAAACAACACAGGAAATGCCACTGACCAGATCACTGCAGTTCTGGAACCATTACAGACCAGATTATCACAGTGTGGGAACTGTTACAGGCTAGATTACTGCAGAACAGGAATTCTCTGTGACCAGATTACTGCAGCATGAGAACCATCACTGCCAGTGCCCAGCATACAGGAAATGTCACTGCCAGATTGCTGAAGCACAGGATGTGTCAGTGACCAGATTACTACAACATGGGAACTGTCAGTGACAAGATTACTGCAATTCAAAAGATGTCAGTGACAAGATTACTGCAATACAAGTACCATCAGTTTCCAGAACATTCCAACACAGGAACTGTCAGTAGCCAGATGACTCAAATACAGGAAATGTCACCTCCAGATTACAGCAACACAGGAACTGTTACTGACCAGATTACCGCAATATGGGAATTGTCAATGACAAGGTTACTCCAATACATAAACTATCAGTGACCAGATTACTGCAACACAGGAACTGAACAGAAACCAGATTACTGCAGTTCAGTACCTATTACTGACAACATTACTGGAGGACAGAAACTGTCACTGGTCACATTATTATAATATTGTCAGTGATCAGGTTACAGATGAAGGCAAGACAGTAGATGTTGTCTATATGGGCTTTAGCAAGGCCTTTGGCAAGGTCCGCCATGGCAGGCTAATGCAAAAGGTAACGCTGCATAGGATCCAGGGTGTGCTGGTAAGATGAACACACAACTGGCTTAGCCATAGAAGACAGAAAGAAGTGCAGGGAAGATGTTTTTCTGACTGGAGATCTGTGACCTGCAGGGTGACCTGCAGGGATAAGTACTGGGATCCCTATTGTTTGTAATGTATTTAATTGATTTGGAGGAGAATGCTAGAGGAGATGGTGGAGGTGGAAGAATAGCAACATTTCAAAGACATTTTGACAGATCTGTGGATAGGCACAGAATAGAACGGGCAACACAAGTGGAGAAGATTGTAAAGAGGCACATGGCATGCTTGCCTTCATTGTTCAGGGCATAGAGTATAGACATTGGCAAGTCATGTTACAGCTGTATAGAACTTTAGTTAGGTCACATTTTGAATACTGTGCACAGTTCTGGTCACCACACTACCAGAAGGATGTGGAGGATATGGAAACAATTTACCAAGATGTTGCCTGGTTTGGAGGGTATTAGCTATGAGGAGATATTGGACAAACTTAGTTTGTTTTCACCTGAACATCGAAAGATAAGGGACAACCTTATGAGAATTATGAGAGGCATGGATAGAACGGATAGTCTGAGTCTTTTCCCCAGAGTAGAAATGTCCATTTCTAGGGGACATAAATTTAAGATAAAAGGGGGTAGGTGTAAAGGAGATGTGAGAGGCAGGGTTTTTTTTTTACCCCAGAGGATGGTAAGTGCCTGGAATGCACTGCTAGAGGAGATGGTGGAGGTGGAAGAATAGCAACATTTAAAAGACATTTTGACAGATCTGTGGATAGGCACAGAATAGAAAGATACTGACTAGGCATCACGTATCAATGTAGGCTTGGTAGGCCAAAGGACCTGATTAGTACATTTGCAGGCTACACAAAGATTGGGGGAGCTGTGGATCCTGAGAAGGATTGCCAGAGGATGCAGCAGGATGCAGATAGGCTGGGGACTTGAGCAGAGAAATGGCAGATAGAGTTTAAACCGGACAAATGTGAGGTGATGCATTTTGGATGATCTAATGCAAGAGGGAAGTATACAGTAAAGGACAGAACACTTAGTAACATTAGCATGCAGACCATCAAGGCATTCCAGCCCAACATTCCCTGAAACGGGCAACACAAGTGGAGAAGATTGTAAAGAGGCACATGGCATGCTTGCCTTCATTGTTCAGGGCATAGAGTATAGACATTGGCAAGTCATGTTACAGCTGTATAGAACTTTAGTTAGGTCACATTTTGAATACTGTGCACAGTTCTGGTCACCACACTACCAGAAGGATGTGGAGGATATGGAAACAATTTACCAAGATGTTGCCTGGTTTGGAGGGTATTAGCTATGAGGAGATATTGGACAAACTTAGTTTGTTTTCACCTGAACATCGAAAGATAAGGGACAACCTTATGAGAATTATGAGAGGCATGGATAGAACGGATAGTCTGAGTCTTTTCCCCAGAGTAGAAATGTCCATTTCTAGGGGACATAAATTTAAGATAAAAGGGGGTAGGTGTAAAGGAGATGTGAGAGGCAGGGTTTTTTTTTTACCCCAGAGGATGGTAAGTGCCTGGAATGCACTGCTAGAGGAGATGGTGGAGGTGGAAGAATAGCAACATTTAAAAGACATTTTGACAGATCTGTGGATAGGCACAGAATAGAAAGATACTGACTAGGCATCACGTATCAATGTAGGCTTGGTAGGCCAAAGGACCTATTCCTGTGCTGCACTGTTCTTTGTAAAGCACATCAGGATCTGGCAGCAAGTAGATTACTGCAGCAGCACAGGAACTGTTACTGACCAGATTAGCACAACACAGGAACTACCCGTAATCAGATTACAGCAAAAAAAAAGCTGCAGATGATGCAAATCAGAAACAAAAACAGATATTGCTGCAAAAGCGCAGCAGGTCTGGCAGCATCTGTAGACAGGAAATCCCCTAGATGTCCCCATAAGCAGCTATTGATTCTCCCAGTCTGACCTTTACCCAACCCTTTGTCTGCCCAACTGTGTTTTTCTCACTCTCTGGCCTCCATCTTCATCTATTGTTTACTCCTGCCACCTACAGAAGCACAGGAATTGTCAGCGACCAGGTTACTCAAGCACAGAAAATGCAACTGACCAGATTACTACAACATAGGAATTGCAACTGACCAGATTACTGCAGAATTGGGACTGTCACTGACTAGATTACTGCAACACAGGAAATGTCACTGACCAGATCACTGCAGTTCTAGAACCATTAATCACCAGATTACCGCAGCACTGGAACTGTCAGTGAAACGATTACTGTAACACAAACTGTCACTGGTCAGATTACTGCAACACATGAACTGTCTGTGACTAGATTACTTCAACATGGGAACTATTACTGACCAGATTGCTGCAGCACAATTGTCAGGTCATACTGCAGAGTAGCTAACTACCTAACATGCAGATTGATGGAGACAGAATTAATTCAAGTGATATACTACTCATAATCTAATCTCAAGGAAAAAATTCCACATCTAGTCATTTTACTTAAGCATCGCAAATATCAGAGCAAAGAGGCAAGTTAGTGCTTAAAAATGTGTCGCTTGTGTTACACCTTTTAAATTAACAGCTTTAGGTTATATACTTAGTAGGCTTGACGTTTTAACCTGTTCGGAAATAATGATTGCAGCAACTAGCATACTGTTTCAGCAAAATATATCTCTTTTTGTTTCTCTCAGCAATGCTTAAATATCATCCTGCTCCATTCATTCTCTCCTTGAATATCCTCTATAAATGTGACTTTTTTTTACATTTGAAAAACTCATATGTTTTAGTTAAGGGTTATCACCTGGAATTGGAGAGACTATTGTTCCAATCTGTTGAGAGACAATGGTCAGAGGCTAAAATCCTTTTTATAATACAGAATCCTGTTATATTCTCCAACCTAATGGTAGCAAGGCAACACTGGTGGAATAAAGAAAAATGGGCTGTTTTGTATCATTTACACTCCATTTGTGACTCAGCAATTGCTGATCAAACATAAATTGATAAAGAAAAGAAGTAGCCATTTAACTGATTGTACATGTGACAGTTCTTTAGCAAAATGATCCAATTCACCCCATTCCCAGCTCTTTCTCCATATCTCTGTACGTTTCACATAACTTAAAAGATTGTTCTTCAATCTTATCAAACTATTGACACAGACCACCAATACTTGGAATTTTGCCAGGATGGTGAGGAATGGCCCAAATCCCCAAAACCAAGAAATCCTATTGCCTCCTATTTTATCTCCACTTTTTCGAAGAACAGACTTAGGGATGAGGCATCAGGCATGTGCAGTTGGCAGAGAGAATGTCCCTTCTCTACACTGCCAAACCAAGAACACCAATCAGGACCTAAGAATCTATTTTCATCGCCAGCAGGCCTGGCATTTTCTTGCATTTGCAAAGATAGTGGTGAGTCTTAATACACTCCAGTCTATGCATTGAAGATAATCTCACAATTTGACTCCAATCACTCTTTTGAAATAAAAAGCTTAAAATGGTTACTTGAAATTGTTGCTAGTTATTACCAGCCTGGGATTTTATTTTAATCTCATAAACTCACTAAGGTTTTAGACATCCTGATATGAAATGACTTGATAACACTACAAAATATAAGAGAAACCATTAGATGTGGTGCATATTATATGTACCAAAAAAAATACTTATAATGCTAAATTGTATATCTATATTAGCCAGTGTGAAACTGTGAATATAAACCTGACAAAATCTACAAGATTGTGCTGCATAAGTCACCACATAAGCATTTGTGGATCATGAAAGGTTGTTTTATCAGGTTGAATGTCTTTGTCTATATTAGCTGTGGTAGATATGTTGAGAGAAATTACTGGCTTAGAAAAAAGAAAATGAGACTCGCATTTATACAGCACCTTTCACAACCACAGGCCATTTCCTTGCACTTGCAGAGAACTATTCTTAAAATGCAGGTGCTGTTGTAATGCAAGAAATACCTTCATAAAGTAAATTGAACATAAGGTGAGAAAAATTTGTATAGAGATGTAATGCTCTGTCAAAAGGCAGTTTCTCATTAGTTCTCCATGATTCAGGGACAGCAAGCCAACAAAATTGGCTTGACAGTAGGAGAACAGAAGGTGGTAGTGGAGGATTGTTTTCAGACTGGAGGCCTGTGACCAGTGGTGTTCCATGCGGTTTGATCCTGAGTCTATTTTGTTTGTCATTTATATAAATAATTTGGATGAGGATATAGGAGGCATGGTTAGTAGGTTTGCAGCTGACACCAGATTTGGTGGTATAGAGGACAGTGAAGAAGGTTGTCTAAGATTACAAAGGGATCTTGATCAATTGGGTCAATGGGCTGGGGAGTGGCAGATGGAGTTTCATTTGGATAAATGCGAGGTATTGCATTTTGGTAAAACAAGCAAGACTTAGGAAGTTAATGGTATGGCCCTGGGCAGTCTTGTAGAACAGAAAGACCTAAGAGTTCAGCTACATAATCCTTTGAGATTTGCATCACAGGGAGATAGAGTTGTTAAGAAGGTGCTTAACGCATTGGCCTTCATTGCTCAGAACTTTCAGACTAGGATCGGGACATCGTGTTGAAGTTGTATAGGATGTTGATAAGTCCTCTTTGGGTCTTTGATTTTGTTCCACCTTTGGTTCGGGCTTATACTCGAAACGATGACTCTCCTGCTCCTTGGATGCTGCCTGACCTGCTGTGCTTTACCAGCCCCACACTCTTTAATTCTGATCTCCAGCATCTGCAATCCTCAATTTCTCCTCTTTTGGATTGCTGTGTGCAGTTCCAGTCACCCTGAAGGATATTATTAAATTGGAGAAGGTTCAGAAAAGATTTTCAAGGATGTTGGGGGAACGGAGGGTTTGAATTATAAAAATATGCTGCTGCTTTTTTCATTGGAGCGTAGGAATTTGAGGAGTGACCTTATAGAGCTTTATGAAATTGTGATGGGCATAGATAAGATGAATGGTTTGGGTCTTTTCCCTAGGGTGGGGAATTCAAAACTAGGGGGCATACTTTTAAGGTGAGAGGAGAAAGGACATGAGGGGCAACTTTATTATGCAAAGGGTGGTTTATGTATGGACTGAACTGCCAGAGAAAGTGGTGGATGCAGGTACACTTACAACATTTAAAAGGCATTTGGATATGTATGTGAATAGGAAAGGTCAGGAGGGATATGGGCCAAATACAGGCAAGCGGAATCAGTTTACAGTAGTTTGGGAAACCTGATCAGCATGGGCCTTTGGACTGAAGGGTCTGTTTCGATGTTGTATGACTCTATGACACAATGACTCTATGCCGCGTAGTATTGCACTTTCCACTTCAGTTGCTTCTGGAGTCCTACAGTTCCAATTTCAATGAACAAGATGACTAATGAAAAAGAAAAATGAGGTGGGGTCCCATCTATTTTTCAAATGAACCTCCTCTTGTAATTGGCCATTGTCCCTCATGGTTTTATCTCTTCTGCCACCCCAACAAAAATTCACTGATCCGCTCTGTTAGCCCTGGCTTGTAATTCTGAGCATGGGACTGGGCCGGACCAGTGAAATGTCAAGGAATACCATGCCTTGAGGTTTCAAATAACTCTGCGATGCTGAGACAGTAAGGTGAGAACATATAGAGCGGGATAGAAGAGAAGGCAGACACAAAGACACACAAATAGGTACATGCAGATATCAATGCAGATACTTTATTATATTTCAATGATTACAGGGCAACCTCAATTATCCAAATGACATGGGTGAGGAGTATTTTGTTCGGATAATCGAATGTTTGGATAATTGAATGTTCGGATAACACAGTTTACCCATGCATCGGGACCTTGAGATCTTATTCGGATAATCTGAAATTCAGATAATCTGAAATTTGGATAATCAATGTTCAGACAATTGGGGTTGCACTGCACTGGATAATTCCAAAGCTGCTCAGGGATATACATGTTGTTTTGTTTTGGCTGACAGATTGGCAATGGAAAAGTAAAGCAACCTATCACATAAAGATGTTGGTAATGATAGACAGATATAGAGATCAGAGATTTTAACAACCAGGCATATGAAGCTTTGCACACAGATAAAATTAAGTTTGCAACTAGAAAAAGGCATGAATATGGAGTGAGAAATGAAGAAGATGGAAATATAAACATACAAATGGATGCCAGTGCAAATTGGTCAATAAATAGGTAAATAAACACAGAAGCAAGTATTCATGTAGGTGCAATTAATGACATATCGAGAGAAAGACAGTTTTGTATAAACACTCTGAAATAAATGGACAGATGATGAATCAGTCAGGTTTTGAACCGAATTTCCCAACTGCATTGAACAAGTTTTAAATATATTCTCTTTGCAAATGCCTGTTTTTGCACCCAAAACTCATTTCATGTATCTTCAAGGAAGAACAGTCTTCTCATAGCCCATTGCATTGCTCTGAAATCTGAATGTTGGCACTAAGCGCTTTGATGATCGATAGACTGTAATTTCTTTAACATTGTAAGGTCCCTGTTTGTGGGCATATCCGCGTGGGAGAGAATTTTGGAAAAGAAATGAGAATGTCTTCAATCCTATAATCAAATGAGTCCTACAATATTTGCCAAGTTAAACATCATATTTTAATGTGTTAATTGGTTACTTAAATTACAGCAAAGTCAAAACAACTGAAAATATAACCAGGGTGAGGTGGGGACATCAATGAGCTGTTTCAATGCAATACAATTTCAGAGGTATTGTTAGCTATGCAATTATTAATAAAGGGCCATTTAGACAAACATTTCACTTGAAAAATTGGAAGCGAGTAGCTATATGATCCTTGTCACAGTGAGTAAGTACAGCATACAGTATACACTGCTCGTTGTACAGTGTTGCGCCTTATTGTCCAAGACTCAATCACAGCAAAGTGTCGAATGACAATTTGGGAGTTCCATAGGGAGTTCTTGTTTCCAAACTTTATGATAAGTGGGTGGAATAAAATTAACAACCCTGCTGCTGAAACCCTCCATGGGTTAACTTTTGTTACCTCTAGACTTGACTGTCCCTATGCACTTTGGCGACACACACACATTGTAGACTCAGGGTAATCCAAACTTAGATAAACGCAAAACACTGTCAATGCTGAAAATCTGAAATAAAAACAGAAAGTGCTGGAGAAACTCAGCAGATTTGGTAGTAACTATGGAGAGAGAAACAGTGTTAATATTTCAGGTCCAGTGTCACTCATCTTGGTGCAAATCGCCTTTAACTAGCATTTGATCTCTGAGCACGTTAACTTTGCATGCATTGCAAATGGATAATGAAATTATTGCGAATTAAATGTAGTTGCAGTTTGCAAACCCCAGTTGCATATATTTGTCCTTTCAAAATGTTAGCATCCAGCAGAGGTGGATCCCATCAAACTGACACTGATTTTCCCCTCACCTTGGGTTTTGTCACAGCTGTTTTCCAGCTGTATTTCACGTCAGTGGCATGTGATGGCAGAGAATACAGATCATGATGAATGCCATCAACTCTGAATCCCGCCTGGTCACAAACGTCGATTTTCCTGCTCCTCGGATGCTGCCTGAACGGCTGTGCTTTTCCAGCACCACTCTAATCTGGAACCTGGTTTCCAGCATCTGCAGTCCTTGTTTTTACCTGGTCACAAAATAACCAACCCAACAGCCTCAAAGACCGCTTTCACCTCGCACTACCCCGACAGCCTCTTTCTACCCATCCCCCCACATGGGAGCCCACCACATTGAAGTTCACCTCTGATTGCCTTCCTTGCCCCTTGAGCACCAGTATTGATTTTCTTAATATATTAATTCATGGAATTTGGACGTCATTGGCAAGGCCATTATTTATTGCCCATCCCTAATTGCCCAGAGGGTAGTTGAGAATCAACCACATTGCTGTGGGTCTGGAGTCGCAAGTAGATCAAACCAGGTAAAGATGGAAGATTTCCTTCCCTAAAGGACATTACTGAATTAGATGAGGTTTTCCTGACAATTGGCAGTGGTTTCAAGGTTATTATTAGAAGCTTAATCCTAAATTTTTATTGAATTGAAATTCCACCATGGTTCCTGGGATATTACCTGGGTTTCTCAATTAATAGTCTAGTGATAATACCACTAGGCAATAGCCTCTCTTATAACGTCCAGCAATGATGGCCACCCTGCACCTCTACACTCCTGCTGTGGAGGACATGGTGATTGCCATTGCTAATAAACCCCTCCTATAGCTCACACTGCCCTCTGATACTGTTCTGCTGCCATACCCTGTAGAACGTGAGATCCCAGCCTTCACAGTTCTTGTCCCCAACCCTACAAACATCTCTGCTTTCCTGACCAGCCTTGACCACCTCACTCCTTTCAGTGATCTGAAATTTATATGGGTTATCTACTGACGTCTAACTGAAGCCAGATACAAGTGAAAGGAGATGCATGGAATCCCATGTGACATACTTCAGAGATTGCCTTAGAGGAATGTGGGGCAGCAGGCTGGCTCAGTGGTTAGCACTGCTGCCTCATAGTGATCTAGGTTTGATTCCACCCTTAGGCGACTGTCTGTGTGGAGTTTGCACATTTGCATGTGTTTCCTCTGGGTGCTCTGGTTTCCTCCCACAATCCAAAGACGTGCAGGTCAAGTGGATTGGCCGTGCTAAATTTCCCATAGTGTCCAGGTATGTGGATTAGCCATGGGAAATGCAGGGCCACAGGGATAGAGTGGGAGGGGTGGGTCTGGTGGGATGCTCTTCAGAGGGTCAGTATGAACTCACACCATAGGGGATTCTATGATGCTATGAGAAGGTAGACTCTAAATTGCTTTACCCCTTTGAGCAATTCAATGGGAAATTAGTTAGTCTTACCATGGATACTGTCTGACCCAACAGTGCTCCAACTATTGATGGAGGAAACTGTGTCCCATTGCAACACCTGGACCCGTTCTGAGACAGCAGGTGGCCATAGGGGGTGCCCAGTTAGCCACAGGAGAGATGTTGAAGGACTCTGTGGGTCTTCATCCAGCTACTGAGAGCAGCCGTGGGAGGGGGGCAGGGAGGGAGTCACCCACCAGCTGAATCCTCCAACCCTGTCTGGCTCCCAGCACTGCCTCAGCAAGGAGGAATGAACCAGTTACAGGAAAATTGCAGTAAGTCGACTGGCAGGGGAGCTCATCAACCTCTGTTCAATGAGATAACCGAGGAGGCCACCACCCCGCAACATAACCCACCCCCCCAGCAACCTGGCTTTGCATACAAATGTGTGAATATGCAAATTCAAACACAGCTGTGCAGTTAATGTGTGAAAAATGTTTCTATTTTTCAGTTTGAAGACACTGAAAATGTTGGGAGCTGGTTCAATAATCGTTTACCCATTAGTGCACTCCTTTCGAACGAGTTACTATATTTTATATTAGGATTAAATCTCAGCACAATATCGTGGACCAAAGGGCCTGTTCTGTGCTGTACTTTTCTATGTTCTATGTTCTATGTGTGCTGCACAACCTGCTATATCATCAACGCAGTCAGGCAACTTTCCTGGTTTTCCTTGCTGCATTTTCATACATTTAGAAACCACTGTATTAGTCCACATCAGGAAACAGCCATATGGTCTTCACTTTATACAAGCAAATGTTTGACTTTTCCAATGATTCTAAGTAACTCAATGTTTGCAATTAAATGGTGGAAAATTCTAACTCCATTATGCATACTTCCAATAACTTCTCCAAGTCTCTCACTCTCTTTCCCTGACTTAGCGTTTGCTTACCTCTGTGACTCACTTTGCAGCACTCTTCCTTCTGTGTTGAGAAAGTTGTGGATTCAAGTCCCACTCTAGGACTTGGTGCAAAAATATAGACTGGCATTCCAGTTTAGTACTGAGGGAGTGCTGCTTTGTTGGAGGTGCCATCTTGCAGGTGAAACATAAACTGAGGCCCTGCCTATCTTCCCAGGTCCTAAAAAGGTCCTATAAAGAAGAACTGGTGAGTTTTCCCCAGTGCCCTGATCAACATTTATTCCACAAACAACAACACAGAAAATAAGTTCATAAACAGAAATTACTGGAAAAGCTCAGCAGGTCTGGCAGCATCTATGTAGAGAAAACAGAGGTAACGTTTTGGGTTGGGTAACCCTTCCTCAGAACCATTCTCAACCCAAAATGTTAACTCCAATTTCTCTCCACAAATGCTGCAGATTTTGTAAAAAGCTCAGGTTATCTTATACTGACAGAATAAGATTGGGTAGTAGCTAGTTAAAACTTACTTATTTACTTCTTAGCTATTCACTGAAGTGAGCTGGACCACATGGAAAATGTTCCATTTTGTACATGTTTCCTTTCAAATTTTGCAGAGCATGTTTGACGCGACATAGGGCTGCATTGTAACCTTCCCAACACAGCTGGGGTGCTCTGAAAGACTTGAGGAAGAGAAGAGCCTGAACTCCTCTGCCCTCTGTGGAGTTTTCCACAATATTAGTGTGATGCTATTGAAGGGTTCTCCATTCAGAGGCAGAGGAAAAGGCCATTCGGCCCACCTTGTCTGCCCTGGTCAAAAATGCACTACACAGTCTAACCCAATTTTGTCAACTCTGCTACCGTTGGAAGCATTCTCGCCTCTGAATAGCGAGTTTCTGGTGTAAAGTTCTACTCCTAAGGGCTTGAGCACAAACATTAAAGCTGATGCTCTAGCGCAGTATTGAGAGAGTGCCACCCTGTTAAAGGAGCTATCTTTAAGATGAGAAAGTAAACCAAATCTCTGAATTGACAGAATTAGCTCCCAGTCAGGTGAGATGACAGTCAGTGAAGTCTGCAGGACCAGAGGGTAGGGGGGCCTAGAGTTGGGTGGTGAATGGAAAAGGGGTCAGGGTGGGAGGGCTCTTGGAAGACATGGGGCCAGGCAGCTCCCAATTGCAGGGACATTCACCTCTACAAATCATCAGGTTTGTGCCTAGTTTGGTTCAATAATGTCCTTTAGGGAAGGAAATCTGCCATCCTGGTCTGGTCGACAGACCCACAGCAATATGGTTGACTCTCAACTGCCCTCTGGGCAATTAGGGATGGGCAATAAATGCTGACCTAGCCAGGGATGCCCTCATCCTGTGAATGAATATAAAAACAAGGTAGTTGCCAGACCCACCCCAAGCTGACCAGAGGCAAGGTGTTACTTTGGGGCCTCATTTAATCCAGAAATGAGTGGGTTAGAGACAAGGATTCAGTCAGGATTATGACATCTGAGACTTTAAGCTTGCAATCAAGCTCAAACTTATTCATTTCAAGTTTAAAATCCTCTTCAAAGTCAACTCAGCCCCTTAAGTCTTGCCACCCCTCATTGAGATCATGGCTCAACCTCACGAGCCCACTGTTATCAATAGACTTTTTTTACCTTGACTGAATGGTGCTACTTAAGGCCTAAATTTATATTACCATTACTGATTCTTAGATTAATAAACTCTGTTACAATTCCCAAGCATTAGCCTTTCATAACTTGCATCTCAATTCTCAATGCTTAGTAGACTCCATTCCCAATGCAAGTCCCGAGTTATTTTTTTAAATATATTTTGAAAAAACATTGCTGTGTAATATGATAAGCAATTATGAAAAAGACACAACCAATCACATCAGTCAAACCTCACTGTAAGCATACGTACCCCACTCTATGAATCATAAAATAAAAACTTTGTGCCTTTTCAGGGGAGTAAGCCCCATGTGATATTTTCCATGCTGGTCTAAATTCAGAGAATTGTGTCCTTAACAGGTTTACCATCTTGACTGAGATACAGAGGGTTCTCCCTTAGTTTTCATGGTAAATGGGAAAATGGGGTTTGATCATGGAAATGCTTTGAGGTAGATGAATCACAATGCTTCTTTCATTCCTTTTGGTGGGAAAATAACTTATTGAGTCATGGATGTGGTGCTGGAAAAGCACAGCTGGTTAGGTAGTATCTGAGGAGCAGCAGAATCGATGTTTTGAGCATGAGCCCTTCATCAGGAATAAGTCTAATTTCTGATAAAGCGCTTATGTGCGAAATGTCAGTTCTCCTGCTCCTCAGATGCTGCCTGACCAGCTGTGCTTTTCCAGCCCCACATTCTCGACTCTGGTCTCCAGCATCTGCAGTCCTCATTTTCTCCCAAAGACTGTATTGATCCTAACTTTTGTGTGAGATTCAACCCAACCATGATAACAATGTCGGTTTATATAACGTCTTAAAGTAGTGTTGCATTCAAGACTTCTTGCAAGTAATTCACCTCCTGACTCCCCAAACCTGTCCATCACCTGCAAGGCACAAGTCAGGAGTGTGATGGAATACTCCCCACTTGCCTGGATGGGTGTAGCTTCAACAACACTCAAGAAGCTTGACACCATCCAGGGCAAAACAGCCTGTTTGATTCACATCACATCCACAAACACATCCACTGCCTCTACCACTGATGCTCAGTTGCAGCAGTGTCTATCTCCAAGATGCACTGCTGAAATTCACCAAAGACCTTTAGATTGTACCTTCCAAACCTTCGACTACTTACATCGAGAAGGACAAGGGCAGCAGAAATGTGAGAACACCCACCTGCAAGTTCCCCTCCAAGCCACTCGTCTTCCTGACTTGAAAATATATTGCCATTCTTTCATTGTCATTGGGTCAATTTCCCTCCCTAATGGCATTGTGGGTCAACCTACAGCAGATGGACTGCAGTGGTTCAGGAAAGCAATTCACCACCACCTTCTCAAGGGGCAACTAGGGACGGACAATAAATGTTGACCCAGCCAGCGATGCCCACATCCCACAAAGTGAACAAAAGGTTCCAAGCAGCAGAGTTTACTATGAGCTTAGGTGTACAGAGGGTGGAAGATAGGAAACCAGCCAGGAGTGTTTTGAAGTAATCAAGCCCCAAGTTTACAAAGCCATGGAGGAAGGGATCGGCTACAAGTGATCCAAGGGCTCAGGAGGAGGTAGACTGCCTTAGCGACAGTGCAAATATATGGATGAAAGGTCACCTCAGGGTCAAATACAACATCGAGCTCAAGAGTTGTCTGATGTTGCTTCAGACAGTTACTGTGAAGAAAGGTTACATTCGTGATCAGGAACTGCAGCTTGCAGTGGTTGGTTTCCCCAATATTAACTCAGTGGAAATTTATGCTCTTCCAGTACCGAATGTCGAAAAAGCAGAGCTGCCTGACATTTTACAGACAGTGAAGGCGTGTAGAAATATCCCCCTTCATTTCTCCAGAACTAAAATTTGCTTTATATAGCACAAGTCACTCAAACATCACAAACTAATCGCTGTTTGCAATGCACTGACAATTATGATGCAGAGATGGCAATTGCATCTGGGGCACTGTTGGTTAAGTGGCAACATCACGAGGTCTCAGTTACTGTTTGGGGACCTGCGATCAGATCCCAACAAGGCATCTGTCAATAAATTCTGTCAATAAATCTGTAATTATAAACCTAGTTTCTGTAATCATTAATTCTGGTAAAAACCCATCGGGTTCACTAATCCTTCCTTTAGGGAAGGAAAACTGCTGTCCTTACCTGGACTGGCCTACATGTAAGTCCAGATCCACAGCATTGTGGTTTAGACTCTTAACTACCCTCTGAAATGGCCTAGTAAGGCATTCTGTTCAAGGGCAATTCAGATTTGAACAATAAACAAATAAAGAACAATGGCCTTGATGGCAATATCTGTGTCTCATAAAGTACTTTTTAAATCTGTTCCCATGAATAAGCAAGTGACAAATGACATCACAGCTGAGTAAAAGAGGCCTGAAACCTTGCACATACCAGCAAACAATACCCAGGATTCTGGGTCTGTACTTGATGGAGTTTAGAAGGATGAGGGAAATTTCATTAAAACTTAGAGAATACTGAGAGGCCTGGATAGAGTCAGTGTGGAAAAGATGTTACCATTCATAGGAGAAACTAGGACTGGAGGGCATAGCCTCAGAGTAAAAAGGTAGCCCTTTAGAACTACGAGGGAGCCGTGGTTTAATAAGGAATTGGAATCCCTTGTTAAATGGAAGAGGGCGGCCTATCTCAAGATGAGACGTGAAGGTTCAATTGGGGCGATTGAGAGTTATAGGGTAGCCAGGAAGGACCTGAAGAGAGAGCTAAAAGCAGCAAGGAGGGGACATGAAAGGTCCTTAGTCGATAGGATTAGGGAAAACCCTAAGGCTTTCTATAGGTATGTTAGGAATAAAAGAATGACTAGGGTAGGAATAGGTCCAGTCAAGGATAGTAGGGGGAAGTTGCGTGTGGAGGCGGAAGAGATTGGGGAGACACTGAATGAATACTTTTCTACAGTATTCACTCAGGAACAGGGCATTGTCGATGAGAATACTGAGGCACAAATAAGTAGAATGGATGGCTTTGAGGTATGTAGAGAAGAGGTGTTGGAAATCCTGGAAAAGGTGAAAATAGATAAGTCCCCTGGGCCTGATGGCATTTATCCTAGGATTCTCTGGGAAGCAAGGGAGGAGATTGCAGAGCCATTGGCCTTAATTTTTATGTCCTCTTTGTCTACAGGAGTAGTCCCAGAAGACAGGAGGATAGCAAATGTGGTTCCCTTGTTCAAAAAGGGGAGTAGGGATAACCCTAGTAACTATAGGCCGGTGAGTCTCACTTCTGTCGTGGGCAAAGTCTTAGAGAGAATTGTAAGGGATAGGATTTATGAACATCTGGAAGTGTAGGTCGTGCCTCACAAACCTTATTGAATTCTTTGAAAAGGTGACGAAGGAGGTGGATGAGGGGAAAGCGGTAGATGTGGTATATATGGATTTTAGTAAGGCGTTCGATAAGGTCCCCCATGGTAGGCTACTGCAGAAAATACGGAGATATGGCATTGAGGGTGAGTTGGAGGTTTGGATTAGGAATTGGCTGGATGGAAGAAGACAGAGGGTAGTAGTTGATGGCAAAGTTTCTTCATGGAGTGCCGTCACTAGCGGTGTTCCGCAAGGATCTGTTTTGGGACCATTGCTGTTTGTCATTTTTATAAATGACCTGGAAGAGGGGTTAGAAGGTTGGGTGAGCAAGTTTGCGGATGACACAAAAGTCGGAGGAGTTGTTGACAGTGAGGAAGCATGTGGCAGGTTACAGCAGGATATAGAGAAGCTGCAGAGCTGGGCAGAAAGGTGGCAGATGGAATTCAATGTAGCTAAGTGCGAGGTGATTCACTTTGGGAAGAATAACAAAAAGATGGGGTACTGGGCTAATGGTCGAATATTGGTCGTGTGGATGAGCAGAGGGATCTTGGTGTCCATGTACACAGATCTCTGAAAGTTGCCACCCAGGTAAATAGTGCGGTGAGGAAGGCATATGGCGTACTGGCTTTTATTGGTAGAGGAATTGAGTTCCGGAGTCCTGAGGTCATGATGCAGTTGTAGGGTAGGTTCTTCACTCAGCGAGTCGTTAGTTCATGGAATGCCCTGCCAGTAACAGTGGTGGACTCTCCCTCTTTATGGGCATTTAAGAGGGCATTGGATAGGTATATGGAGGATAGTGGGTTAGTGTAGTTTAGGTGGGCTTGGATCGGCGCAACATCGAGGGCCCAAGGGCCTGTACTGCGCTGTATTCTTCTATGTTCTATGTTCTATGTTCTAACTGAGATGTGGTGGAATTTCCTCACCCACAGGGTGGTGAAACTCATTGCCGTAGAAGGCTGTGCAAACCAAGTACACTGAGTGTAATTAAGACAGAGATAGATAGATTATTGATTAGTGAGGGGATCAAGGGTAACAGGGTGAAGGCGGGAGAATGGGGTTGAGAAACATATCAGCCATGGATAAGGTGGTCACACCAGTGGATAAGGTCATCAAGAAGGCACGTAGCATGTTTACTTTCATTGGTCAGGGCATAGAGTATAAAAATTGGCAAGTCATGTTACATCTGTATAGAACTTTAGTTAGGCATATATGGAATATTGCATATAGTGCTGGCCTCTACACTACTAGAAACATGTGGAAGCTTTGAAGAGAGTACAGAAGCAGTTGACCAGCAGGGCATTAGCTATGAGGAGAGATGGACAAAATTGGTTTGCTTTCACTGGAATGTTACAGGCTGAGGGTGACCTAATAGAAATTTACACAATTGTGATAGACATGGATTATCTGAATCACTTTTACGTGATAGAAATGTCAATTACGAGAGGACTTAGGTTTGATGTAAAAGGAGAAAAGTTTAAGAGGTACATGAGAGGCAAGTCTTTTATACAGAGGTGTTAAGTGCCCAGAATGTGCTGCCAGAGGAAGTGGAGGAAACAGGTACAATCGCAACATTTAAGAGGCATATTGAAAGGTGCATGAATTGGCAGGGAATAGAGGGACACAGACTGTGTAGAGGCAAAAGGCTTTCAGTTTAGAAAGGCATCTTGTGTTGGCGCAGGCTTGGTGACCCAAAGGGCCTGCTCCTGTACTGCACTGTTCATTGTTCTTTGTTCCTTCAATGGCGGAACATACTCAGTTGGTCAAGTTGCCTAATTCTATTCTTATATCATATGGTCTTATGGTCCGTGTGAGCACAGGGCAAAAAGATTGCATGCGATCTCACTTGTTGTCCCAAACTGGAAATCATTTGGTTGGATGAGCAGGGCTGGGTACCAAAGTGTACATAAAGGAAGTGTACTGTCAAAACTGTCAGCAGAGATCGAAAGGAGAGCTTCCTTGCTGCTCTTCAAATAATGTTAGAGGGTCATTAACATCCAGTCACACAGACAGGGGGCTTGGCCCCTTGGGTCATTTGAAAAATGGCTTGAACAGCTGAACTGACTTGAATGCATAAGTTAAATGCTCTGGATCATCAAGAAAGATAGTTAATGGAAGGGTTATTTCTGGCAAGAATGAAGGATCACATTCTGACACTGCATCTCAGTCAATACAATCTATTAATAATTGCACAACGATATACATGTACAAGGCCTGTCTCATCTTTTTGAACAGCCATTAGTCAAAATTGCATCAAAGGACTATCCTTTCAAAGAGGAAAAGCCAACTACAGGTGAATAAAAGGCACATAATGTTCCCTTTCTGCACTTCCACACTCTAGATTAAAAGGTTTCTGTTCATCTTTTTCAAGAGACCTTCTCTCACTACACCCACTCTTACTGCCACAAGCTAAAAACCTCACTTTCCACATTTGCCTCCCACTCCTCCCCCCCCGTAACACCTCACATTTTTCAGTCTTTTTAGATGGTGACCATTTTTTTAAACAGTGTGTCTGATACTGAACCAAAACCTTTCATAATGGAGGTCACTTCTGCAGTGATTTCATTTTCCTAAACTTGCAATTCAGTTAAAGCAGAAATTATATCCAGGCATGCAATTTTTTTCTGTTATAAGGTGAGATTCAACAGCATCTCAATATCTGTCAGTTTTGTTCCTCAGTGTGTCACCATTATCTCCTGCAATCATTGCACATTAGCTTCTAACATAAATAGAGCTAAATATCATGGTTTATTTTACAGCAGTAGTTTTCCAGATTATGATGTTATAAGGCCTCACAATCTAGAAAAGGCATAAACCTTTGAAAACCTCTGAAAACAACTACAATTGTTCATTTTTATCACCTTTCACACGGTAAAACATTTCACAGGAGTATGATTTGACTAAATGTGACTTTGCAAAATCTGCAAATGCAGGAAACACTAAAAGAAGAAAATGATAGTATTTCAATGATCTGCGCAAGAAACATTAAAGTAGATGGTTAGCGCAATTCGCTAGATTTCTATTCCAAAGTTCTGAATAGCGACAACAGTGTGGTTCTGATCCCTTTTCCTACCTGAGGTAGCCTTAGAACCTGCTTCCTTCTCTTGCCCTTCAGACTGATAAGTGATGACAAACCATCACAGGCAGAAGCTGCCAAGTAAACACTTCAGGATGAAGTAACCACAGACAATAAGGCAAAGATCTGTTTTCAAGTATGGTGATAGCGATAACATGAAACTTTAAGCTATCTTTATCATAAACCAACAGTCTTTCTAATAATTCCCTATATTTCATCCATTTGACAATCTTCCTTATGCGCTTGACCCAGACTGAGCAATAACTAATATTCAAAAGTCTTCAAACAAGTAAGTTTTTTTTTTGTATTAATCTATTAACCTGGAGCTTCTGTAACTATTTATGCTTATTTATAAGATGCTGCCATAAGGAATTCATTCCACTTGCAATGTGTTGGCACATTTTATGTTCACACTTGAATAGACAGCTTCTAACCACTGCTCTCAGTGGTCTGGTGCTGACTCTGAATATTCAACTCATGTTTAAATTATGTCTCTGAAAATACACATAACAGCACATGTGCCCTTCCCAGTTCCATGCAATTCTTTGCAACTTTCTGCTTCAGTGATTCTCACCTTCGAACAGATTACCAGGGCATCCATCTCACTTGGTGTTTGTTAGTCCAAGAGATGTGTAATTAGCTCTCATGTTTGTTTCTAACTGCAACTGCATGTCACAAGTACTTAACTGGTTGTGGTCTCCTGAAGATGTGAAGTTAAACAAAGTAGAGCCAGTGGACGTGATCTATTTGGATTTCCAAAAGGCCTTTGACAAGATTCTGCACAGGAGGCTACTAAATAAGATAAAAGCCCATAGTGTTAGAAGCAAAGTACTGGCATGGATTGAGGATTGGCTGAGTTGCAGAAGGCAGAGAGTTGAGACACATGAGTGTTTTTCTGATGGCAGCTGGTGACTAGTGGAGTTCCATAGCGATCAGTGTTGGGATCACAACTATTCATGTTTTACATGAGCAATCTGGATGAGGGAATTGAGGGCATTGTTGTTAAGGTTACAGATGACACAAAATAGGTGGAGGTACAAGTAGTGTTGAGGAAACTGGGAGGCTGCAGAAGGACTTGAACAGGTAAGGAGAGTGGGCAGGTAAGGAGAGTGGGCAAATAAGTGTCAGATGGAATATAATATGGGAAAGTGTGAGGTTATGCACTTTGATAGAAAGAATAAAGACATAGACTATTTTCCAAATGGGGAAAGGCTTCAGAAATCTAAAGCACAAAAGGACTTACGAGTCCAAGTTCAGGATTCTCTAAGGTTAACATGCAGGTTCAGTCGGCAATTAGGAAGGCACATGCAATGTTAGTGTTCATTTCAAGAGGGCTAAAAATAAAATTATTTTCTAATCAACCTGTGCAGCAATGATATCACACAACTCTGGAACAAGTGGGACTTAAAACTGGGTTTCCTGGCTCAGGGGTAGGGATACTATCACTGCAGCACGAGGGCATACATATACAAGAACAGAGATGTACTGCTGAGGCTGTATAAGACTGTTGTCAGGTAGGTGAAGGTGAGGACTGCAGATGCTGGAGATCAGAGTTGAGAGTGTGGTGCTGGAAAAGCACAGTAGGTCAGGCTGCTGTGAGGAGCAGAAGAGTTGGCATTTCGGGCAAAAGCCCTTCATCAGGAATGAGACTGTGAGCCAACAGGGTGGTGAGATAAATAGGAGGGAGCGGGATGCGGCTGGGGTGACTGAAAATCTTCAGGGCAGAGGAGATGTCCTGGGAGGTGGAGTGAGAGAGGGACTCACTGAGATCCTTGTGAAGAGAGGAGGAGTACTTCTTCAAGGTAAGCATCCTTGGAAGAGGATTCGCAGTGAGGGCAAAATCAACTAGGGAAAAGTAAGGGCTGCAGATGCTGGATATTAGAGTCAAGAATGTGGTGCTGGAAGAGCACAGTAGGTCAGGCAGGACTCTCGACTAAGACTCTCATCAGCTACTTTTGCAATATAGTAAGCATTTTTGGACCACACAACTAAGGAAGGTTACGTTGGCATTGGAAGGGAAAGAGGAGGTTCAAAAGAATGATTCTGGTTTGGAGGACTTGTCATATGAAGAGCAACCAAGAACTCTGGGTCTGTACTCGATGGAGTTTAGAAGGATAAGAGACCTGGATAGTGTGGAAGTAGAGGTGGAGGTGGAGAAGATATTTTCACAAGTAGGCAACACTAACACCAATACAATACACAGCCTCAGAGTGAAGGGACAACCCTTTAGAACAGAGATGAGGTGGAATTTTTTCAGCCAGAGGGTTACGTGCCTGTGGAACTCATTACTGCAGGATGATGTGGAGGCCAAGTCACTGAATGCCTTTAAGACAGAGATAGGGTTTTGATGAGTATATGGATCAAGGGTTATGGGGAGAAGGCAGGAGAACGGAATTGAGAAACGTATCAGCCATGATTAATGATGAAGTATGCTTGATGGGCTGAATGGCCTATTTAATGGTCTTATGAATGTTATGTAAATCAATCACTGGAATATATGGAAGCAGGGAAGGCCATTCAGCTCCTGGTGCCCACTATGCAAGATTTTTTTTAAAAACTGATCAACTACAACAACTTTTATTCTCATGGTACCTTTAACATTGTAAACATGATTCAAGGAGGTGGCATTGAAGTGTAACTTTGAGTAACCTGAAGGTACGTCTTCAAAACCTTGGTCAAAGAAACACCTTAAACGAGGAGAGAGCGGTAATGAGGTTAAGATTAGATTAGATTAGATTAGATTCCCTACAGTGTGGAAACGGGCCCTTCGGCCCAACAAGTCCACAGCGACCCTCCAAAGAGTAACCCACCCAGACCCATTTCCATCTGACTAATGCACCTAGCACTATGGGCAATTTAGCATGGCCAACTCACCTGACCTGCACATCTTTGGATTAAGGATGGGGATTCTAAAGCTTAGGACTTGGGCAGCTGTATTTCTGGCTGCCCATAATGAAGCAATTAAAATCAGGGATGTGCAAGAGGCTAGAACTTCAGGACTGTCCTGAATTCAGACAGGTATGGAACTGGAAGAAATTACCAATAATGGGACGAGAGAAAGATCCTGGAGAAATTTCAAAACAGGGTTTGAATTTAAAGCTGAGGCATGGACGAATTGAGAGCCAAGGTGGATTAATCACAGGGGTTATGGATGAATGGGGCTTGGAGTGGCTATACTTCTTTCATTGGGCAAATCCTTCACAGGAAGCAGCAGGTCCCACAGCAACTGGAGACCCTCAACCTCAAACATATGGAATCCATTAAGTGTCGTAGTAGAGACTTTTGGCCCATTAACTCAACATTGGTGTCTTGCTTCCCACCATGCCACGGGGTGGCACTGTGGCTCAGGAGTTAGCACTGCTGCCTCACAGCGCCAGGGGCCTGAGTTCAATTCTAGCCTCAGGCAACTGTCTGTGTGTAGTCTGCACATTCTCCCTGTGTTCTCCCTCCCATAGTCCAAAGATGTGCAGGTTAGGTGGTTTGGCCGTGGTAAATGTAGGGTAGAGGGTGGACTGCTCTTCAGACAATACGTGTGGATTCATGGGCCAAATGGCTTGCTTCCATTCTGTTGGGATTCAAAGTTATCCACATTCTTCTGTGCTATTCATGCCATTTGAAATTTCTCTTTTCAAAGCAACTATCAAACATATATTTGAAAGAATTTATGTGTTCTGATTCAACATGCAATGGAAAAAGTAAATGCCAAACACCTCCTTTAAGTCAACTTAATTCCATGTTGGTAATTGACCATAAAACCCAGTTGAAAGAGGACACTGGTCAAATTGGGTTTTATGGTTAAGGCAAGTTTCATTAGCAGAAGAAGAGAAATGGCTGCCCTGAATAGATCTACAGTATTTACACTGTATATTATGAGTTTTTCTTCAAAAATAATCTTTGATGTTTTGGAACATCACATTTGTAACCATAGCTTCTCGCATTAGATCAAAGAGCATTCAGCATAAAAGCCAATCAGTAAAGGAGATTGAAAAGAGCAATTTTAGAATTTATCGACAATCTTTTAAAAATTGGTAGCAACCTCCACATTCTTAAGAGCCACTCAGCTGTATCCAGCTCACTGTGAGATTCTAGCTAGAAGGTCTAATCCCCTGACTCGGAGTAGAAGCACTACCCATCATCCGTAACTGCTGACTGTACAACTGGGGAGTTAAGCAAAGGTATAAATCAATGTGAACTGGGTCAAGTGGCCATATAATCAAAAGCTACATGATTGCCTATTGCTTATAACACATGATAACTAACTTTATATACATCGGTAAAGAATAGAATTGTTACAACATCATCTTTAAAATTCAATCTGTATCCTAAATGCTGCATTTTCGAAATGAAACAGCACAACATTGATTGTAAATTAGACATTTTTATATCTGCTCACTGGGTCAATATTCAGGGTTCAAATTTCCCCATATCTCTACATTCCACATTTCATGTTAGTACCATGGAGGCATTATCAAAAGGGACTTTATATTCTGTGCATCTTAGCAAACTAAAACCCTGGCAGGAATAGATTTCTTACCAGTGGTAATTATGCTGTGGCCTACAAAACATATTTCAATTTGACATTACTTTAGATGTCTAAGTGGTTAAAGGAAAGAAAAATTCAGACAGAATCAATGACAAATGGAATTCACGATCACAAAGGCGCAAGGTGGTTAATTTTGGTAGCAAGAGTAAGTGGTTGTATATTCCAAAAAAGATAAGAATTTAAATGTTCAGGAGATCTGGAAATATGGAAACACACATTATTAAAAATGGAGCACAAGTTGATGAGGCTAGAAAGATGGAAAAGAAACGTTCTGGGATTCACTATAAAATGAAATGAGGCTAAGTAATGCTACATTAAACTAAAGTCTTGGTTCGACCATGTTTTAAATCCTCTCTGTAATTCCAACCAACCTCGATATTAAAAAACTATATATTGGACGTACTATAGAAAATGCAGAGAAGATTACCAAGTATTGTTAACCAGAATTGGGAAGGTTCAATCGGTTAGATCTGGAGAAACTGTTTCCAATTGTAGAAACAACCACAATATAAGGAACAAAGCTATAAATCATTGATAAACCAAATAAATAATTCTGGATATACTTCTTTGCATATGAATATGATGAGAATGTGATGAGAATGTGATGAGAATGTGAAATTCACTGCAATGTGGTGGTTGAGTTGATAACATTGATGCATTCAAGGGAAGGCTTTGTAAATACATGATGGAGTAGGAAATAGAGAGGTGGAGGGCAGGGCAGGTAAAGGTCATTAGGGTGTGGGAATAGAGGTCAGTTAGACGTGTGTAGCATAAACACAGACATAAACTCATCAGTTGTAATGGTTCTGTAAGTGAACATTTTATATATCTTTGGGTTCCAAGTAGTTTTTATCCTATAAATTAAAAATGGACGAAGTCAAATCCAGATGTCATGTTTGCCACAAATTTGAATTTTCATTCCATTGAATGTGCAGATGATATCAAAAACTGTGCAATCTAAATGAGAAAACTAGAGTCTTTCAATATGCACCAGAAGAACAAGTAACTTTACTACACTATCAACTAGACTACCAGTTGATCTGCAGGCATTTCTCCAATTGGAATCTGAAGAATGCTATAAATATACTTCTACCTTGAAATTTTCTACCATCTTCTATACTCGCTAGAACAATATGGATTAGATGTACTCACTCTAAGGCCCTCTACTATCCTCTGTACCACATTACCAACAGTTCAAAATGCACACAACTACAGCAGTGTATCTATGGAAAAGTCTCAGCAGTTGAATGGACACTTACTATACTATGGAATGATGTGGTATCAATATTCACTGAGGATTGGACAGATATGAGGCAAGGAATAAATCAGAGCCAAATAAATCACCAGTTTCTAAGAGAATATTTACTCTGTCAAATCAACAACAAAAGTTATTCTTCTTGCTTTGATTTCAGCTTCAGGTCATAATAGCTTAGCAATTATTCAGAGATACTTTAAGAGGATAAACAAAGTGGAGCTCCCTACTTATTGAGACCATGTTTCTGCTACTACATACATGTAACATAATTGTTCTATAAGACAACCACTTTCTCCACAAATATTCATTATTGTCAGAATGTGGCATATTTGAACCATTTGGTGAGAAACACTTTGTGCCCAATTTAGATTACATACATTTGTATTTTGTTTATTATTCACAATAAATTGCTTTAGATCCATTCTACTATAGAATGGCATGGATTTGTCAGAGTACCCCTCTGTTTACAATTGTGCAACGGGATGTACAATAACATTTAGGTCTAGTTTTAACTCAAATCAAAAACTATTCACTTTCACAGAGTTAAAATCAGGTCATTATGTGAATACATTTTTGAGAATTCAATTAAAAAAGAGCTGTGAAAAGATCAAAAATTAAGTGTTAAACTATATTAACATGGCATGTAGCAAATTTATACATTGTTTTGGCCTAAATTAATTTTTTGACTAAGCATTTGTATCAACTTTCAAATGATGAGTATTTTCCTTTTGTATAACAAAAGATAATTTTCCATAATTGTCTCATTATAAATATTATAGTTACAGAATTTATTCAATCCTTTACAACAAAACATAGTAGTTGTGACATTTTAGGGTGAAGAATTCTCCTCAGTAATTAAACAATGTTGCTGTCTTGTGTACAGGTGAAATGGTGCAAGCAATTTTCTGAAAGAGTTGGTGAAGTAGTCAAGTTTTGGATCCAATGGTAATGTGTTATTAATTACATTTCCTTTTGTTTCAATGCTTATACACATTATTGCTATAGGTAAGTATTCTGTGTATGAAATAAAAATTAACCAGTGTTTTAAAAGCTGAGGTAACCTTTTCACATTACCACATCTGAATTCCTGACCTCAACCAGTCATATTTTAAACTAAGTAGAGTATGATTAAGTTAGAAATAATATATTGAAAAACATTGCATGTATGTCTTGCCGTATTAAAAACATAAAAGTAAAATATTAATCCACTAAATTATTTTGGTCTGTCTGTCTCCCACTTGCACACACATAGATATCAACATATACACACATACAGGAATCCATTTGTAAATGTAAACTTGATGCAAAATAAAGACAGGAAGTCAGCTTATTTCCACGGTCAGCCTACAAAGCACCTGACAACTAAGTAGATAGCTCTATCATAGGGTTTGCATGGACTGTTACACAAGATTCTATTGTTTGAAATATTTACAGGTGAAGGTTTCTCTTTTTTGTGTTTGGTTACAAGCGATTCCCTTGCGTGAGACACAGAGAAAAGGAAATGGTGCAGGCAGGATGCTGTGTCCTAAATGGAGCCTGCCCAATTCCAGATATGTTTATATTAAAAATGTCATTTTATCTTTTTCTGATAACACTCCAGTGAAGCACCTTGGGATCTTCTCCTACATTGAAGCCACTTAACGAATAAAAGTTGTTGCTGTAAAAGGTATGATGTCCTATCCAAGGTCATCTTCTCTCTGCAGTACACTCACACAATTATTTATGCCCAAGTGCATTCTTTCACAGACGGTCTTTCCGAGTGTCTTATACCACAATGATAGTGTTCCTCCCTCTGGGCTAGACAGTTTGTGTTCACCTCACCTCAGAAGTGTGTTACATAAGGGCTACTTTAATATTTTCTTCTTTCAATATCTTTGCACATCGTTTTGTTTAACAACTTAAACTTATACAAAGCACTGTAATGGAAGATTTGAGTGGAGCAATCAATCAGTAGGTGACTTTGACAAACTGACATATACCTTTCAATGTCATTTCTATTAAAACATTAGAACCTACATTTAGTTCAAAGAAATTCAGAGGCACAGGAAGGAAGTAAAACACCTGACATCTAATTGTTTAATTACAAATTATTTTCAATGAACTATCACAATGTCTGCAGTAATGAACAACACTAGCTTCAGCTCTTTGACTATTGGAGCCCAATGGTCACCCCCTTAATATGCATGAAGATTGAACACCAGCTACACAATAAAATCAGCGAAGAAATTTAGGAACTGCTTAATAGATGATGATCGGAATTTTTCTTATATGTGAATATTGGAAGTGTGCATTTTTGGAGCACTGCATTGCAATGGAAATATCTCAAAATCATAGGAACAGGCCAATCAGCCTAATTGGACTACACCAGGGTTTATGAACCTACATGAACCTACTCCCACTCTTCTTGATGTCACTCTATCAGCGTCCCCTCCTAATCCATTCTACCTCAGGCACAGATTCCCCTTAAATGTACCTTGTTTCAATCACTTCCGACGCTGCCACATTCCACATTCTCTCCACTCTCTCAGCCTCTAACTTTAACCACGAATGTTATTTATAGCAGTTCATAGAGCTGTGCCCCACAAGCTTGTCCAGATCATTTTGGCAGATGAGTCAAATATTTCTGGAAATCCAAAATAAAGACAGAAATGTTCAGCAGATTTGGCAGCATGTGTGAAGAGAGGTAATTTTCCCAGCCCCCGTGATGGCAGAGGTCATGAAAACAAGGGAAGGTTGTGTCAGAACGACTCCCCAGTACATTTCCATCTGAACTCAGATTCAATGCCCAGAAGAGGTGGACAGCACTTTTCCACCAGTGGACTTATTCCCACCCCGTGACCATTCGGAAGGGCCACCAGCTCAATGGAGGTGGCCCCTTGCCATTGGAGTGGGGGGGCTCACCAGAACCAGACTCCGTTGTCCATTGATGGGGCTGTGAACATGAAATCCATTTCAGCTGAGGGTCTTCCCCTCCATTCAGATGGACACAGCGACCTAGGCTTTGTGTCACTGCTGTGCCACCGAGCAATGGAGTCTCCATACTAAAGTAGCTTCGCACTTCCTGACCTGCCTGAGCAGTGCCCACCTCTCCTGGTGCAGCCAGCAAAGCTCCAGAGCAGTCTGCACTATGGTTGCAATAGGAGCACAATATGCTGAATCCACCTAAACAGGATGGTGAGTGTGGAGACAGCCAGTAAGGAACCGAGTCCCCCACATGGTGCCAGCAAATGTGACTTCAGGACACCACTTTGGTCCCTAAAATCGGATCCCAAAGTGCACAACTGCATCCAGCAAAATATTTCAGATTGATGAGTCAAATGTCAGTGGTAGGGAAACTATTGGAGAAAGTACTGAAAGAGAAAACTCATTCCCATTTAGAGAGGAAGCTTTGATCAGGGATAATCAGCAAGGCTTTGTCTATCGGGGTAATGCCTAACGATCCGGAAGAATATTTTGAGGAACTGTCTGGATGAGGCAGTTGATGTAGTTTATATAGATTTCAGCAAGGCTTTTGACAAGGTTCCAGAATGGAAACTGGATAAAGAAGGTAAAAGCTCATTGTGGGCAGAGTAACTTGATAAGATGGATCCAAAGTTGGTTTAGTGATAGGAGACAGGTGGTGATGGTAGAAGGCTATTTGTGTAACTGGAGTCTGGTGTACAGGCATGTAGTAGAGCGTTCAGTGCTGGGCCCTTTCATGTTTGCAACATTCATAAATGATGTACATGAGAATGTGGGATGGATGATAGGAACATTTGCAGATGTCACAAAGATTGGCCAAATGGTTGACAGTGAGAAGGGTTACAGGAGGATGTAGATGGCTTGGTCAGATGGAATGATCAGTGGCAGATGGGATTTAACCCTGATAAAAATGAGATACTGCACTTTGGAAGAAGGAACAAGACAAGGGAGTGCTCAATGAATGGCAAGATATTAGAAAGCTCAGAAGATCAGAGGGATCTTGGGATGCTTGACCCACAGATCCCTGCAGCTGGCAGAGCAGGTTAATAGGGTGGTTAAGAAAGCAAATGGGGCACTTGTCTTTATCATCATGGTATACATTATAAGAGTAGGTTATGTTGGAGCTGTACAATATGTTGATTAGGCCACAGCTGGAGTGCTGTGTGCAGTTCTGGTCACCACACAACAGCAAGACTGGGATTGCACTGAAGGGAGGACAGAGGAGCTTCACTGGGATCTGGAATGGAGCATTTCAGTGATGAAGAGAGGCTGGGGTTGTTTTATTTAGAGCAGAGAGATTGAAGAGGGGGACTTTATAGAGGTGTAAAAGACCATAAGCACAGACAGGATGAAAAAGAAGCAGTGGTTTGCCTTATTTGAAAGGTCAATAACAAGGTGTATAATTTTAAAGTGGAAGGCAGAGGGAATGTGAGGAAAACCTTTTTAACCCAGAGGGTAGAGGAGCCTGGAATTTACTGCCTTGTAGGGTAGCTCAGATGAAACCCTCAGAACCTTTAAAAAGTACTTGGGTGATTACCTAAAGTGTCATGACAGTCAATGCTATGGGTGTAGTGTGAGAAAGTGAAACTAGTGTAGCTCGCAATATACTTTTGGGAGTACAGACTTGCTGAGCTAAAGGGACTCTTCTGTTTTGTATAATGCTGTGACATTTTTAAAAGCTACTGAAAGAAACACTAACTCTGTCTTTCTCTACAGGTCCTAATAGACCGACTGAATGTGTCTATAATTTTCAGTTTTTATTCCAATTCTTTGATATACTTTGGATCTGAATCCAATGGCCATATTTAATCAGGCATCCTACCTGTGTTCCTGAACTCAGCATAACTTAATACTTATTATCATTCTATTAATAACAAGGAGAGCTTGCCAGTCTTAGTTCCTCATATTGTCATGGACACCAGAGAAGGTCCAAAGGTACATCTTTACTTAACAACACTGCATTGCTAATCTCTAGCACCATCTCAATAATCATGATTCATCAGTTTGTCAATGAAACTAAATATGCAGCAATAGAAGTGAATGCACATCAGCAAAGTTGAAGAGTTATTTCACCTTTCAACAGATCAGATTTTAAAATATGTAACTAAGGACTGAGTTATAGAGTCATAGGGTCATACTGCGCTGAAACAGACCTTTCAGTCCAATTCGTCCGAGCTGACCAGGTTTCCCAAACTAAACTAGTCTCAATTGCCTGTGTTTGACCCATATCCCTCCAAACCTTCCCTACCTATCTACCTGTCCAAATCTCTTTTAAATATTGCAATGGTACCTTTCATCCATCATTTCCTCTGGCAGTTTATTTATATATGCACCACCCTCTGTGTGAAAAGGTTGCCCCTCAGGTTCCTTTTAAATCTTTCCCCTCTCCCCTTAAAACTGTGCCTCATAGTTTTGAATTCCCAACCTTAGGGAAAGACTTTTGCTATTCATCTTATCCATGCCCCTCATGATTTTATAAACCTCGAGAAGGTCACCCTTTAACTTCATATGCTTCAGGGAAAAACGTCCCAGTCTATCCAACCTCTCCTCACAATTCAAACCCTCTAGTCCCCATAACATTATTGTACATCTTTTCTGCACCCGGTCTAATTTAATGACATCCTTCCTACAGCAGGGCAGCCAGAATTGGAGCAGTACTCCAAACATGGCCTCACCAATGTCTTGTACAGCCACAACATTTCATCCCAATTCCTATATTCGATGCTTCCTCCCATGAAGTCAAACATGTCAAAGTCTTCTTCACAACCCTGTTGTCACAAAACAAGTCCCTTTTTTTCGAAAAGCTGTTCCTTGGCTCAAGGAGACTCTGGCTATGATTTATTTCAGACGGGTAATAAACTGGGCCGGACTCCAATCAGTCTGGTTTGGTCAGAAATCAGTCAGAAATGAAAAGGATTTTGAGAGGCCTTTTGTTTATATGTAAACAGATGAGACTTCAGGCCAAAGTGGTCATGTTTTAGAAGTGACCTGTATAATGAAAGGGGAGTGGTCAGTTGTCTAGTTGAACAATTTAGTTCAGTCCTGAACTGGTTGGGAGTTCAACAGTGAGCTGTGTGGAAACTCTCTCCCTTTCTCTCTTTTGCCCTTCAACTTCAACCTGAAAGCATATGTTCCATTTATACTGGTTTTCAAAGGGAATTTGCATATTAGGACTTGTTTGTACATTCAGAACAGCATACTTAAGTCTAGTTTGGATAGACTGAGTTCTGTAGGGGTTCTTTATTCTGTTCTTTGTGCTTCATTGTGTAATTTTTTGAAGAATTTTTGTCCGTTTTAAAATCTAGTAGTCAACCTAGCTAATTTACTCAAGGTAATTTTCACTGTACACTTACCAAAACAAATTGCAAAGTTATGGTCTGGGCTGCCTGCTTAAGAATGTTTTGAGTGGTCTGGCCTAGTCCATAACACTGCCTACCTGTGGACATTTGCCCAGCTGATCAGGATTCCATTGTACTCTTAAGTAACATTCTTCACTGCCCATTATACCACCAATTTTGATGTCATCCTCAAACTTACTATCTTTGCTTTCTATATCTGCATCCAAATCATTTATGTAAATGATAACCAATGATGGACCCAGTACTGATCCCTGCAGAACACCGTTGGTCACAGGTGTCCAGTCTGAACAACAACTCTCTACCACCACCCTCTGTCTCCTACCTCCAAGCCAATTTTGTATCCAATTGGCTAGGTCTCCCTGAAGCCCATGTGACTTAACCTTACTAACTAGTCGGTCATGTAGAACCTTGTCAAAGACTTTGCTAAAGTCCATGTAGACAATGTCTACCACTCTGCCCTTATCCATATTCTTGGTTAAATCCTCCAAATACTCAGTCAAGTTTGTGGGGCACACACAAAGCTATGCTGACTATCCTTAATCAGTTCTTGTCTGATTAGATTCCCTACAGTGTGGAAACAGGCCCTTCAACCCAACAAGTCCTCACCGACCCTCCGAAGAATAACCCATCCAGACTCATTTCCCTACATTTACCCCAACTAATGCATCTAACACTATGGGCAATTTAGCACGGCCAATTCACCTAACTTGCACATTTTTGGATTGTGGGAGGAAACCGGAGCACCCGGAGGAAACCCATGCAGACACGGGGAGAATGTGCAAATGCCACACAGGCAGTCGCCCGAGGCTGGAATCAAACCCAGGTCCCTGGCACTGTGAGGCAGCAGTGCTAACCACTGAGCCACTGTGCTGCCTCAGAATCCTGTCCAACAACTTACCCACCACTGACGTCAGACTCACTGGTCTATAGTTCCCAGGCTTTTCCTAGCAGCCTTTCATAAATAAAGGCACAACATTAGCCTCCCTCTAGTCTTCCAGCACCTTACTCGTGGATATAGTGGCCCTGCAATTTCCTCCTTAGCTTCCCACAGTGTTCTGGGATACACTTAGAATCACAGAGTCATAGAGATGTACAACATGGAAACAGATCCTTCAGTCCAACTCATTCATGCCAACCAGATATCATAACTAAATCCTGTCCTATTTGCCAGCAATTGTCCCATATCCCTCTAAACTCTTCCTATTCATATACCCATCTAGATGCCTTTTAAATGGTGCAATTGTATCAACCTCCACCACCTCCACTGGAAGCTCATTCCATGCACACATCACCCTCTGCATGAAAAAGTTGCCCCTTAGATCCCTTTTAAATCTTTCTCCTCTCACCTTAAACCTATTCTCTCTACTTTCGGACTCTCCAACCCCGAGGAAAAGTCTTGGACTATTTACCCTACCCATACCCCTCATGACTTTATAAATTTCTATAGGGGTCACCCCTCAGTCTCCAATGCTCATGGGAAGACAGTCCCAGTCTATCCAGGCTCTCCCTGTAGCTCAAAGCCTCCAACCCTAGCAACATCCTTGTAATGATTTGGAGATGCCAGTGTTGGACTGGGGTGTACAAAGTTACAAATCACACAGCACCAGGTTATAGTCCAACAGGTTTAATTGGAAGCACTAGCTTTTGGATCGCCGCTCCTTCATCCAGCTGATGAAGGAGCGGTGCTCCGAAAGCTAGTGCTTCCATTTAAACCTGTTGGACTATAACCTGGTGCTGTGTGATTTGTAACATCCTCGTAATCTTTTCTGAACCCTTTCAAGTTTCACAACATCCTTCCGATAGGAGGGAGAGCAGATTGATCAGGTCCTGGTGATTTATCTATCTTTATTTCTGCACTTTAAGACCTCTGGCATCTCTTCTTCTGAAATGTGGGCCGTTTACATGGCATCAACATTTATTTCCCCATGTTCTGGGGCTTCCAAGTCTTTCTATACAGTGTTTACCGATGTGATAGTTTTAGACAGTAGCTTAAACTTACATAGCACCCTTAATCAAGGGTGTTCTTTTGGACTGGAGAGTCCAAAACCAGAGGTCAGAGTTTAATAGTTTGGGGTAGACCATTTAGAACTAAGATGAGGAGAAATTTCTTTATGCAGAGAGTCATGAGCCTGTGAAATTTTCTGCCACAAAAAGCAGTTGAAGCTAATCACTGAATATTTTCAAGAAGGAGTTAAATATAGATCTTAGGGCGAACAGAATCAAAGGGTATGGGAAGAAAGCAAGAACAGGGTACTGATTTGGATGATCAGACATGATCATGTTGAATGACAAAGCAAGCTTGAAGGGTTGAGTGCCTGTTCCTGTTCCTATTTTCTCTGTTTCTCCCAAACATCCCAAGCACACTTGCTGTCCTCTGCCATAAAGGTTCACCCTCGGGCAGTATGCAGATAACAGCCATCTTAACATCAATGTCTAGTTTACCTGGGTGAGATACACGTTTACTTCCAGGGCTTTCTTACTGTTCCATGTTAACATTAACATTTATTCTCATCCTTCATCAGTTCTCTGCCAGAAGGCAGGTCAGACCCACAATGCTACAACAAGGGGCAAAGCAACATGGACGGGTCAAGGAGGCAGACTTTGAATCCACCCCAGGCAGAATAGTGATCAAATGTGATCCGCACCAACTAGCAGCAACCCCTCACCTCCCCATTCTAACAAAACCACGCTTCACCCCCACAAGTGGCCCAAGTTGCTATGACAACATACACTCTTTCATGCATGCTGTAGACCTGTAGATACTAATTGTAGATGCTCCAATTTTCTTTCTATTACATGACTGACCAGAAATCCCTCCACTCTCAGTGCATATTTTGGAAGGATTTACAAGGTGATACTCAGGCTGTTTGGTCACGTAATTAATGCATGTCCTTTGGTTATCAAATCTTGGGCTATGACTTTGAACACAGAGCTTCTGACCTAGAAACAGGAACACTACCCATTGATGCACAAGATCTTTATGCACTTTTTGTTTTGAATCAGAAATTAGAAATGCATTTTTTCATTGCACCAGCAATAGTTTCAGATGCATATGCTGGGAGATTATTGCTTCCCCTCGTCAGCAGTTTTAAATGAGCCTGAATACTACCCCCCAACCCTGCAAACTAGGGTGAGTCTCCTGAGAGGTTAAAAATCACACAACACCAGGTTATAGTCCAACAGGTTTAATTGGAAGCACACTAGCTTTCGGAGCGACGCTCCTTCATCAGGTGATTGATGAAGGAGCGTCGCTCCGAAAGCTAGTGTGCTTCCAATTAAATCTGTTGGACTATAACCTGGTGTTGTATGATTTTTAACTTTGTACGCCCCAGTCCAACACCGGCATCTCTGAATCATGTCTCCTGAGAGGAGATTTCTTCTTATAATTTTGGTCTCACAGTTTACAAAGTGTGCATTTGTGCCAGGCCAGCCCATTAACATCCTGGAACTTACAGTTTTGACCAGAAACTGAACTGGACCAGCCATTTAAATCCATTGGCTATAAGAGCAGGTCAGAGACTGGGAATCCTGCAGCAATAACTCACCTCTTAACTCCCAAAGCCTTTCCACCATCTACATGGGACTACAGAAATGAGATGGAATGCTCCCCAGTTACCTGCATGAGTGTAGCTCCAACATTGAAAGACGTTTAACACTATCCACGCTAAAGCAATTTGTTTGACTGGCACCACAGCCACAAACATTCACACTCTCCAATACTCATTAGCAGCATTGTACAAGATGCACTGCGGAAATTCACCAAGGTTCCTTTGACAGCATCTTCCAAACTCACTACCACTACCACCTGAAAGGACAAGGGCAGCAGATACATGGGAATACCACCACCTGCAAGTTCCCCTCCAAGCTACTCACCATCCTGACTTGAAAATACAACACCGTCCCTTCAGTGTCGCTGGGTCAGTACTTGGAACTCCCTCCCTAAGGGCATTGTGGATCTACAGCACATAGACTGCAGCGGTTTGAGAGGGCAGCTCACCACCTCTTTCTCAAGGGAAACTGGAGATGGGCAATAAATGCTGGAATCCGTCAGTGACACCCTGCATTCCATGAAGGAATTTAAAATATGTCACTGGGAACACTGTTTAAATGTTCCCAAGCTTTGAGTCTGAAGGTTCTGCTTTCAAGCCCTACTCCGGTTCCTGAGAACTTCTTCCCACTGACATTCCAGTGCAGTGCTAGGTGAGTGCTCACCTCTGGGGAGACCAACTGAGATATTGAACTGAGGACATCCTGCTCCCCTAAGGCGGATGTATTTGCAAGAGGATAAGTGGAGAGTTCTCTCTGATGTAAACCACATTCAACATTCCATTTGATACTTGGTATATGGGTGTGTACGGTAGCTTGTAGTCTGTGTGCTAGTTTCCTGCATTGCGAAGGTGGAACACCATCAAAAATGCTACATTAATTGTAGAGTGGTTTGGTTTGAGACAGTCAGAGAAGTGCCGATCACTGATGGGATATTTTTTTAAAATTTCAATCAATCTGAATATTACGCCCATATTATCCAAACTACAGAGGTGTTTTGTTTTCACATTCTCAGGGGGTTTGCAAGTGGAATCCTCTGCCCCAGAAGGTAGTGGATGCTGCAGTCCTTAAATTTACTCAAGGCTAATTTAGATAGATTTTTAACAAACAAGAGTAATGGGGCAGATATGAAAATCAGAGATGAGAACACAGCCGTATTAAAATTAAAAAAAAGAAAGGACTGGCTGTGTAGAGCGAAACAGTTTGTGTTTCAGTATTCCTGGGAATTGAATGATGGGGAAGGTTTGGCCTACTCCTGCTGCTATGAACCAATGACGGGGAGGACTTGTGCTGAGAGTTAATGAAACTTGTTCCTGAAGAACTCGCTCTCTCTCTCTTTTTCTTTCTCTCTCTGCGGGTTAAAACTGCCGATTCTGACAAGTCTGTCCATCATCACCTCGCAGAGACCTCGATGTAAAGGCTGCACAGAGGCAAGAGGTGAGAGACCGGAGGGAGAAATGATCGAAGTAAAGATCCAGTTAAACATGGTCTCTACATTTCTTACGCATTTGCATTAAAAAGCATGAACATTTCTGATGGAGGAGTCGCTGGAGTGGAAGCGTTAGCCCTGCTTTCTTCCCATAGATGCTGCCAGACCTGTTGGGCTTTACCAACAATTGCTGTTTTTGTTTCTCAAGTTCGAATATCTTTGACAATCAGAAAGTGGTTTCACGTGATCCCTGGTTGATCCCTGAGCCTTGGGGGGGTAGGGAGAAGGTTCTGCAGAACCCTGGTTTCTGGGCAGGTTGGGGAGGGGGAATGACCAGAACTGTCCCAAACACCCTCCCAAATTACCTCAGTCAAAAGTCAAACGACACCAGGTACCTCCTAACTGATTAAAGCATTCAACAAGGGCAATTAATTTTAAAGTTGTTAACTTTTTACTTTCAATACTGTGACTTTTACCTCTCTGTCATACCACACCCTGAGCGGAGCTGCGAAATCTTGCAATGTCAAATAAACCTGTTGGACTATAACCTGGTGTCATTTAATTTTTGATCTTGCCCACTGCATCTCCATATTAACTCAACATGCCTTCCAGAAAATTGCCCATGTATCTGGGGACCCGCTCCCAGGTAGCCTGGGTGAGCCAGGAGTATGAAAGTGATCCAAGAACAGTCCTTAAAGCTTCAACCGAGACAGTAATGTCAACCTTAGTGCTGGCACAGAAGGGAGGTGGGGAACATGTGAGGACATAAACGGCGTAGAAATGTATGGGGGGCGGGAGGGGGAATCTTTTGGGAAAGAAAGGCAAATCAGAGAAACTAGAAAGGAATAAATTTGCAGATTGGTCTGGGTATAGAACAAGGTATACAACAGAAATTGCTGGAAAATCTCAGCACTCTGGAGAGAAATCACAGTTAGCACGTCTGGTCCAGCGATCCTTCCTCAGAACGTGCAAAGCGGTTCGCTGGCCACATCAGCACTGAATGGTGACTACCCCTTTTCCATGAGCTCTGTGATGGAATGGAATCGGGTGTAAAATGGGATCATGAGGAATTATGAAGGGTGCCACGTCAAATCAAAGATTCTGACCGCAATCAGCTCGTATGCATAAGCTTCCAGCGTGTGTTCCCTCCCAGTGTAGTCATTCCCACCGACCTAATGCTCTCTTAAGTTCTTCCACAGCAACCAGGCGGAAGAATGCAAACAGGAAAACATCGGGGGAGATACTGTGGAGCTGCTTAGGTGGACCAGATCGATTCATGTCTGGGGTGCAACTACTCCCCCGAGGTAAATCCCCGGAGGGCGCCTAGCAGATGAGGGACAGTGTCTTTTTGAATTTTCGGGAGTCCAGGCTGGGGGGGTCTTTTCTCTGCATTAGAGAGGGCGACGTAAGGCAACAACAACAAACACCTTCAGTGCTATTTCCCACCTTGTGTGGAGGCTGACAACGAAGAAATCCTGGCACTTACCCTCGCACACAGTAACTCCTCAGTAAGTTAGCGCTGAAGGAGCAGCGTTAGTGATACCTCCCGACCAGGAGAGAGCTGGGTTCACATCCCGCTAGCTCTGCATTTTAACAAGTTGACCAAAAATATTGCAAACGTCGCGCGGCAAAATTTTCCAATGCGGGACTCTAACCCAAATCCAAATTCCTTCGCGTTCTGCAGACAATCTAACATTCACTTCCCATTTTTCTGCTGACCGGGACATCCCTAAGAATTAAAGGTGAACAAATAGCTCCTTAACCCCGGGAGACATTGACTGTAACAGAGAAACTCGCATAAACTTGAGTTAACGTTTTGAGGGTGCATTCTGAAGGAGTGCCCCACGTTAACTCTCTCTACTCTCTCTGAGTTTGTCAAGCACTCTCTTTGTTTGGTATGTCCACACTTTTTTTTAATTCACATGACGGTTGTAGGTGTATCCCATAGTGGTCCCACACTCTAATGCCCAGAGGTACATTCTGTCCAGATTCGACCCTCCCCGTGACATCTTTTGAAGGTTTGGGAAGGTTCAAACCCAAAGTGATTTTAGCCTTTCCCGAGACCGTTTGATTATGCCAATTTTTAAATGACTAAACGTCGGCTCGCAGCCTGGACGTCCAGAGAAAGAGATCCAGACGAAAAAAAAAGAAACTTTGCTCACTGGATGGAACACAAATAAGCGCAGCTTCGTATTTTCTGCTAAGGAGTTGATTCGAATTAGTGCCGAAGTGAGTTATAATTGGACTGAACAAGTTTAATGTTAAACAGCACTCTGATAAAGTGGGATAAAATCTCGGCAATTGCATGCTCCCGGCAGCAAGCATTGGGAGAAATCCGGTCCTTTTTTTGCATCAATCGATTCCTTGAGGGTTTCAAATCGATTGGAGATTGTTCCTTGTTGGATTCCTATAGTGCGTGGCTCCCAGTTTTCTCTGGTTTGAGTGGGATCGGGCGGAGAGAGACGGGGACGTGGGCCGGTTAATGTGGACTATAATCTGGGTTGAACGGGGTGGAAGTAGGTCATTTGGAGAGGGGGGGGGGGGTCACACCGCAAATCCGGTACCGTTCCGATGGGTTACCAGAATGCAAACGCTAACCTTGCTTTCTCTCTGCACAGACCTGCTGAGTTCCTCCAGCAGTTTCAGATCTCCAGCATCCGCAGTTATCTGTTTTAGTTAATGTACCTCTCTGTTTTCTCCCCGCCCCCTCGCTGCTGCTGCCAGACCGGGGGCTGAGTTCCTCCAGCAGTTTCAGACTCTCTCTGTTTTATCGAAGCGCCCTTTTAAAGGCATCTCCTACAGCTGGAGCGCCTGAGCCCAGCGTTGGAACAGTAAACGCTTCAAAGGCAGAAATTGCTGGAAAAGCTCAGCAGGTTTGTGGAAGAAATCAGAGTTAACGTTTCAGGTCGAATGAGCCTTCCTTGGAACTGGAAACGTTTCCCCTACGCCAATACCAAATGAAAAAAGCACTCTAAAACAATTTTTTAAAACACACAGAAACAGATAAGAGAGGGTGAAGGAGAAACAACGGGAAAGGTACAGAATTGGAGAGAAAGAATGAAAGGACCCTACCCTTCCATCCATTGAAATGAGGCGGGGGGGGGGGGTGTACTTACACAGGGGGCTTGAGATAAGGCTGAAGATTAAACGAGCAAAATGATTCAGTAAGCGAGCAGCCAGATTGGTAAACTGAGCAGCAAATGTACAGAATGAGTCTGAGGGTCAGCGCCAGGGCGGGTTTAACAGGCGGCGGTTCGGTGGCCGGACTCAGCGGTTTGCGGATAACTCCCTTCGGTTAACACCTCCCCCCCCCCCCCCCCCCGCTTCCCGAAAGCGCCAAATTCCATGATAGAGGGGGTGAGCGTGGGAGGCCCAAATCCATCTCCTGCCAGCCCCCAGCAAGACAGCGCAGCAAACAAAAAAAAACCGTGGATGTCAAGTGGGAAACTCCATGGTGGGAAAAGAGAGGATCCAAACAGTCTAAAGAGGACGACTGGTCAACATGCCTCCCTCCCCACCGGGTGGTCAAATTCTAAAGAATCAACAGGCAGATGCAAACCGGATTGATCAGGGAGAGCGGGGAGACAGTCGGTTCTATGTGTCAGGGACACACGGGGTTGCAGGGGTTTCTCGATTTGGGCTCGCTCCTTCCTTTTTTACCCAAATCTCTAGTGTCTCTCTTCCCGCGCCCCCTTCTGCATAAGGACCGGGGGCCTGCAGTTGTTTATTGATAATGCCTGCCCTCCAGTCCCAGGCAGAATCCCAAGGCTGGACATCTCCACTCGGATTCACAAGTGATCGGCCTGCCAGCGGAATTCTAATACACAGAGACTTGGGGGGTGGCGTTTCTGCGAACTTTACTCAGCCTCACACACTCATATCCGACCTCCCTCACACTCACAGCCTCACACCCTCATATCCGACCTCCCTCACACTCACAGCCTCACAAACTTATATCCGACCTCCCTCACACTCACAGCCTCACACACTCATAACCAACCTCTCTTACACAGTCGTTTACCTGTATAGAGTAAGATGTGAGTGGGGCTTTGTGTGAGAGAGAGAAAGATTGGAGCGTATGAGGCTGTGTGTGGGAGAAGGTCGGATATGAGTGTGTGATGTGTATATTCCCATACACAGTCTCATATACTATATATTCCTGAAGAAGGGCTTATGCCCGAAACGTCGATTCTCCTGTTCCCTGGATGCTGCCTGACCTGCTGCGCTTTTCCAGCAACACATTTCCAGCTCTGATCTCCAGCATCTGCAGACCTCACTTTCTCCTCATATACTATACCCTACTCTGTCACACAGTCTCACGTACTCTCTGATCTCCAGCATCTGCAGACCTCACTTTCTCCTCATATACTATACCCTACTCTGTCACACACAGTCTCGCGTACTCATATCCTACTCTCATACACACAGCCTCATACTCGCTCACACATCCATATCCTCTTTTCTTACACACTCAGCCTCACACACCCAGATGTGACTCACACTTAGTGTCACACACAAACAGCTTCACACACTCATATCCGACTCTCACACAGTCTCATACAGTCATATCCTATACTCATATTCTACTCTCACAGTCTCACACATTCATATCCGACTTTCATTTACACACTCATATCCAACTCACAGACTCATATCCTGCTCTCACACACAACCTCACACATTTATATCCTACTCTGTCATACACAGTCTCACACAGCCTCACACACACTATACAACACAACCTTGCATTGCCTTATATACACAGTCTTACACGTATACAGACCCACAGTCTCACACTCATTTGCACATAGCCTTGCTTACTTTCATATACACTGTCTCAGACACTCCCTAATGGTCATTCTCAGATCTAGCATCTCTTTGATTCATTTACAGAGTTGAATGGGCATACACACACAAGCACCTCTACACTCCGAGCTACACAAACAGCCATACAAACACAGACATGTACAATCTCTCCCATAAAAAAAAAGGCATAGCTACACATTCTCGTACGCGCAAGATTGTAAGCACTCGCACATTAGTAGAGTTAGCCAGACATACAAACACACAGGAAAACCGCACACAGCTTTAAACTCAGATATTAACACGTACACATAGGCACACACACACAGATTCTTAGCCTTTCCCATACCCTTCCACTCATCCTTCACCCTAAAGCATACTCGTACATTTTTTTCCACTGCCGCTCTTCCAACACACACTGGCTCACACTGCTACATACACATTCATTCAGACTTTCCTACACAAACACACCCAACAAAGCCAACCCACGGGACACGATGCCCGTGAGCAATCAGTTAAGCACAAAGATCCCAATAAACCGAGACGGAGGAATAAGGCAGATCTTGTCGGAAATTCAAACGCAATGAACACATTCCAAGGCATGCTAGATATCTCCGCTGTCAGGTTTCAATTCCTCTGAAAACTTAATTTTACGACGATTTCGATTTTTTTTACCGTGCCCACAATCCAAGCTGCCATCCTTCGCTATGATCCCAATGTTTTTTTTAAACGCGTGTTGGGCGATTAGCTGGTCACAGTTAGGTGTGTACTGGTGACGACTCGGTGGAAGTGTATTGTTTTTTTTTCAAAAAACCTGACACAACAAATCCCCTGGCGAAATGAAACATCGCTTCACTTGGATCACCTACCTGCAGCCCCTCCTTCCTTTACAGGTACCTATCCTCCAGCTTTCCCTAAAGAAAAATGTAGGCGCTGCATTTTGGACCGCTGTAGTTTCACTAAAGTGGAAGCGGGTCGCAAAATCTCCACTCTAATGCTGTCCTTCCACGCTTCCTTCCTCTCTCTATTTCTTCCTCTTTTTTTTGAACATAGCTCTGATACAAACTCAGCAACAGCACACACACACACAGTCCTCCCCATCCCACCTAAAATATACATTTAAAAAGCCCTATCTTACCGAGATCAGAGCGCGGCGCTCCCTGCAGCACTCAATACTTCACTCCATCTCTTGATGTGCTGGCTTTTCCTCCTGTAGTTTCCCCTCGCTCTCTCCTGTGGGGAAGCCGATTGGACAGATCGATTCACCTCCTGGAAATCTGCATCCATGTAGATCTCTAACAGACGACAACAACACCCTTCCACTCCCCCACCCCGCCACCAAAAAAAAATCTGGGGAACCGTAAGGAAATAAATTACTTGGTTCACCCAGACCAACTCCCTCACTGAGTTGCCCAGTCCAAGGAGATGTTGAGATCTGTCAAGTATGAGTCCAAGTGATATCTGGGATGGGTTCCTTCTCCATCAACCCTGTCTGTGTGTGTGTGTTTTTTTTAAATAGCCTGGTCAATATAGTGGCTGTTCACGCTGCCTGTCAGATCTCTCTGCTCGTTATCTGGAGGACAGGAGGATTTAATAAGGAGTGTGTTTCTGTTCCATGAGGAATCTCGTGTGTTCCACTCGCCCTCCAACCCCGCCCCAAACTGTCAAGGATGCAATTATGGCGGGGAGGGGGGTTGGGTCGGGAAGAAGTCCCTCATTCAAAACATGGACCGAATGGCAAATTCATGAAAGTCTGGGTTAAACTGCAACTCGAGCGGGATGCTCAATGACAGCAAACAACGCCAGCAACTAACATGTGTTAGTCAATCATAACAATCATGTTCAGACCTCGGGAATCCAAGGCTGTCCCAATAATGAGGTTCTGAGGGGGGGGGGGGGGGGGGGACAGTTATTTCAGCTTTTATTTCCCCTACCTCCTCTGGCTATTTATCAAATTGATCACGAATGCTAATTTGATCTGATTCCACCAACACGTTAAAATCGAAACCTCTCCTTCGGAACACCCTGAACTGCAAACAACAAACAGGGAGACATACTATTAGCATGACTTTCTCATTGTTGACGACTGTCCGTGTTGTCAACATTGCGACCAGGTATCGACTATTCAAGGTTAGAAGGTGAGTGAGAGGCACTCGAGTCGATTTCTAAGGGCTGCTTGATGATAAAACCTAAGTCTCTGTCTCCCTCAAGAGTATGTGTGTGGTTTTACAACGAGTCCTCTTTTTGCTATCGAAATGCCTGCAGACTCAACGGCGGCAGTTCCCGTTTTACTTTCCACTCAGTTTACCTTTCCTCTCCACCCGCCTCCTGAAAGCACTGCAAAAAAAACTCTTACCTTCCCAGAGCAGTAAGGTTAATTAGTTATAATATTCCTGAAATATGGCATCCCTTATTGTTCAAGTCTTTCGAGGTAAGATTTTTTCTTCCAACTCAATAGTTGTGGATATCCCTGATATCTTTCCATTTTTGCAAATTATTGACAAATAATGTGCTTTTTGTGTTTATGTGTTTTTTGCTTAAATTGAAGAATCAATACATTTGTATAAAATTATACTTTTTTCTTAAATTATCAGTAAGCACATAACAACAGCCCAAACATTACAGAAAATACAATTTTTAAAAGTCACATTTTTCATTTGAATCTTGAACTGTTAGTTGTTTCATTTCTAATGCAAAATTGGAGCATTTAGCAAATGTGACAAGAAAGTATATATACACAGGCTACCAGGGGTTCCATGGGTTAACAGACTCTTGGTACATTATGAATAAAAGGTCAGACGGTGACATTTCCCCACTCTACTTTGGAGGCAGCTGCCCCAAGTTATAATGCATCCCTCAGCACGTAGTCCTGGACCTTAGAATGTACCAGTCTGCTACACTCAGTCAAGGTTAAATCTTGGCACTAGAAGATCAGCAAGGCTTGAGCATCTTTCTCCGAGTTGATGATCACTACTCAAATGTAACTGATGCTTGTCTTAGTTTACATCCCAGGAAGTAGCCTGTAGAGCCCAGAGTCCTGTATCATGGAGCTGCTCAGGATGAACCTCAACATGGCTCAGTGGTTAGCACTGCTGCCTCACAGCACCAGGGACCTGAGTTCAATTCCTGTCTCAGGTGACTGTCTGTATGGAGTTTGCACATTCTCCCCGTGTCTGCGTGAGTTTCCTCCCACAGTCCAAAGATGTGCAGACCAGGTGAACTGGTCATGCTAAATTGCCCATAGTGTGAGGTACATCATTCAGAGGGAAATGGGTCTGGGTAGGTTACTCTTCAGAGGGTCGGTGTGGACTTGTTGGGCCAAAGGGCCTGTTTCCTCACTGTAGGGGAATCTAATCTAATAAAAAAAGGCATTTCTCTCCAGATGCAAGGGCACATTCCTGAAAGAGGTGTTTGATGGTTTCTTTACCATTGCAGCTGTCCCAAGGACCATCTACACTGGCACAAAGACCAGGAATACATCTAACGGGTAATGACCTACTTGCTACTAACCAATTTTCACTTTGGTGCTTTTTAGAAAATTCTGGTGATGAGGCATTCTGCCAAATTTAAAAGTCACACAACACCAGGTTATAGTCCAACAGGTTTATTTAGAAGCACAAGCTTTCGGAGCAACGCTCCTTCATCAGGTAGCTAGTGGGGCAGGATCATAGGACACAGAATTTGTAGTAGATTAGATTACTTACAGTGTGGAATTCGGCCCTTTGGCCCAACAAGTCCACACCGACCCTCCGATGAGCAACCCACCCAGACCCATTCCCCTACATTTACCCCTTCACCTAACACTATGGGCAATTTAGTTTGGCCAATTCACCTAACCTGCACATCTTTGGACTGTGGGAGGAAACCCATGCAGACACGGGGAGAATGTGCAAACTCCCCTCAGACAATTGGCCAAGGCAGGAATTGAACCCGGGTTTCTGGCGCTGTGAGGTAGCAGTGCTAACCACTGTGCTACCGTGCCGCCCGCAAAGATCATAGTGTCATAGTGCCAATTCTGCCAAATGGCATTGACAGTTTCATCAAGGAACCATCCAACAGAATCAACCATCTCTTTTCACCACAAAGCCCCAAAGATGACCACTGCCTGATGGTACTTGTGGCCAAAGGTATTTTTCTGCACAAACCTTTCCACAGGCACAGGTAATATGGTACAGTCTTGTGCAATTCCAGTCCAACATAGTTAAGGCATCACACTTTATACATGGCACATTCATGTCACACAACACAAACTCCCACACACAATCACATACATACACAGACAAACACCCACTCACACATTCTTACACACACACACACACACACATTTATATACAAACTATAGGAAGAATGCTGTGAAACTTGAAAGGGTTCAGGAAATATTTACACGGATGTTGCCAGGGTTGGAGGGCTTGAGTTATAGGGAAAGGCGAAATAGGTTGGGGCTGTTTTCCCTGGAGTTTCGGAGGCTGAGGGATGACCTTATAGAGGTTTATAAAATCATGAGGGGCATGATTAGTTTAAATAGACAGGGTGTTTTCCCTGGGGTGAGGGAGTCCAAAATTAGGTTTAGGGTGAGAGGGAAAAGATTTAAAAGAGACCCAAGGAGCAACTGTTTCATCCAGAGGGTGGTGCATTTATGGAATGAGCTGCCAGAGGAAGTGGTGGAGGCTGGTACAATTACAACATTTAATGGCATCTAGATGGGTATGTGAATAGGAAGGGGTTGGAGGAATATGGGCCAAATGCTGGTAAATGGGAATAGATTTTTTTCAGATATCTGGCCAGATGAGTTGGACCAAAGAGTCTGTTTCCATGCTGGAAAGCTCTGTCACTCTAAATTCCCACCCACACAAATTCACACAGACACACACATACACACAGTTACACACACACACATACAAACACGCACAGTTTTACACACACACATACAAACATGCACAGTTACACACACACAATTACACACAAATACACACACAGTCGCACACACAAGGGCATGCAATTACACGCACCTAATCACACATACACACATGCAATTACACACAATCACATACACATACAATTACACACACAGATATTTTGAGATCATATTCTATCTCCATTAAGCTTTGAATAGTTCATAATCAAGAGGTGTCACCTCATTGAAATTCAAATTTAAATCCTTTCTTACAACTGGTTGAAGCACAACTGCATTAATTATTGATCATTAAACTTATTATCGTGATTTTTAAAAATTAGTTCACAGGATATATTGCCCATACTTACTTGCCAGAAGAAGGGCAATTAATGGTCAGCCACATTGTTGTTTTTCTGGAGTCAAAACCATGTCTGCCAGACCTTGTAAAGTCCAACAGCTTCCCTATCTAAAGGGCATTTGTGAAACAGGTGGATTTTTACAACAATCGACAACAGTTACATGGTGACAGCTTTTTATGTGATATTTTTAAATTACATTCAAATGGGGAAGGTAAACCATTCTATTGCAGGTCATAGTTTGGAGAGCACTGCAGTAAAGTGTTATTTTTAATCTGCTATCAAACTTTTTAGTGTCAGTTAAAATAACTAAGTTTCTCATCCACTCAAACAGTAACCATAAAATGTTTTCAAAAAACACAATTAAACTTACTATCTGGATCATTTGTGTTTCACTAGTGTGTTTTGTGCCTTAAGCACTTTCAAAAGCAATGTTTGAAGTTTGATGAAGAGCAGTCACTCAATAAAGGTAAGTTTGACTTGTGGCGTTGTGCAAACTAGGAGTAAATTACATCTCTGTCAATTTTTATTTCAATTTAAGCTAGTGCATAACCATGCATCTTGACACTTTTATCTGAGCTAGCATTTAATTCTTTTGATCAATGAGACAAGACTTGCTGTATATAAACTGTAACCCTCAGTCAATCTCACTGACGTAAAGAATAAACCTTTTGTGAAGTAACATGAAGCAAACTATTTTCAAAGTTTCCAGAGAGATAGAAGGTGTGGAAAATGTGTGTCATCAAGGGAGGCAAGGTTTGTGTTTGTGCAAGAGACACGTCCACATGCATGTCTATACAAAAGAAATGTGGAGAAACCAGAAGGAAAGGACGTTGTCTCTGGCAACAAAATCAGAAAGATAGTTGAAGGACAGAAGTGAGCCTTGATATCACTTGAAAGGAAAGATTGAAAACTAATTTTCATGTGATGTGAGCCTGTAACATGTTCCTGAGTCAGGTGTTGTGGTCAAAAGGAAATTGGGCTGTATTTAAATTACCCCTTTTAAACCCCAAGACAATTTGCATACTGTTTGATTTATTCCTTACCCTTTTTATTCCCATCTCTTACTGAGGTAACCTGAAGTGTGTTCCCGAAAACCATTTTCTTTTAGATTTCAATTGTTGAAACAAACCCACAACTAAAATCTTTATGATGAAATTAAAGTTAGGAGTGATTAACATAGCGTTCAAAATTTGCGGGAATTCATCACTATTCTAACCTCATACGGAAGTACTCAGGATATTACATGACGATGGGTTTACACAACATATCCTAAACAGGGACTCTAGGTCAGCCTACAGGAAAACCCCAAAACAAAACCATACCTCAGCCAAATGTTTAAAATTTACTTCAGGATCCAGGCTGGCAAGTCATTGTAGTTGCTGCCGATAGGCAGGCTTGAGACAATAGAGTTCCACTGAACCTAAATTGAGTAAGAGAAATCATAGGCTGGTATCCAGAAGAGTACACCAGATGGAAAGTCCATCTACATCTGGCTTGGAACAGTTTAATTATTTAGCAGAACTGATCAACATAAATGTTTGGTCAAATGGTCATCTGGTTCTAATGGAGGTCAATACCAGCGTGGCTATTTCAGTGATCACAAAAGCAGTCTTTAATGAAATTCACTCTGGACTCCAACCCTGAGATCTTTGCGCAAGAATGAATTAAAAGGCTTAATGGAGTGAAATTGGTTGAGAAAGTTTCACCTCGATTGGCTCAATGTTTTTTGATTAGAAAATGGCTGCCTGAGTGAAGTCAGCATTAAATACCCATAGGTTTTTCAGAAAGCTCTAGGGTCTACCAAACAAAAACCAAGGTCATCTTGCATGTTGATCAAAAAGGAATTCCATGATTCTGCAGGGCCCACTCAGTGTCATTTGCCTTATGGATAGAAGTAGAGACAGAAATCAGAAAGCTGAAAGGCAAAAGAATCATCAAATCAGTCCAGTTTGCAGAATGGGCAGCACTGGTCATACCTATTGTGAACCTGATGCATCGATTTGCCTCTGTGGGGAATTTTAAACAAATGGTGAATCACTTCTCACAGCTGGATAAATACCTAATCCCTCACATAGAGGATTTATATACAGAGCTCGCAGGGGTCTGTCCTTCACAAAGCTGGACATGAGTTATGTGTACTTGCAATTGTGGCTAGATGAGGATTCCCAGAAGTAAGCTCGCAATTAATATCCATTAGGGTTTGTACCAATATACGGGACTGCCATTTGGGGTATCGTCAGCTTGTGCCATTTTACAAAGGATGATGGAGAACACTTTATGAGGTCTACCCCAGGTCACCATTTATCTAGATGACATGCTAATAACAGAGAAGACCAATAAGGAGCACTTAGAGAACTTGGACATAGTGCTTAGACATTTCTCCAATACAGGCGTATGACTTAGAAGGAAAAAAGTGTGTTCCAGGCACCTGAGTGACGTATTTGGGCTACAGAGCTGACAAGACCGGGTTAAACCCATTGGAAGATAAAGTGAGGGTAATCAAAGCTGTCATGGCTCACAAGTCTCTACCAGTGCTTAGGTCTTTCCATGGGCTGGTGGATTATTATAAAACATTCATACATAACCTGGCCTCCATCTGGCACCTTTGCATCAACTCTTGAAAAAGAGTCAGCCTTGGAAATGCTTGCATAGCCATAGCTTTCAGGGAAGTGAAGAAGTAGCTATCATCGTCGAAGATGTTGACATACTACGATCCCAAGTGAGAGCTGGTATTGACTTGCGATGCCTTCCCATATGGCATAGGGGTAGCATTAGCTTATAGGTGGCTTAATGTAGAGGGACACCCAAAAGTGTATGTATTGAGGACTTTGGCTAATGTAGAGTGTAAATATTCCCAGATAGAGAAGGGAGGTTTGATGTCATATTTGGGATCAGGAAGTTCCACCAATACATTTACGGGTGTAAATTTTCAATAATGATGGACCATAAACTCCTGCTAGGTCAACTTAAAGAGAACAAGGTAGTGCCACCCACAGTTTCAGGCTAAGTTCAGCAGTGAGCTCCAATACTTAGTGCAAATAATTATATGTAGAAAGCCGTCTGGGCAGTCAAGTAGCAAATGCGGATACATTGAGCCACCTCCCACTTGCAGATACACCATCAGAGGTATGACATTTGGAAGAGTCGTAATGGTTTTAAATTTCCTGGACAAATTTCCAGTCACAGCTGACAATATCACATTTTGGACACAGGAAGATGTGGCTCTGGGAAAACTGAAACAGCGGGTGGTGATGGGCGATGGCATCCAGAATTAAAACCTTTTTGGACCCAGAGAGACCAAATCACAATGGAGGACGGCATAATATATGGCGAGCAAGAGCGATTGTCCAGAGCAAAGGCTGCGGCCAGATAGTGGCTGAACTCCACCAGGGTCAAGCAGGGGTTTCCAATATGAGGATGTTGGTGTGAGATTGTATCTGGTGGCCAGGATTGGATGTAGACATAGCTGCATTGGTGGGACAGTGCCCAGAATGCCAACAAGGACAAAAGTTATCTCCAGTAGGCGGCGGAACATTTCAGAGAACACCTCTGGGACACCCGGACCAACCAACCCAACCACCCCGTGGCTCAACACTTCAACTCCCCCTCCCACTCCACCAAGGACATGCAGGTCCTTGGACTCCTCCATCGCCAGACCATAGCAACATGACGGTTGGAGGACGAGCGCCTCATCTTCCGCCTAGGAACCCTCCAACCACAAGGGATGAACTCAGATTTCCCCAGTCTCCTCATTTCCCCTCCCCCCACCTTGTCTCAGTCAAATCCATCGAATTCAGCACTTCTCCTGCTACTTGGATGCTGCCTGACCTGCTGTGCTTATGGTCAACATGAGGTCAGGTCAGTGACGTATAAATCTGGGTAGGTGTGACAGTCCTTAGCAAGCTCATGGACCACACAAACTCTCAAATGGTGTGGGAGCAAAACATACCAGGCTCCTCAACAGCCTTGCCAACTCTTCTAGAATCCATGAGTTCTCCCTCTCCATCAAGTGATGAAGATACCTCGGAATCTGAGATGGACATGGTGGATGTCACCACCTTGGCACCTTTGCCACCTAAAAAAGAGAATGAATTTCTTCCAATATGCTCCAGGTGCAAGAAGCCTGCTCCTGTATGTTACACACTGCCTGTATCAGAGGCAGAGTTGGAGGAACCTGACCTGATGCTTAAACACCCCAGGAGGATCTACAAAAAAAATCGGCCTGTATCGTCAGACTCAGAGAGTGAGGGACACGGTGATTGTAGCAAGGTCAGCCAGATGGACCTCATAGAATATGAGTTCCCTGATTTGGGCTATTAACCTGGTCCAAACAGGGAACCCTGGCTGGCAGATAAGAACAGGAGTGTCAGACATCCTGTTCACTTGAGAGCTGGCTCTGGAGGAGCTGGATCAGTGTCAAGGACCCTCCATGTGTAAATAAAGGGTGACTTGGTGATGGGATACCAGCCTCAGTGGAGTTATTTCACTTCTTTTAACATCTTCCCCAAATTTCTGTCAAAATCAACGCCACCAAAAACAGGTTTCCCATATATGGGATCTTATTGTTTGAAAATTGGATGCTGTATTTGCTAACCTATGAATAGTTGCAAAACTTTATTGTGTGTGAAGCACTTTGAGGTAATTCTGAGGGACAGGATAAGGTGCCATATGAATGTGTTGCTAGTCTTTAAATATTGATGTGTGCATCACTGTGTCATTTCCTTGCTGCACTGAAAGTGAGCTGGATGCTTCAGTGAGATTCCAATATGTGCAATGTGGCCAATTTTTTTCATAGCTCACTGATTCTCAGTGTTTATAAAAGATTCAATTTGTTCCCTTCTTATGACTGCGCCTGCTTTTGAGCGTATTTTTATCTTTCAGAACCCCTCTGTGTTTTCCTTTTAATGTAAGAAAATACAACATATCATAGAGTTTTACAGCACAGAAAGAGGCCCCTTGGCACATCATGCCTGCACTGGTCATCAAGAACATATCTACTGTAGTCCCATTCTCCAGCATTTGGACCTTAGCCTTGTCATCTATGATGTTTCATGTGTTCATCTAAATATTTCTGACAGGTTATGATGATTCTATTACAGTTTCTGTAAATATTCCATTTCCTCATTGTGCACCACAATGGGGACTTTCACTCTATTTTAAGTGCTTTACAGGGATGTGTAGCACCTCTTGGTGTGCTTTAACTGAGTTTGGATATATTGTAGTTCAGATCCTGGGGAGTGTTGCTGAACAAAGTCACCTTGAAGTGCAGGCTCATAGTTCCTCAAAAGTGGACTCCCAGGTAGCCAGGATAATGAAGAAGGCATTTGGTATGCTTGCCTTTATTGGTCAGTGCATGAGTATAGGAGTTGAGAGGTCATGTTGTGGCTGTACAGGAAATTGGTGAGGCCATTTTTGGAATACTGTATTCAGTTCTGTCTCCTTGCTATAAGAAGGCTGTTCTAAAACTTGACAAGGTTCAGAAGAGATTTACAAGCATGTTGCCAAGGTTGAAGGGTTTGAGCTACAGCTGAATAGACAGGGGCTATTTTCCCTGGAGCGTCGGAGGTTGAGGGATAATCTTTTAGAGCTTTATAAAATCATGAGGGGCATGGATAGGGTAAATAGCCAAGGTATTTTCTCTGGGATGGGGGAACTCCAAAACTAGAGGGCATAGATTTAAGGTGAGAAGTGAAAGATTTAAGAAGGACGTGGGGGTAGCTTTTTCACGCAGCGTGTGGAGCATGTATAGAATGAGGAAGTGGTTGAAGCTAGTACAATAACACTATTTAAAAGGCATCTGGATGGGTATATAAAATGGAAGGGTTTGGAGGGATATGGGACAAATGCTGGCAAATGAGACTAGATTAATTTAGGATTCTGGTCGACATGGACAAGTTGGACTGAAGAGTCTGACTCCAAGCTATACCGCTCTATGACTCTATTAGCCATCGCAAATGGTGTGCGAGCATTACAACTAACATGTAGCACATCAATCCGATCACAGTGCATTTGTTTTAGTGTTAATAAAGAGGGCAAATAGATCCCAAAATGCCTCCTTTTGTGACAAGAATCTTTAGAATATTATGAGAGATGTGAGGAAATAATGAAATGTCTTATCTGGTCAGAACAGTGACCCCCTAATGAACTGAGGGATTGGAAGATTGGCAAAGAAGAGTGAAGATGGTGTCACCTACATGCTGCAATTGGAAAGCTGTGTGACAGGAAATATTCAATTTCCACCTGATGAAGGAGTGTGCTTCCAAGTAAACCTGTTGGACTATAACCTGGTGTTGTGTGATTTTTAACTTTGTACACCACAGTCTAACACCGGCATCTCCAAATCATTTTCCTATTCATGTATTTGTCCAGGTGCTTCTTGAATATTGCTATGGTGTCTGCTTCCACCACCTTCTCTGGCAGCGCATTCCAAGCACTCACTCCCCTTTATGTGAAAAAACTTGCCTCACACATCTCTTTTAAACTTCTCCCCACTTCCCAGCACTTTGAATCTGTGTCCCCTAGTAATTGATCTCCAGCCTGGAAAAAAGCCTCATACTTTCCACTGTATTCATGCCATTCACAATCTTATAAACTTCTATCAGGTCACCCCTCAACTTCCTGCACCCAATGAAAACAAACCTGGTCTATCTAACCTTCTTCATAGTTAAAATCCCCCATGCCAGGCAACATTCTGATAAACCTTTTCTGTACCCTCTCCAAAGCATCCACATCATCCCCAAACCTGAGGAGATATTATCAAGGAGAAGCCGACAGTGAAGAAATACTTCAAAATTATTAAAGCAAGAAGAGAAAGTGGATGGAGAGAATGATTGATGGCTAACCATTCAGAAATGATGATACGAAAGTACTCTGCTCTTTAAAATTCATGGAATCATAGAGCCTGGTGGAGGCTGTTTGTATTTCATTCTGTTCAAAGCTGATATGCTGCCACTTGGAGTACACTTCATCTTGTCTCACTTTGGGCCATCAAGTCACTAAATTTGAGAATTCTTCTGAGGATCATCAAATCTCCCAGCTCAACTTGTCCTCAGTCCCACGATTCTTCAGCTTCCTCAAAGAAAGAAAACATCTACCCAGAACGATGCCTCCATCGCTGTCACCAAGTTTGATCATGTTCCTGTGCTGTTTCTTTGGGTATTGATACAAGCATAGGCCTGATTCCTTCATAAGTCTTAATCTATCTTCATTGTCACACTGGTAGGGCTGCAGAACCAAAACCTCTGAGCTGTACTGGGTCCAACTTCTTAGCAGAACACTAACACATGACCACAGAAGTCACTGTGGCACCACTGCTAACTTCAGAAACCCAATCTATATAATTATCATACTCTAGTACCACAGTTTAGCATTTTATCTGTGCTGGCATTGAGGTCACTTAACAAGGTTTTTTTCACTAGTTTATTCCATTATGCTTAAGAATAAACACAATATCAGCAACATTTCCTTCTCTCAATGAAATTCCCTTCTATATAATACACAGTCCTCCAAAGAAAAACTGTACAAGTATCAGAACTGGGAAATTGATGATGGTCTTTAGCAAATAGAACCCCTTTCCTACCTTGAATGCAACCAAAAGATCATCAGCTGGAGACTGTAGAACGCATGAGAGATGTTGAGGCAACAATTTGCCTAGTTTATGTGGTGATAATTGCATCCATTCAATGATTCAGACTTCCATCAGTTATAAAGCAATGTTTGTGCTACACTATAAAACTTTACCATGCATTGTCGTTGCAACCTCGATATACATAACAATACGATCATCACAGGGTAATTTTCAAACTCTTAAAATTGCGTATAGCACACATCAGATTTTCTGTTATGTGTTCTCAGCCAGTAAGACCCCTGCTAGGCTTGCAAAGCTGGAAAATTATCCTTCAAATGCTAGTATATTTTTCTACAGAGAGTCCACTAAGCCAAGAGGCAAAAAGTGCCTACTCTGAATCCATCATGGGAGACTATTCAATGCCTGATTAATACTGAAATAACAGTTCACCTGGTTACATTAACTCTATCTATACCCCTCATTATTTTATAAACTTCTCAGGTCAAGGAACACAGTGCAAAGAACAAGCTGACAATGTGTCTCTCACATCATTCAATGCAAATAGCAGTCCAGGCATCGAACACCTTGAAGGTTTTTAGTGATTTTGTGGAAGAAATACGGTTTATCTGAGTGATTGCAAGTCTGGAAATAGATTGACTTCTGCTCAATGGAAAAGACTCAGTTGCATTGCTGATTTAAGGGCCAGTAAAATAGAAGATGCTTTTTAAACATGAACTGGTCTGGGAACTGTTCTCAAATATGCCATTAAGGTACTTCAGTTAATTGACTATTCTATGGACTACTGCAACAATAGTAGACTCGCCAACTTTAAGAGTGTTTAAATGGTTCTTGGATAAACATATGGATGAAAATGGAACTGTATAGGTTAGATGGGCTTCAGATTGGTTTCACAGGTTAGCGCAACATCGAGGGCCGAAGGGCCTGTACTGTGCTGTAACGTTCTATGTTATATGCAACATGCATACACTAGGTACACTAGGAGAGACCAGGAATAACAAGGAAATGTAATTATATTCAAGTTTCATAATGCCCAATACTAAACTGAGAGAAGAAATATCGGTTGTATGGCACTTTGATCTTTTGCTGTGAATTCTGTGTCCTGTGAGTCTGGCCTGCTGGCTGCCAAGATAAGGGGCAGTGCTGAGAAGGCTTGTGCTTTCAGATAAATCTATGGGACTATAACCTGGTGTTATGTGATTTGTAACTTTGTCCATCCCAGTCCTACACCAGCACCTCCACATCAATTCTACAATGCATTTGTATGGTTTAGATGGTAGAGTCTCCTGTTAGCTTAGCAGTTACAAATGGAACGAAGCACATCTGATTTAGGACTTTCCTCTCTTGTACATGACATTTTCTGCTCTGTAATCTGAAGCATTCTGTATTAAAATTAGTAAATTTAAATATTTTTAAGTTCAGCAGGCTTGCCTTTGTTGCTCAGACCTTTGAGTATAGGAGTTGGGATGTTAAGTTGAGGTTGTACAGGACTTTGGTGAGGCCTCTTCTAGAGTACTGTGTGCAGTTCTGGTTGCCCTGTTATTGAAAGGATGTTATTAAATTTGAGAGGGTTCAGAAGAGATTTATGAGGATGCTGCTGGGAATGGAGGGTTTGCATGATATGGATAGGCTGGGACTTTTTCACTTGAGCGTGGGAGATTGAGAGATGACCTGAGAGGTTTATAAAATAATGAGGGGTATAGATAGAGTTAATGATAGTTGTCTTTTTCCTAGAGTGGGGGAATTCAAGACTAAAAGGCATATTCTTAAGGTGAAAGGAGAAAGATTTTAAAAAAAGTGAGGGGAAATTTCTTTTACACAGTGCTTCATGTATAGAATGAATTTCCTGAGGATATGGTGGGTGCAGGCACAGTTACAACATTCAAAAGATAAGTACATGATTAGGAAAGGTTTGGAGGGATATGGGCCAGGAGCAGGCAGGTGGGACTAGTTGAGTTTGGGATTATGGTCTGTTTCCATGCTGTATGACTTCAATGACTCTTCCAAACAAACTTTTCAGCCCTGTTGATTCACACAGTCACGATGTGGAGTTGTTGAACTGGGGTGGACAAAGTCAGAAGTCACACGACACCAGGTTATACTCCAATAGGTTTATTTGAAGTCACAAGCTTTCGGAGTGCTGCTCCTTCATCATGTAGCTTGTATTTTCAAATAAACTTGTTGGACTATAGCTTGGCGTCGTGTGACTTCAGACTTGATTCACACAGTATCAGTGGGAAAGGCAGTCCAAGGGCAGTGTTCTCTCCTGAGCCAACATGGTCAGCAGCAGGCAATAATCTCTTGAAATTAGCTCTGTAGGGCAGGTTATATCATTGATATGCCTGCCACGAGATGCATGAAATTACTCCTTCACTCTGAACCTAGTCATGGCAGGTGACATTTAGGAGGACAATGGAAATATTGTGGGGATGTCCTCAAAGAAAAGTCACATGCACCTTCCAACTTGTAATTGATTAAAACAGAGAAAATGCATCTGGAAAGGCACTGAATGCATTTGGACACTTTGTTGGGACTGTGCAGAGGAGAAATCAAGGGGTCAGAGGGATCACACAAACCTTCAAACCTTTCCAAGCAGCAACTGCCTCACATGCGGTAGGGTCTGCGGATTGTGCATTGGATTTAGCCAGTTCGGTTTCCATCACCTCAGAATGGGACTAAGTTATCCTTGATCCTGAGGGATTGACTAAGAAAAAGGTACAGGGATAAATTTCCTCTGGAAAATCTCCCCAATTTATGAAGAAATGTGGACACCAAAGTTGGTATTTAAGTCTGATTTGCCCAAGTGATCTCACAACTTAGTGCAACTGGAACAAAGCAAATGAAACCCTCAAAGAAGTCCAAGAGCCTGACCAGATCTGAAATAAGGTGCAGTCATACTTAATAGTGTAACAATTAAACATTACACTGAGACAACTCTTCAGTGGTAGTTTCCCTGCCTCTGAGTTTGTTGGGGATGTATCTTGGTTCAGGTCCTACCTGCTTCAGAGGTGAGCAATAACAATTCTGAGCAGGTTGATCAGAAAATATCTATATTTGGCTCTTGCAGCTCAGTGGTAGTTAATGAGATGGCAATGTTAGCTATAACCACTGGCCAACTATAAATTATAATTTCTCCCTAACTGCCAAAATGAAGGAGACTGGAGCAAACATATGGAATGCAACGGACGCTGAAGTTGGAGTCCGAATGTTCTTGAAAGTCAAGGAGAATGAAGAACTGAGGATGCTGGAAATCTGAAACAATCGAAAACAGAAATTGATGGAGAAACTCAGTGGGTCTAGAAGTGCCTGTGGAGGCAAAACAGGGCTAGTGAGGTCATGAATAAGGTTTCAAAGTCTATCGGCAGGCAGGAAGGTGGTTTGAAATGTGTATACTTCAATGCCAGGAGCATCCAGAATAAGGTGGGTGAACTTGTAGTATGGGGTGGTACCTAAGACTTCGATGTTGTGGCCACGGATAGAGCAGGGACAAGAATGGTTGTTGCAGGGTTTAGATGCTTCAGTAACACCAGGGAAGATGGTAAAAGTAGGGGAGGTGTGGCATTGTTAGTCAAGGCTTAACAGGGAAGGCAGATGAATTTATAGCAATTACAGAAATGTGGCTCAGGGATTGACAGGACTGGCTGTTTAATGTTCCAGGATACAAATGTTACAGGAAGGACAGAAAGGGAGACAAGAGAGGTGGAGGAGTGGCGTGTTTGATAAGGGATAGCATTACAGCTGTACTGTGGGAGGATATTGCCAGAAATACATCCAGGGAAGTTATTTGGGTGGAACTGAGAAATAAGAAAGGGATGATCACCTTATTGGGATTGTATTACAGACCCCCTAATAGTCAGAGGGAAATTGAGAAACAAATTTGTAAGGAGATCTCAATTATCTCTAAGAATAATAGGGTGGTTATGGTAGGGAATTTTAACCCACCAAACATAGACTGGGACTCGGACTGCCATAGTGTTAAGGGTTTAGATGGAGAGGAATTTGTTTAGTGTATACAAGAAAATTTTCTGATTCAGTATGTGGATGCACCAACTAGAGAAGTTGCAAAACTTGATTAGAATGGTGCTGGAAAAGCACAGTAGGTCAGGCAGCATCCTAGGGGCAGCAAAAATCAATGTTTTGACAAAAGCCCTTCATCAGGAATTTTTCCTGCTCCTCGGATGCTGCCTGACCTGCTGTGCTTTTCTAGCACCACTCTAATCTTGACTCTAATCTCCAGCATCTGTAGTACCCATTTCCGCCAAGGTGCAAAACCTGACCTACTCTTGGGAAATAAGGCAGGGCAGGTGACTGAGGTGTCAGTGGGGGAGCACTTTGGAGCCAGCGACCATAATTCTATTAGTTTTAAAATAATAATGGAAAAAGATAGACCAGATCTAAAAGTTGAAGTTCTAAATTGGAGGAAGGTTAATTTTGACGGTATTAGGCAAGAACTTTTAAAAGCTGATTGGGGGCGGATGTTCGCAGGTAAAGGGATGGCTGGAAAATGGGAAGCCTTCAGAAATGAGATATCAAGAATCCAGATACAGTATATTCCTGTTAGGGTGAAAGGAAAAGCTGATAGGTGTAGGGAATGCTGGATGACTAAAAAAATTGAGGGTTTGGTTAAGAAAAAGAAGGAAGCATATGTCAGGTATAGACAGGATAGATCGAGTGAATCCTTAGAAGAGTATAAAGACACTTTGAAAAATGTCCATAATACAGAGGTGGAAGTATTGGATGTCTTGAAACATAGAAAAGTGGATAAATCCCCAGGACCTGATCAGGTATACCCTAAAGAACTCTGTGGGAAGCTAGAGAAGTGATTGCTGGGCCTCTTGCTGAAATATTTGTATCATCAATTCTTACAGGTGAGGTGCCAGAAGACGGTAGTTGGCTAACGTGTTACCATTATTTAAGAAAGGTAGTCAGGAGAAGCCAGGGAATTATAGACCAGTGAGCCTGACGTCGGTGGTGGGCAAGTTGTTGGAGAGAATCCTGAGGGTCAGGACATAACATGTACTTTAAAATATAAGGACTGATTAGGGATAGTCAACATGACTTTGTGCGTAAATCTTTTTTTTTGAAGAAGTAACAAAGAGGATTGATGAGGGCAGAGTGGTGGACATGATCTATATGGACTTCAGTAAGGTGTTCGACAAGGTTCCCCATGGGAGACTGGTTAAGCAAGGCTAGATCTCATGGAATATAGGGAGAACTAGCCATTTGGGTACAGAACTGGCTCAAAGGTAGAAGACAGAGGTTGGTGGTGGGTTGTTTTTCAGACTGGAGGCCTTTGACCTGTGGAGTGCCACAACAATTGGTGCTGGGTCCACTACTTTTCATCATTTATATAAATGATTTGGATGTGAGCATAAGAGGTATAGTCAGTAAGTTTGCAGATGACATCAAAATTGGATGTGTAATGGACAGCAAAGAAGGTTACCTCAGATTACATCGGGATCTTGATCAGATGGGCCAATGGGCTGAGGAATAGCAGATAGAGTTTAATTTAGATAAATGCAAGGTTCTGCATTTTGGAAAGCAAATCTTAGCAGGACTTATACACTTAATGGTAAGGTCCGAGGGAGTGTTGCTGAACAAAGAGACCTTGGAGTGCAGGTTCATTGCTCCTTGAAAGTAGAGTCACAGGTAGATAGGATAGTGAAGAAGGCGTTTGGTGTCCTTTCCTTTATTTGTCAGAGTACTGAGTACAGAAGTTGGGAGGTCATGTTGTGGCTGTACAGAACATTTGTTAGGTCACTTTTGGAATATTGTGTGCAATTCTGGTCTCCTTCCTATCAGAAGGATGTTGTGAAACCTGAAAGGGTTCAGAAAAGATTTACAAGGATGTTGCCAGGGTTGGAGAATTTGAGCTACAGAGAGAGAAGTTGAATAGGCTGGGCCTGTTTTCCCTGGAGCGTTGGAGGCCGAAGGGTGACCTTATAGAGGTTTATAAAATCCTGACGGGCATAGTTAGGATAAATAGACAAAATCATTTCCCTGGGTGGGAGAGTCCAGAAATTGAAGGCATAGGTTTAGGGTGAGAGGGGAAAGATATAAAAGAGACCTAAGTGGCAACTTTTTCACACAGAGAGTGGTACGTGTACGGAATGAACTGCCAGAGGAAGTGATGGAGGCTGGTACATTTGCAACATTAAAAAGGCATCTGGATGGGTTTATGAATAAGAAGGGTTTGGAGAGATTAGGGGCCGGTGCTTGCAAGTGGGACTAGATTAGGTTGGGATATCTGGTTGGCATGGATGAGTTGGACTGAAAGGTCTGTTTCCGTGCTGTACATTTCAATGACTTTATGACTCTATGACAGTATTACGCTGGCAGAAAGGATGTTTGATGAGGACTCATCTACTAAGGTGGTGTGGGCTGAGGTTAGAGACAGGAAAGGTGTGGTTACCCTGTTGGGAGTTTTCTATAGGCCTCTGAAAAGTTCCAATGATGTAGTGGAAAGAATTGCAAAGATGAGTCTGGTTAGGAGTGAAAGTAACAGGGTAATTGTTATGGGGGTCTTTAACTTTCCAAATATTGAGTGGAAACACTTGTAGTTTGAGTACTTTAGATGGGTCAGCTTTTATCCAATGTGTGCAGGATGGTTTCCTGACACAGTATGTAGATAGGCCAATACGAGGCGAAGCCACATTGGATTTGGTACTGGGTAATAAACCTGGCCAGGTATTAGATTTGGATGTAGGTAAGCACTTTGGTGATAGTGATCATAATTCAGCTATGTTTACTTTAGCATTGGAAAGGGATAGGCATGTATCACAGGGCAGGAAAGGCAGATATGATGTGATTAGGCAAGAATTAGGATGCATAGGATGGGGAAGGAAGTTGCAGGGGATAGACACAATTGAAATGTGGAGCTTGTCAAGAAACAGCTACTGTACGTCCTTGATAAGTATGTCAGACAGAAACGAAGTGGTCGAGCAAGGGAACAGTGGATAACTAAAGAAGTTGAATCTTTTGTCAAGAGAAAGAAGGAGGCTTATGTGAAGGTGAAGGATCAGTGCGCTTGAAAGTTACAAGTTAGTCAGGAAGGACTTAAAGAGAGAGCTGAGAAGAACCAGGAGAGAACATGAGAAGTCTTTGGCAGGTAAGATCAAGGAGAACCCTGAAGATTTCTATAGGTACAGGTGCACAATCCTTTATCCGAAATGCTTAGGACCAGCTGGTTTTCGGAATTCAGAATTTTTCAAATTTCAGAATAAGTGACAGTTTGATGGTGAAATTGTTTAAAATCTTACCGGACGATCAATCTCACTGAGTAAACCAGGCCTTGAAACAAAATCGAGGCTGCAGGTGCTGGGCCACCCCACCCCCGCCCCACATCTGAGTGACACGCAGTGAGTCGGTGTCGACTTGGGTTAACTGTTTGCACACCAAACAACCTTGTTAATGAGAAAAAAGACCTCACAAAAAAATCTTCGGACTTTGAAGCTTTTCGGATTTTGGAATTTCGGATAAAGGACTGTCTACCCTATATCAGGAATAAAAGAATGACTAGAGAAGATTAGGGCCAGTCAAGGAGAGTAGAAGGAAGTTGTGCATGGAGTCCGAGGAGATAGGAGAGGTGCGAAATGAATTTTTTTTTATCAGTATTCACACTGGAAAAAGACAATGGTGTCAAGGAGGACACTGAGATATAGACTGTTAGACTGGACAGGATTTAGATTCACAAGGAGGAGGTGTTAACAATTCTGGAGAGTGTGAAAATAGATAAGTCCCCTGGGCCGGATGGGATTTATCGTAGGATTCTCTGGGAAGGTAGGGAGGAGATTGCAGAACCTTTGGCTTTGATCTTTATGTTATCATTGTGGACAGGAATAGTGCCAGAAGACTGGAGGATAGCAAATGTTGTCCCCTTGTTCAAGAAGGGGAGTAGAGACAACCCTGGTAATTATAGACCAGTGAGCCTTACTTCTGTTGTGAGTAAAATGTTGGAAAGGATTATAACAGATAGGATTTATAATCATCTAGAATGGAATAATTTGATTAGGGGTAGTCAACACAGTTTTGTGAAGGGTAAGTCGTGCCTCACAAACCCTAATAAGTTCCTTGAGAAGGTGACCAACAGATGGATGAGGGTAAAGCGGTTGATGTGGTGTATTTGGATTTCAGTAAAGCGTTTGATAGGTTCCCCATGGTAGGTTATTGCACAAAATACAGAGGTATGGGATTGAGGGTGATGTAGCAGTTTGGATCAGAGGTTGGCTCACTGAAAGAAGAAAGAGTGGTGGTCGATGAGAAATGTTCGTCCTGGAGTTCAGTTACTACTGGTGTACCACAAGGATCTGTTTTGGGGCCACTGCTGTCTGTCATTTTGGAAGGAGTAGCAGGAATACAGAGAATTGGGCTAATGGTAAGATTCTTGGCAGTGTAGATGAGCAGAGAGATCTCGGTGTCCATGTACATAGATCCCTGAAAGTTGTCACCCAGATGGATGGGGTTGTTCAGAAGGCATATGCTGTGCTAGCTATTATTGGTAGAGGGATTGAGTTTCGGAGCCACAAGGTCATGTTGCAGCTGTACAAAACTCTGGTGCGGCCACACTTGGAATACTGCGTGCAGGCCAAAGTGAGTACTGCAGATGCTAGAGATTAGAGTCAAGATTAGAGTGGTGTGGAAAAGCACAGCAGGCCAGGCAGCATGCTAGGAGCAGGAAAATCGATGTTTCGGGCAAAAGCCCTTCATCAGGAAGTATTAAATACAGTTCTGGTCACCGCATTATTGGAAGGATGCGGAAGCATTGGAAAGGGTGCAGAGAAGATTTACCAGGATGTTCCCCGGTATGAAGGGAAGGTCTATTGGGGAATGGCTGAGGGATTTGAGACTGCTTTTATTAGAAAGAAGATGTTTGAGCGGTGACTTTTTAGAGACATATAAGATGATCAGAGGATTAGATAGGGTGGACAATGACAGCCTTTTCCCTCGGATGGTGATGGCTAGCATGAGGGGACATAATTTTAAATTCAGGGTGATAGATATAGGACAGAGGTCAGAGGTATTTTTCTTACCCAGAGAATAGTAAGGGCATGGAATGCCAACATTAAGGGCATTTAAATGGCCTTTGCATAAATATATGGATGATAATGGAATTGTGTCGGTTAGCTGGACTTCAGATTGGTTTCACAGATCAGTGCAACATTGAAGGCTGAAGGGCCTGTACTGCGCTGTAATATTCTATGTTCTATATTCTAACATTCTGAGTCCAATACCCTTTATGCAGGAGAAAGCAATAAAAGGAAATGATGAAATAAAGTCAATTGGAAATAAGATGGAGTGGAACATAAACACTGATGTGTACCTGTCAGGCTGATGGTCTTTCTTTGTGATGCAAATACATCATCATCATTTTGAAACTTATGATTTGGACTAATAGCTGGAACTGACTCGAGGGAGAAACAGAGTGTGATTTTCAGGAAGTGTGTGGAGATAATCAAAGGTCGGCAAATTGCTTTTGAAAGATTTTCAGAAACTCCTTTGGGCATACTGGAAAGTTCTTTAAACTAAGCTAAAATTAACTCAAAATAAAAACCAAAGAACTGCAGATGCTGTAAATCAGAAACGAGAAAAGAAGTTGCTGGAAAAACTCAACAGGCCTGGCCGCATCTGTGGAGAGAAATCAGAGTAAACATTTTCAGTCAAGGGACCCTTCCCCAGTTCTGAAAAGGGCTCACTCGACTCGATAAGTTAACTCTGATTATAAACATTCTGCATTTCCCTGGAGATCTGCTGTGCTCTTCTATCAATTTCTGGTTTTGTTTCTAAATTTAATTCAACTGTGTTTTGAAGGTGAAGACACTGCCAGCTAAGGCAATAAAATTACAATTAAGCTGGTAATTGTGGATAAAATATAAAACTGCAGATGCTGGAAAGCTGAAACAAAAACAGGAAATATTGGAGAAACTCAGCAGGTTTGGCAACAGCTGTGCAGAGAAAGCAGAATCAATGTTTTGAGTCCGATGACTCTACTAGAAGAAGGATACTGCTAGCTCTGCTGAGTTTCTCCAATATTTCCTGTTTTTGTTTCAGATTTTTCAAATCTCTGGTGAATATACTTGAATTATTCATAACTTTGGATTTTTCTGTTCCGTTATGGTATTCACAAGTTCTGTTGTCATATGAGTATAAGCAGATTACGAGCAGGTAATTAAACTCTTAAGACATATTGATGTGACTTCCATGAAACAAAGCAGAAATTGCTGGAGAAACTCAGCAGGTTTGGCAACATCTGTGCAGAGAAAGTAGAATCAATGTTTTGAGTCCGATGACTCTACTAGAAGAAGGATACTGCTAGCTCTGCTGAGTTTCTCCAGCAATTTCTGCTTTGTTTCATGGAAGGCACATCAATATGTCTTAAGAGTTTAATTACCTACTCGTAATCTGCTTATACTCATATGACAACAGAACTTGTGAATACCATAACGGAACAGAAAAATCCAAAGTTATGAATAATTCAAGTATATTCACCAGAGATTTGAAGACAGAATTAAAATTATTATAATAAAGCAAAAAACTGCGGATGCTAACAATCTGAAGCAATCAAAATAGAAATTGCTGGAGAAACTGTCAGCACCTGCAGAGAGAATACAGACTTAATACTTCAAGTTCAGTGACCCTGCTTCAGAACTTAAAACTCAGCAAAATCAAAATGTGCTCTGGCCACATTGCAACATATACCTATCACCTAACAAGGAAATGCAGAATGTTTATAATCGTGAAACCTTACTTCCATTGAAAATTGGTCAATGTCAGATTTATCTGATCTGTGCATCTACAGGTCAGCTGCACAGATCTAAACCTGGTCTGGAAGGACTATTGATCATGTTCCTGAACAGATTTATAAACTTGAGAATCCAGGTGGAATTATTTTCCACATAATTCATTCAGCATCCTCAATTTGGCAAGAAAGGTTGTCTAAGCTCTGCCCTTATTTCCATGATTAAGATGGGCACAACCTGTGTCTATAGAAAATATAATTATGACTCCAGCACCTTTGGTGAACATTAAAATGGGGGAGAAAATTAATCATCAATGATAAATAAGTCAGGGCAAGGTTTAAAAACAGGTGGGTGCCTTGCTATCAGCTCATTTTATGTTACTGATATTAACCAATATCAGCAACAAAATTCATTCTCTACTTTGGCTGAAATAAGTGGCGAATTAAAATAATTATGTTTTCAAGTTAGCTATGAGAAACACCCAAGCATCATTTAAGTTGCATGATTCAGGCCTGCATTCAGCAACACAATTTTTAAAAAGATTTTCTTTAAAATCAACATGTTCAGAGGTGTTATGACATATCTCCATAGCTGGTGGAATTTGTACTCAGATCCCCATGTCCAGTAATAGGGACACTACCATTGCATCAAATAGACTCAATGCAATTTCTTCAGAACATTCTATTTAAGAAGTCCATTAACTGATCAGATTCAAATAAATCTGGCTGATGGCCTTCAGGCTATAATCATCTCAAGTCAGTCCAGTTGCTGGGAATTTTCACATCAGGAATGCTTATCATTCCAAATTCAAGTCTATTCGGCCTTCCCATATTTAATTTGGAGGAAGGACAATCACATGGTACAAATGCTCTTTTGAATTACTGGGAGAAAAGTCAAAAAGTGTGATGCTGGAAAAGCACAGTTGGTCAGCTAGCACCTGAGGAGCAGGACAATCAAAATTTCGGGCATGAGCATTCAGGAATGAAGGGCTTCTGCCCGAAACATCGACTCTGCTGCTCCTTCGATGCTGCCTGACCTGCTGTGCTTTTCCAGCGCCACACTTTCCGACTCTGACTGTCCAGCATCTGCAGTTCTCACTTTCTCCTAGTTGTTGGATGAAAAGTCAAGTAAAGAATTGTAGTTCATTACGTATGTTGGTTTTAGCATTTTCAGTCAATCTAAAGTTAACGTAGTCCCACTCTCTCATTAAAGAAAAATAACTGCTGGTGGCTTAACCTGAGGGTCACCAAACCACAGGTAAGGAACAAGGTTGAGACAGCAGAAACGTCATGACTTGAATTGAACATATCCCTTTAGATATCACTCTACATCACACCCAGACAACTGAACTAACGTCACTCATTCTGTTCATCTATAATCAATAAAAGAATTGCAAAGAGCAAAAATGAAAATTTCCCCAATATAAGGACTGCTGTTCTGTACACAAATGTGCATATTTTATTCCCAACTACACAAAAACATCTACTTTGCAAGTTTAAAATAGGTTGTATGTAGTTGCTTGAAGTAGATGAATATCATTACAGGAATGGCACACACACAGGGATAGGGAAACAGCTGTAATCATCCTTAAAGAGATGAGCTGGACATGAGGTGGCCAACCATTCAAAGTTGAAGAACCAAAGAAGCAAACTGCATCTGACAACTGGCCACTGCTGTTGACCCTAAAAGGTCAAATCTTTCATGTCATCATTGATTCATGTACATACAACTGACAGAACTCCCATCAAGGTGAAAATATCTTAGATTTTGTAGCCTATTCTCTACTGTGTGGTGACTCAAAAATTATTTTCAGTCTGGTTTAAATCACAGAATTCCAGAACTGTTACGATGTAGAAGGAGGCCTTTTGGCCCATTGTTGCCTGCACCAGCTCCCTTACCTAGTGCCAGCTTTTTCCCCATATCTCTATCCACATTTCTGTCCAAGTAATCATCCAATGCCCTCTTGAATGCTTTAGTTAAACCTGCTTCCACCATATTTCCAGGTATTGCATTCCATACCCTAACTCCTTGTCAACAACAACTCACTAATGAGTTTGATTGCTATCTTGAAAGTTCTGTGCCATTGGTCATGGGTTCTGTGGGCCCTTGTGAGGCTGGTGAGCCTGATCCTACTGCTGCATCCCCAACCACACTTTTGGTTTCTGAGGGATGGAATTGGTCCTTGAGATCACTGGCATTCCTTCCTCTGGCTCATTTTCCATAACTACTTGCTGTGTAAAAAAGTGTTATCTCACATCACCATTGCTTCGTTTGCATGTCATTTTATCTCTTTAACAAGTGGGAAGAGCTTCTCCTTATCTACTCTAACCAGCGCTCTCATGATTTTTGAAACCTCTATCAAGCCTCCTCTCTTGACATCACAATGATCTGGGATGCATGCCAAAATCTATATCTAACAGAGTGAGGAACTTATTTTTATTCATTTGTGGGATGTTAGTGTCATTGGCAAAGGGAGAATCAGTTACTCATCCTTAATTGCCATCAGAGAAGGAATTATGAGTTGCCTTCTTAAATCATTGTGTACACATGCACCCAAAGTACAATCAACTTGAGATATAAATTGAGGGTCTTTACACAGGGAATGTTTATGTTTCCTTGAAATCTCTCCCATGGTATAGCATGCATCATGGCATAAAGGAAAATCCCAAAGAGAAAAGAAACTGTATTCATTTCTCCATTTTCACTTTTAAATTTTGTATCTTCTAAAAACGGGCAACATTGCTAGACTCATAAACAGCCAAGCTAATCACATGAGCTACTGACCACCCTGTGTTAAATAGAGATTTCAGCTAAGATATTTTCTATATCAAGATATCATACAGCTCTGTAATGAGTAGGGTTTGAACTCCGAACCTGGTTCAGAGGAAGGGACACTGCCACCAGATCACAAGACAAGTTAACACAATGGGCAGGGGAGATGACCTGTCTGCCTTCCAGCCAGCTCTGGACAAAGGAAAACATTGAAATCCATTGTGCTAAGATGGCGCTAATCCTTTTATAGTTACCTCTTAACCACACAATTAAAATTCTGATGGGATAGGTAGTGATACCGTGTTAGATTAATGGCCTTCCAATTATTGCACTGAAATGAGCTATCAGCACCTGAAATCTTTGACACATTGCTCAAGTTGGAATTTGTTGAATTGCTTAAATATGGAATTCTGGGATTCTCTGCCAGTTGTTGTTTGACCTTCAGCAGGATTCCAAGCAGCCCGTCTTGGATTTGCCATTCCTTTCTCTCTGTGCTGCTGGCTGGAATTAAGTCTGCATTTTGCCTGCGAGGAGGAAACCTGCAGGACTCACTTCAATCAGGAAACTGTGATTTGATACTGATCGCCTGGAAGTTGAAACTCATGAGAACTGATGTCAATATGTCTGGATTTATGCAAGTTTGTATTTTACAACCCACCATCTCTTCTGTAGTGGAGGCTAGGCAATTGCCTTCACTCAAGTGATGTTGCCTAAGATCAGTCAGACTGGCACGGGGTGTCCACTTCCATCAGAATACCCTTCCACTTCTGTTCTCCATTTGCCACATTTTCCAATGATAAAGCCAGTTGTGGTGCATGTTTGAAATCCAGTTGGGCTTCAGCTAGATGGCGCTTTTGCATGATTTATCTTTAATCCCATATAACAAATGGTCTCTGAGCATCTCTTTCAGGGTTAAAACAAAGTTATATGCCTTTGCCAGCTGTCTTAACCGAGTCAAAAATCCCAATACGGATTCCCCCGGTTCATGAATTGCTGTATATCTCTATGACTATGATTCTATAATAGCATATCAGAATTAGTGGAGTCTCGGAGTCATAATATTCCTTAACTAAATCCGTCAATTCTTGAATGCTGGTAATACTGGTGCCTCTGGTAAAGTTAGTTTCCCAAAAATCAAAAAAGCTGCAGGTCCACAAGCTGTCAGAAGAATTACTTGTTGCTTTTCATCTGTCCCAATGTCATTTTCTCAAAAAAAAGTGTATTCTCTCCACATACTGGCCCAGTCTTTGACGGCAGGATTAAATGAGTCAAGCTTCCCAAATATTGGCATAATGTCAGAAATACTTGCCCCAACTCAAAGAGGCTGTTGTGAGTGAATTTCTTCAGGAATGTGCCGCTGAAATAACTTCACAGAAGCTGGCATCCCATCACTAAGTCACCCTTCATTCACACATGGAGAGTAATAGTCATAGTCATGGAGATGTACAGCACAGAAACAGACCCTTCAGTCCAACTTGTCCAGGCCAACTAGATATCCCAACCCAATCTAGTCCCACCTGCCAGCATCTGGCCCATATCCCACGAAACCCTTCCTATTCATATACCCATCCAGATACTTTTAAAAGTTGCAATTGTGCCAGCCTCCACCACTTCCTCTGGCATCTCATTCCATACACGTACCATACTGTTGCATGAAAAAGTTGCCCCTTAGGTCTCTTTTATATCTTTCCCCTCTCATCCTAAACCTATGCCCTCTACATCTGGACTCCCCCACCCCAGGAAAAGACTTTGTCTATTTACTCTATCTATGCCCCTCATAATTTTATAAACCTCTATAAGGTCACCCCTCAGCCTCCGACGATCCAGGGAAAACAGTCCCAGCCTATTCAGCCCCTCTCTGTAGCTCAAATTCTCCAACCCTGGCAAAATCCTTGTAAATCTTTTCTGAACCCTTTCAGGTTTCACAACATCTTTCCGATAGGAAGGAGACCAGAATTGCACACAATATTCCAAAAGTGGCCTAACCAATGTCCTGTACAGCCGCAACATGACCTCCCAACTCCTGTACTCAGTACTCTGACAAATAAAGGAAAGCATACCAAACGCCTTATTCACTAACCTATCTACCTGCGACTCTACTTTCCAGGAGCTATGAATCTGTACTCCAAGGTCTCCTTGTTCAGCAACCCTCCCAGGACCTTACCATTAAGTGTATATGTCCTGCTAAGATTGCTTTTCCAAAATGCAGCACCTTGCATTTATCTAAATTACACTCCATCTGCCACTTCTCAGCCAGTTGGCTCATCTGATCAAGATCCTGTTGTCTCTTTGTTCAGCAACCCTCCCAGGACCTTACCATTAAGTGTAAATGTCCTGCTAAGATTGCTTTTCCAAAATGCAGCACCTTGCATTTATCTAAATTACACTCCATCTGCCACTTCTCAGCCAGTTGGCTCATCTGATCAAGATCCTGTTGTAATCTGAGGCAACCTTCTTTGCTGTCCACTACACCTCCAATTTTGGTGTCATCTGCAAACTTACTAACTGTACCTCTTATGGTCACATCCAAATCATTTCCTTGACACTGATTCATTTCCCTCAGAGCCAGCTATTACTGTGGTCCGCAGCAAAACAAAAAGAGGTTGGCGGTGGAAGATCCTTTTTGTACATCTGGACTCTCTGCGCCAATGCATGCTGCCCTCAAAGCAGTTGTGGAGATGATTAGATTAGATTACTTACAGTGTGGAAACAGGCCCTTCGGCCCAACAAGTCCACACCGACGCGTCGAAGCGCAACCCATCCAGACCCATTCCCCTACATTTACCTCACACTATGGGCAATTTAGCATGGCCAATTCACCTAACCTGCACATTTTTGGACTGTGAGAGGAAACCGGAGCACCCAGAGGAAACCCACGCAGACACGGGGAGAATGTGCAAACTCCACACAGTCAATCGCCTGAGGCGAGAATTGAACCCAGGTCTCTGGCGCTGTGAGGCAGCAGTGCTAATCATTGAGCCACCGTGCCGCCGCAGAGACAATCACACAACTCCTGCTGGATTGTGCCTTTGCAAAGCAAATCTGGAGAGAGGTGCAGTGGTTTTTGTTGAGGTTCATCCCAAGTAACTATGTGACACAGTGCTCTACAAGCTGTTCCCCGGGTTACACACCACAATAAACATCGACTGTGTCTGGAGGACTATCAACTCAGTAAAAGATGCTGTTTGGTCTGTCTGAAACTTATTGTCGAGGTAAAAACAATGACTGCAGATGCTGGAAACCAGATTCTGGATTAGTGGTGCTGGAAGAGCACAGCAGTTCAGGCAGCATCCAAGGAGCAGCGAAATTGACGTTTCGGGCAAAAGCCCTTCATCAGGAATAAAGGCAGAGAGCCTGAAGGGTGGAGAGATAAGCTAGAAGAGGGTGCGGGTGGGGAGAAAGTAGCATAGAGTACAATGGGTGAGTGGGGGAGGGGATGAAGGTGATAGGTCAGGGAGGAGAGGGTGGAGTGGATAGGTGGAAAAGGAGATAGGCAGGTAGGACAAGTCATGGGGACAGTGCTGAGCTGGAAGTTTGGAACTGGGGTGAGGTGGGGGAAGGGGAAATGAGGGAGCTGTTGAAGTCCACATTGATGCCCTGGGGTTGAAGTGTTCCGAGGCGGAAGATGAGGTGTTCTTCCTCCAGGCGTCTGGTGGTGAGGGAGCGGCGATGAAGGAGGACCAGGACCTCCATGTCCTCAGCAGAGTGGGAGGGGGTGTTGAAATGTTGGGCCACAGGGCGGTGTGGTTGATTGGTGCGGGTGTCCCATGCTCCTCGGATGCTGCCTGAACTGCTGTGCTTTTCCAGCACCAGTCTAATTGTGGGTGGCACAGTGGCACAGTACCTGAGACCCGGGTTCAATTCCAGCCTCAGGCGACTCTCTGTGTGGAGCTTGCACATTCTCCCCGTGTCTGTGTGGGTTTCCTCCCACAATCCAAAAATGTGTAGGTTAGGTGGATTGGCCATACTAAATTGCCCGTAGTGTTAGGTGAAGGGGTAAATGTAGGCGAATGGGTCTGGGTGGGTTACGCTTCGGCGGGTCAGTGTGGACGTGTTGGGCCGAAGGGCCTGTTTCCACACTGTAATTAATCTAATCTAATCTAGAATCTGGTTTCCAGCATCTGCAGTCCTTGTTTTTACCTGGCACAATCCATGAGCCAGTACTATGTACTAAAGCTTTGGGCAGCTGCCACCAAGGCACACTGAGGAAAGACCACTGTCTGAGGTCTTTCTACCGAAGTTAAATGGGGACCCATTCAGCTATCAGACTCTTATAGTGCCTCAAATAAACATAAATATAGTCTCGTACAAGTAAGAAATGCCTTGAGTTTGTTTGTTGGATAGAGTCAAACTCCAAAGTTTGTTTGTTTTTTCATATGCTAACATGCAGAACTCAACAGCTTTAGTGACTATGTATGTATTTAAATGTATTGTTATGAATAAAGCATATTTTTGAAACTTAAAAAAATTGTATCTGTCACTGCAACAAATGCCTGCTTTGCCAAATGGCATTCACATCCCACAAAATAATATAAAAAAACTGGAGTTAAGTTTGCTCGCTGAGCTGGAAGGTTCATTTTCATTATCCTTAGTTTCTTTTCTAAACTCGCTTATATAAAAAGACCTTTCCATTTCCAATTCCCAGCCAGCCAGGACATTGATTAGGCCCCTTGTGGAATACTGCATGCAATCCTTGCCTCCCTCCTACAGGAAGGATGTTGTGAAACTCAAAAGGTTCAGAAAAGATGTACAAGGATGCTGCCGGGTTTGGAGGGTTTGAGCTACAGGGAGAGGCTGGATAGGCTGGGGCTGTTTTCCATGGAGTGTTGAAGACTGAGGGTTGACCTGATAAAGGTTTATAAAATCATAATGGGCATAAATGGGCTAAATAGATAAGGTCTTTTCTGTGGGCTCGGGGAGTCCAGAAACAGAGGGCACAGGTTTAAGGTGAGAGGGGAAAGGTTTAAAAAGGACCTGAGGGGCAATGTTTTCATGCAGAGGGTGATAGGTGTATAAAATGAGCTGCCAGAGGAAGTGGTAGAGGCTGGAACAATTGGCTAAATAGATAAGGTCTTTTCCGTGGGCTCGGGGAGTCCAGAAACAGAGGGAACAGGTTTAAGGTGAGAGGGGAAAGGTTTAAAAAGGACCTGAGGGGCAACGTTTTCATGCAGAGGGTGATAGGTGTATAAAATGAGCTGCCAGAGGAAGTGGTAGAGGCTGGAACAATTCTAATATTTAAAAGCCGTCTGGATGGGTGTATGAAGTGGAAGGGTTTAAAGGTATATGAGCCAAGTGCTGGCAAATGGGACCAGATTAATTTAGGATATCTGGTTGACATGGACGAGTTGGACCGAAGGGTCTGTTTCTGTGCTGTACATCTTTATGACTCTATGTTATATTACTCCTGTCTCCATAAATGGTGAAATAAAGTTCAAATACATTGCAACTAAATTATTGCTTTATATTTTTTTGAAAGTGAATGAAAGCATAACTTGCTCACGGCTTATTCATGTGACATGTGCCATCTAATCCTGAGTTGTGACTCCTTCTAAATGAAAAATTGTGGCAACAGACCCTAATCAAAAGCCAGTTGAGATTTATATGAAATCCTTTGCTGTTCTTAAGGTAGCATTTTTTTTTCCATGGGATATGGGCTAGCCTTTATTGTCCATTCTTAACTGTTCAGAGGGCAGTTAAAAGTAATCATACCACTGGATGCTGTTGTGGCATGGTGGTATGTCCCTACTACTGAGACAAGAGGCGCAGATTCAAGTCCCACCAGCTCCAAAGTTCCATAACAACATCTCTAAACAGGTTGATTATAAAAATATCTGGGTATGGAGTCACATGTAGGCCAGGCCAGGTAAGGATGGCAGATTTCCTTGTCCAGAGGGTATTAGTGAGCTATATGAAACTAGCGTCATAATTATCAGTTTATTAACAGAATTTAAATTTCACCTCCACCAGCTGCTGTTTTGGGATCTGAATTCAGGTTCTCAAGCAGTAACCCAGTGACATTACCACTGAACCAACACTACCCCATATGTAGTTGTTATTTCTGCATCAGAATTGTCAGTGCACTGTAATGACTACTTTGTAATATCTGAGTGATTTATATAAAACCATTAATAGTTTAACAAAAAATGAAGGCAAACCCTTTTTCATGCTATCGCTGACATATCTGGGACTCTTGTAGTACAGTGGTAGTGTCCCCACCTCTGATCTGAGAGGTCTGGGTTCAAACACATCTACACCAGAGGTGTGTAATAAAACCACTGAACTGGTTGATTTGAAGGTACTGAATATACCTACTCTTGTGCCTGGACGCTCTTGTTGTGCTATAGTAGTGTCCCTCCTTTAAGCCAGGAGGCCTGTGTTCAAGCCCTACCTGCTCCAGAGGGGCATAGTAAAATCCCTGACCAGGACGTTTACAAAATATCTGGCAATTTGCAGCAACCTGGTGCCAGATGCTGCAAATAATTCCATTTGTTTGACTTAAGGGCTCTTATGGTACAGTGGTAGTGTCCTTACCTCTGGACCAGGAGGCCAGGGTTCAAGTCTCATTTGCTCCAGACATGTGTCAGAACAGAAACAAAAACAGAAGTTGTTGGAAAAGCTCAGCAGGTCTGACAACATCTGTGAAGAGAAATCAAAATTAACATTTTGGGTCCAGTGACTCTTCCTCAGTTCTGGACCCTTCACAGATGCTGCCAGACCTGCTGAGCTTTTCCAGCAACTTCTGTTTTTGTTTCTGATTTACAGCATCCACAGTTCTTTTGATTTTCATGTGTCAAAATAGGTTGATCTATTGAAAGGCAAATGTAACATTCCAGTACACACTCCCTACCAGAGAAACAAGCTACTTGCTCTCATCTCTGGATGCTCTTGTGTCACGGTAGTATGCCCTACCACTGAGACAGGAGGCCCAGATTCAAGTCCCACCAGCTCCAAAGTTGCATAATAACATCTCTAAACAGGTTGATTATAAAAATATCTGCTGTTACATCTGAACTCTTGTGGCGCAGTTGTGGTATCCTGACCTCTGAACCAGGAATCCCAAGGTCAGGTTATTCTTGTTCGAGTATGTACAATAACATGACTGAGCAGGTTTCCTCCCACAGTCCAAATGATGTGCAGGTTAGGTGGATTGGCCATGCTAAATTGCCCGTAGTGTTAGGTGCATTAGTTAGGGATAAATGTAGGGCAGGAGAATGGTTCCGGGTGGGTTACACTTTGGAGGGTCGGTGTGGACTTGTGGGGCCGAAGGGCCTGTTTCCATACTGTAGCGTTAATCTAATCTAATCTCACATAACACGATTAATGCTGATAAAACATAGTTTCGTATCTAATAGGGCTCTTGTGGTGCAGTGGTAATGCCTCTCCCTCTGGGCGAGGACGCCCAGTCTCAAGATCCACTTGCTCCAGAGGTGTGCATCTGCACAGGCTGATTAGAAAATGTTTCCTCTTTTATCTGAAGCTCAGAAATTTGTGACAGATTTAACCAGGACAAATCCAGTCTGGGGCTACATGATTTTGTTCAAAATAGATATAACAGTGTCTGTTTGCAATGCATAAGGTAAGTACTGGGGCCTGGAATACTGCTTGAGAATCTGGATTCAGATCCCAACACAGCAGCTGGTGAAGTTGAAATTTAAATTCTGTTAATAAATCTATAATTAAAAGTGACCACTCTGATCCATCTGTACCTCTAGTGAAAAGAGAAGGGAAATTAACAGGCTTTAATGTACTTTGTTCACTTCCAAGAAGGTACAAACCACAAGTGCATCGGGTAACAGGTGTTAAACAAAAGCTGGTGTACTATTAAATTACTAAACATGATTGAAGAAAACAGGATGAAAAGGACAGTCCCTGAGGGGAAATCAGAGCTGGGGAAATGACAGTAGTGTCTAGTAAAACAGCAAAAACGATTTGTACAATATTCCAAACACAGTGAGCACTTTGAAGACTACTCCCAAGGTCTGTTTCCAAATGTAATTGTGTTTTGTTGGCTACGGTTATCTTATTTGCATTTACTTACAAGACACTTTTTGCTGCAGTATTTGAGTTTTAAACACAAGATGCCAATTTTGCAAATGTGCATGCAGTGCTCCACCTAGTGGTACCATTGACCAGAGACGCAGTTTTAGTACAAAGACTCCTGTATGGGTTAATCATTTGTTAATTTCTTAATTTCACTAGCTGATTGTTCAAAAAATGTATAAGGGGTGGTTAATTCATTAATTTTTTGGTAACTGATGCTCAATAGACTTATAAAGAGAGTTACTTGGTTAATAGGTAGAAAACAGGCGTATTTAATGCTGCATTGTGGAAATAAACGAACAAGCAAAAGGATCTGTGTCTGATGGCCTACTTCACCATCTGGCTGAGGATGACAAATCACTCATCTACAATTATACAAATACAACTGGTGAGGTCCTCTTCAGCCCTTCCTGGACCATACAAGATAATTACTTTGCATGTGTTGTGAACATCATTCATGTGCTTTACTGCAAAAATTTTTTTAAAGTTGCTTAAGCTATTTAATTGTTGCTTATTTGTGTAATTGGTAATGACCCTGTATTGTATGCCATAGTCTATTGTATGGACAAGACTCATGCTTCTCAAAGTAATGATAGCAATCGTTTTAGGCAGATGTGCATCATCTCACAAATCCTTAGTCACGCATCGCATACTACTGAATAGCATGTAGCAATTTCCAAACTGATATATTGTGCAATAAAAATAAATATTGAAGTTTATAGACGCTTTATACACGTTAAAATATATTAAACTCTATATCATTCTTAATCTGTTTATTCCTCGACAGCCAGAGGCACTAGGTCTTTCACTGGGATGCGAGCAATTTCAGAAGTGATTCTCAATAGAAAGGCACAGAAAAATGAAAGACTTCTGCAGATTTTTTTTTTCAATGAGAATAAACTAAAAAGGGGAAGAGATGAGCAATGTAAATAAAACTGCCCCTTAGGAAACTCTTAAAATGAAAAGGAACATGTAAAAAATTAATGACCAATGCAAGATGTCAGCTGTGGTTGAGCATTTGGTGCTCTTGCGGATGAGATTCAAAGACTGTGGGTTCAATTTCCATTCTGCAGGCTTCGGGGTATAGATGTAACCTGGCCTTACACTATTAGGCTTCACTTTTTGTACAAAGATGTTAGACAAATGACTTTGTCTTTCCAAGTTGGATGTTAAAGAGTTAACGACACTATTTTGAAGACAAGGAAGTTATCATTGGTGTGATGGCAAACGTTTACCCTTCAATCAACATTGCTAAAATAGATTATTTTATTATATAACACCGATTTGCTGTTTGGTGACACGTCACTGTCTGTAAATTGGCTGTGACATTTCCCTCATTGCAACACAGACCACGTTTCAAAAGTATTTAATTGGCTGTAAAGCACTTTCAGATTTTCTGAGGTTGTGGAAGGTGCTGTATAAATGCAGGCATTTATTTTAATAAAAACAAGGAGCAATAAAGTGACAGAAACATTTAATGGTAATAATTGTGATTGTATTGCCACATGCAACCTCCCTTTATTTCTGTATTCATCACTCAGATTACAAAAGAACAGAAAGCATTAATTTCAAATCTTGCAATCACTGTAGATTCCATAAAGACAATGTTGTCCTGCACTTCATATAAGTTCTGGTTGAGCATTGTTCAATTTAATGGGAAGCTGGCCCAGCTATAGCTCAATCGGTTGTGTCAGTTTCAAACATGAACTTTCTCGCAGGTGGTTATATTATTATTTTCATAACTCTTTATTGTGAGTCTGGGAGTCATCAAAATTCTTATGAAACTGCGTCTGTTCCATCTCAGTGATAGTAACATTTCAGCAACTGAAATTACATCCTTTAACTCAAAGTTGGGTTTCAACTGTTCCTTCAGTGAGCCAGGAAGACAAAGCAAAGTCCTGAGTATTTGCCTGTACAGCATATATACCCTGTAGACACTAGACACAGACAACACTGCAGTGTTAGGTGTAGCCAGATTGTCTAACTGGAACTCTGACTCTTAGTGGAAGATATTACCTGATTTATAACACAGCCCACTTGCTTCCCCTTCCTCCAATAGGCAGCTCAGTGTATGCATATTTACTTTTCTGCTCAACTAATTCCTGCAGGGTTGATAACAATAAGGAGCAAGGTCACAGAAGGTGAAGGTATGTATAGATCATAGATCATAAAATCTTTACAGTGCCTTCGGCCGAATAAGTCCACACTGACCTTTTAAGAGCATCCCATCCAAACCTAACCTGCTACCCTGCATTTCCCATGGCTAACACACCTAATCTAAACATCCCTGGACACTATGGGCAATCTTGCATGGCCAATCTTTGGACTTTTTCATTTTCTTTTTCTTTTGAAATAATCTTGGCGTAGAGTGTTCTCTTAATTCATTCATGGAATGTGGACATCATTGGCTAGGGTTTGTTGCCCATCCCAAATTACCCAGAGGGCAGTTTCAAGTCAACCACATTGCTGTGGGTCTCGAATCACATGCAAACCATACTGGGTAATGATGACAGTTTCCTTCCCCAAAAGGACATTAGTGAACACTAGAATAATGATTTAATGCCTATGGTAGTTAGGTAGTGATGTGCACCACAATGCAACAGTGGCAATAACAGTCTTGTTCATGAGGTTGAGAAGAGAGATGGAGTAGTCTGCAAGGGAGAAAGTGTATAGTGCATGTGGGAGTTGGGTAGCTCAATAGCTGGACTGCTGGTTTGCTGATACAGAGTGATACTAATAATAAGGATCCAAGTCCTGCATTGGAGGTTACTATGAAGGACTATCATTCTCAACCTTTCCCTTCATCTGAAGTATGGTGACCCTCAGGTTAAACCACCACAAGTCCTCCCTCTTATTGGAGAGAGAGCTGTATGGACTGGAAAGACATGTCGATTGTAAATGATTCATAGCTTGCCGTCTGCCAATGAGTAGCTCGCATTAATGTTTGGAAAAGTAACCTATAGGATTACAGGATTCAAGTTATATAATTCATTTACCACCTCAAGCTAGAAAACTAGTTTGGCCACTCTATCCCTTTTTCCACCATTACTATGGCAACACTGTAGCTTATCTTGTGCCTCGTTCAATAATGGCAGGAAAATTAATCTACCATCATAAACATCACAAGTGCAGAGGCAGGTCCATCCATGAAAAGATGGAAGACATATATTTCCATCAAGAGTGTGAGAACAATATTTTGTCCACAAGTATGAAAGATAAGCGTGGCTGTTTAATCTGCAGTGTGAGAGTCACAGTCAGAAAAAACAGCAATTTCAAGAGACACTTTGCAACAGTGCACCAGCATTTTGAAAGTGGCTTTCAACAGGAAGTAGTCTGCAGTCAGAAAAATTAAATGAACTAAAAACTGCATTGCAAGAACTGCTACCTTTTTCTTACCAAACCACCCAAGAAAACTAATGTGACAACAGAGGCATCATTCTAATTTTCTCGCTCTTTGACCAAGAAAAAGATAACATTTACAAACATTGTAAAAAACACGATGGTTCCGATAACTGAACTCTTATTCTGAAATTTCAAAACCATCCCTGAAACTATGTTGCCATTTCAGACGTGCAGTTAGTAGCAAAGATCTTGGTAAGAAGAGTATCTACTTTATCAGCCAACATGATAGAGTATTTAGAGAGGGATTTAAGTGAATGCAAGTAGCTTTCTATTCAATGTGATGGATTCATTGACACAAGTTATACAGCCCAGTTCAAATGGCATTCATCTTTTTAAAAAAAGTCTCAATATTGTTGCCTCTGAAATCCACAATCAGAGGAGTTGATTGCTACCATGAAGTCAAGAATTATTTTGCAAAAAAGAATGTGTCATTGGAGAAGCTAGTTGCAGTGACAACTGATGTCTGAGCAACTATCAGGCATGTATTAAGCACACCCCAATTTCCCTCCTTTCTTGAACTCCCACAATATCATTCAATAACAAACAATCTGTGCCAAAGTAATGGGGTTTGGTTATATTGTCTCCTGCTGCTAGGCTTATAAATCTGATGCATGCAAAGGGCAAACATCACCCAAGTTTCAAGTCATTTCTTGACAAGCTGTCACCTGAGTGTCGTCATTTTTTTTGCTACACACTAACGTAGTACAGGAAAAATACTACTTCAGTTTCTTTCACTTTTATCAAAGCTTTCATGTAGTCAAGAAATGAAAGTGCAACCAATTATCAAGCATTGTGTGGCTGCCTGATTTGGTATTTTTAAAAAGACAAAGCAATTGAATGCCCTGAACTGTGAATTGAAAGGGAAACTGATGCCAACATGATTAATGCAGTGAAAGCTTTCGAGTCAAAACATAACCCCCTGGTACAGTAAGTTCAAATGAGGAAAATGCAGCATTTCCCTTCTGTGTTCCAAACACTTGCCGAAAACCAAGCTGTGGTTGGAATCCCGGAAATGGACAATAAGGGTGATTTCCTGACCTGCCTTGGTGAAGAGTGTAACGACAGATTGAATGATTATGAGCAGCTGGAGCCATGCATAATTAGATTAGATTCCCTACAGTTTGGAAACAGGCCCTTCGGCCCAACCAGTCCGCACTACCCCTCCGAAGAGTAACCCACCCAGACCCATTTCCCTCTGACCAAAGCACCTAACATTATGGGCAATTTAGCATTACCAATCCACCTGACCAGCACATCTTTGGATTGTGGGGGGAAACCGGAGCACCCGGAGGAAATCCACGCAGACATGAGGGGAAAGTGCAAACTCCACACAGATAGTCAAGATTCTAGACTAGAGTGGCGCTGGAAAAGCACAGTAGTTTAGGCAGCATCCGAGTCCAGCACTACTCTGGTAGATTTTCCTGTTCCTCGGATGCTGCCTGAACTACTGTGCTTTTCCAGCACGACTCCAGTGATTTTCCTGCTCCTCGGATGCTGCCTGAACTGCTGTGCTTTTCCAGCACCAGTGATTTTCCTGCTCCTCGGATGCGGCCTGAACTACTGTGCTTTTCCAGCACCACTCCATGATTTTCCTGCTCCTCGGATGCTGCCTGAACTGCTGTGCTTTTCCAGCACCACTCTAGTCTAGAATCTGATTTCCAGCATCTGCAGCCCTTGTTTTTAACTAGATAGTCGCCCAAGCCTAGACTCAAACCCAGGTCCCTGGCACTATGAGACTGCAGTGCTAACCACTGAGCCACATGCCACCCCATGTTTACTTCAAATGTTTACTTCAAATCCATTTCATGGAAGTAGATGTTGGTGACATTTCTGAACAAATGGATGTTGCTGTTTAACTTTGACTCTATCACTTCGGAAATAGAGATTGTCAGTTTTCAAAATGACATTCAGGTAAAAGCTATCACAAATTTTGCAATGTAATTCACAATGAAAGCAGCTTCCCTATTTGGTTCAACCTGTCTTTGCAAATCCGCCTTTTCCAACATGAACTTCATTAAATCCAAATTTGGAACCCCCCCTCAGACTGGCATATGATCTCACAACTTTCCCAGAGGCAACATTCACTGTTACTGGGTTGGTTACAATTTAATTGGCTTAGCACAGTGTCTGGCAGTATCTTCATCCTCAAAAACAGTTGAATTAATTTTAGCTTGGTTTCAAAGGCATTCCATTATGCCCAAAGGACTTTGTGAAGATCTTTCAAAAGCAATTTGCCAACGCCTTTGAGTTATCTCCACACCATTCCAGAAAATTGCCTTCTATTTTTCCCTGGAGTCAGGTTCGACTATTAGTCCAAATGCCAAAATGGAAAATTACGATGATGTATCAGTGGCACGGTGGCTCAGTGCTTAGCACTGCTGCCTCACAGCGCTAGGGACCTAGGTTTGATTCCAGCCTCGGGTGACTGTGTGGAGTTTGCACATTCTCCCCATCTGTGCATAGGTTTTCTCTGGGTGCTCTGGTTTCCTCCCACTATCTAAAGATGTGCAGGTTAGGTGAATTGGCCATGCTAAATTTCCCATAGGGTTCAGCAATGTGTAGGTTAGGCGCATTAGTCAGGGGTAAATGTAGGGGAATGAGTTTGGGTGAGATACTCTTCAGAGGGTTGGTGTGTTCTTGTTGGGCCAAAGAGCTGTTTCCACACTGTAGGGATTCTATATTAAAAAAAATTCTATAAATGTGTTTGCACCACAAAGAAAAACCATCATCCTAACAGGTTAACATCAGTGTTTATGCGCCAGTCAATCTTCTTCCCAACTGTCTTTAGATCATCATTTCTTTTTCTTGCTTTCTCCTTCCTGTTTACCTGGCTTCCATTGAACACATCCATGCCTCAACTCTTCCTTGTGGCAATAAGCTCCAGTCACTGGGTAAAGAGTCACTCGAATTGTCAACTCGATTCATATATTCATAGCCCTACTAGGCCGAAGCAAAGCACCATGCAGAATTTTAAAAGGCAAGAGCAGGTGGGTGTGGGTGCAGATGAGGAGTAAAAACTCCTGAAAGGAATCTGACATGATCCAGATTTGTGGGCAAGTAATAAACCACCACAGAATGTCAGAGAAGTAACTCTGATATTTCATCCCTAGCCAGCTTTATTGCCAACTCACAAGTTTCCCAGTCTGTAACTCGCCAGGATTAATCAGGCAAGAGCATAATAAGGTGTAACTGTCAAGCTAGGGACCCATTAAACACTGAAACTGAACGGTTGCAGCTATCAAAGTGAGAGGTTGCTGCTCACTGTACTTCTTCTGAAGGTAGGCTCTTATTGCATACCAGTTAATTTCCAACTTCTTGGAAAGCATTTCACCTGCGTTGTACTCGCTCACCTTCAGGAATTAGATACAATTCTTAGGACTAAACGGACGGGGAGAAAGCAGGAACAGAGTACAGAGTTGGATGATCAGCCAAGTTCATATTAAATGGCAGAGAAGACTCAAAGGGCTGAATGGCCTACTCCTGCTCCTGTTTTCAATGTTTGCTACTTTGCTGTCAGAACGCCATGAACACCTTGTCTTTTTGCTCATTGTCCCCTTAGTCAGTGCTACCAGGTTCACCTTACCTTGTCTGGCATTTAGTGCAGACACAGGCTTGGCAGAGGTCCTCAGTGAAGTCAAGGGAGACAGCTTTCAGTCACAAATAAAATCTAAGAGAAAACAGTCTGGCAGTCATCACTGGTGTCCCAACAGCATGCAAAGAATATCCTGTGCAGCACAAAACCTCCTGTATGATGTATGATTCTTTGGTTTTCATTCAAATGTTTGGACCTTATCAGTAATTGCGAGGTTACAGGCCAGAGGATTATTCAGACTACTATGTATGAATGAGGAAGAGAAAGTGAGGACTGTGATGCTGGAGATCAGAGTCAAAGTGTGTAGCACTGGGAAAGCACAGTAGGTCATGGCAGCATCCAAGGAGCAGGAGACCTCAGTCAATCCGGATTGGGAACAGCACCTCCAACACCATCACATTGAGCATGAGGGCACCCCCAAGCCCCTCCCTGGGCTGTGTGCTCAGTCCACTGCTCTTCACCCTGTTGACTCAAGACTGTGCAGCGATGCACATGTCAAAATACATCATTAAGTTCACTAATGATACGACTGTAATGGGTCTCATCAGCACGAATAACGAGTCAGCATACAGAGACGAGGTGCAGTGGCTAATGGACTAGAGCACAGCCACCAACTCTGAAAGCGAACAAGATGAAAGAGATGGTTGTTGACTTTGGGAGGGCACAGAGCAACCACTCTCTGCTAGACATCAATGGCTCCCCTGTGGAGATCATGAAAAGCACCAAATTTCTTGGCATACACCTTGCGGAGAATCTCACCTGGACCCTCAACACCAGCTCCATAGCCAAGAATGTCCAGCCACATCTCTATTTCCTGCACAGGCTGAGGAAAGCCTACCTCCTTCACCCATCCCCCCCACACCCCGCCCCGCATCCACACCACGTTCTACAGAAGGTTCATTGAGAGTACCTGAGCTGCTTCATCACTGTCTGGTTCGGAAATTGCACCTTCTTGGATTGTAAGACCCTAGAACGGTTAGTGAGGACAGCTGAGAGGATCATCGGGGTCTCTCTTACCTCCATTACAGACATTTACACCACATGCTGCATCCTCAAGGCTAAGAACACTGTGGAAGACCCCACACACCCCTTACTCACACTCATCTACCTTCTGCTATCTGGCAGAAGATACCAGAGCATTTGGTCTCTCAGGGTCAGACTGTGCAACAGTTTCTTCTCCAAGGCTCCTTAGCACAGCACAATTGCACACTTACCCATCTGAAATTCTTTGCACAACTTTGAACTGCTGCTAGAAAAATGTCTATTATTTATCATTCTTCTGTTACACTAACTTGCATGTTTTGCCCTTCTTATGCACATTATGCCGTGTACGATTGCATAGTTTGTGCTGTCCATGTAATACCCTCCGTCCTGGAGGAATGCTGTCTTGTTTTTAATGTATCAGTTGTATATGGTAGAAATGACAAATAAAAGCTACTCTACTCTACACTATGAGGAATCCCGATGAAAAGTTTAGGCCTGAAACATCGACTCTCCTGCTCCTCGGATGCTGCCTCTCCAGCCGTGCTTTTCCAGCACCACATTTTTTGACTATGTATGAATGATGCCATTCCAGACATGATCAGGTCTTCAATAATTCAGACGTACACCTTTATCCTAATCCATTGACATGTCAAGGGGTGAACGGAGAGCTCAGGCACACAATGAATAAAATTTGCTGTATCCTTAGAGGTCACAAATTGCCATGATGTGGAGGTGTCTGTGTTGGACTGGGGTGGACAAAGTCAAAAATCACACACCAGGTTATAGTCCAACATGTGAAGTTGAAATCACAAGCTTTCGGAGCATAGCCTCTTCGTTATGTGACTTCACCAATTGGACTACAACCTGGCATCGTGTGATTCCTGACTTTGCTCTCAAATTGCAGCAGGTAAATTGGGAGACTTTTTAATTAATGCAGGTTGCATTTAGGAACTGACATTGAACAGAGCTGACAATACTGTGTTGAAAACTCAATTATTCTAAAGAGAAGTGTGAACAAAGGAAACTTCTACTAAATGACTCAGTCATTCACAAGATTACTCCACTCTTTGTTCATGTAGCCAAGATATAAAATATAATTAGATCACTCATTCCAGTCATTTGGTTTTTTAGCACATCAAGGAGACCGTGGATATTGAATAACAGCTACATGGAAATGCTTTGTCTATCACAAGACCTTGCTGAGGATGAGTCACAGGATACACTACAGCACTCAGCATCCAAGCTGTTTTACCATGCATTGGAAAATGTATTATCAGGACTGCTGCTTGACTAAATAAGTCAAATTCCATTTTGATGTTATGGTATTCTAGTATTTCTATTGCTAGCACAGGACTCTGTAAATCTATGAAACATATAAATGAATCATTCTTATTACAATTGTTATATTTGAATTCTTCTGCCTCTACATTTAAATATTCACTCCTTGCCTTATTCTAAAATAAAAGACATGCAAGATCACTCACAAGGCATTACAGGTTAGAAGAACACAGGCAGCAGTTATATGGGAACAGTACTACAGGTGGAGCAGGTTCACTCCAAGCCAAGCACCATTCTGATCTATAACTATATCACCATCTAGGAGAGGTTTGGTAGCATTGACATTTATATTTCTAAATTATTTCTATCAATGCTGAATTATCTGCCTGACATTTCCAAGATGGCGGCAGAGTAGGATGCACCAGTCAGAGCTCCTCTGCTCACCAACCCCATTCCCTTCTTTTTTTTTTCTCCCCTTCGTAGCTTTTCTTTTCTTACTCCCAACTCCCACCCCGACTTCTGCCCTTCCTGGAGTGGAGCCAAAGAGTGGACAGTCAGACTACTCTGACCTCTTGGCATCACGGTAGCCCACAAACCCACCAACACACTAAAACAGCAGCTAATGAACTTGACAGACCCTACACAGATAACAAGCAAAACTGATGTAATTTACAAAATACCTTGCAAGAGCTGTAATAAACACTACATTGAATAAAGAAGCAGAAAACTAGCCATCAGGATGCATGAACATCAACTAGCCACAAAAAGACATGACCCACTCTCACTAGTATCCTTACATACAGATGAGGAAGGACACCACATTGCTTGGGATAACACATCCTTCCTAGGACAAGCCAAACAGAGACACACACGAGAATTCCTAGAAGCATGGCATTCCAACCGGAACTCTATCACCAAACACATTGACTTGGATCCCATTTATCACCCCTGAGAAAAAGAACACAAAATGACATCATCACACAAGTGCTATCACCACAGGAAATTACATCACCAACCCAAGGAAACCTAAACACATAAACAGAAAGCAGGCCATGCCATCAGTGCTTCATCTGGAGGCTCACTGATGATGTTACCTAGTATGGTGATGAAACGTCTGAAAATGAACCTTCCAGCTCAGCGAGCAAACCAACATCCACACTTAAAAATATCTGCACCTAGGGACCCTGTACCTAAGATGGCACTGAAAGGCTACACTACAAGCTTTTCACTGCACTCCTCGAGTGTACGTGACAAAAAAGGCTATTCTGATTCTGATTCTGAATTAAGTACTTTGTGACTGGTTCCTAGAAAGTAATTAAAAGCTTTTTACAACAACAATTAATTCCACTCTCTAAGCCTTTTCTTAATAGTAATCTTTGCTTGTTTTTCCACTTTTAATTTCAGTGGCTCCTTGATTTTAGAAATTTTGAAGTGGCTGCAATCAATTGTTCTGCATATTTGTACCAGTGACCCCTATCAGGTTTTCTTGTCTTGTTGGTTAGCAATACAGATTGAGTAGCCTGGGTTCAATTTACTTGAAAAATTGACAGCTTTGACTATACTTTCAGTTACAGAGGTGGTGACATAGTGGTAACATCATTAGCCAATTAATCCATAACCCTAACTAGCATCATGGAGACATGGGTTTGAATCCCATCATGACAGGTATTGAAATTGGCGATCAATAAAAGTCTAAAGTAAAGAGTTCGCCTAATAGTGACCATGTAACCACTGTCGATTGTTGTAAAATTCTATCTGCTTCAGTAATGCCCTTTAGGCTGTTGTCCTCACCTGCTCTGGTTTATATGTGACTCCAGAGCCATAGCAATGTGGCTAACTCTTAACTGCCCTCTTGATAATAAATGCTGGCACAGCCAACAATGCCCACAGCCAGTGAATAGAGTCATAGAGGTGTACAGCATGGAAACAGACCCTTCAGTCCAACCCGTCCATGCCAACCAGATATTCCAACCCAATCTAGTCCTACCTGCCAGCACCCAGCCCATATCCCTCCAAACCCTTCCTATTCATCTACCGATCCAAATGCCTCTTAAATGTTGCAATTGTACCAGCCTCCACCACATCCCCTGGCAGCTCATTCCATACACGTACCACCCTCTGCGTGAAAACGTTTCCCCTGAGGTCTCTTTTATATCCTTCCCCTCTCACCCTAAATCTATGCCCTTTAGTTCTGGACTCCCCGACCCCAGGGAAAAGACTTTGTCTATTTATCCTATCCATGCACCTCATAATTTTGTAAACCTCTATAAGGTCACCCCTCAGCCTTCAGCGCTCCAGGGAAAACAGCCCCAGCCTGTTCAGCCTCTCTCTGTAGCTCAGATCCCACCAATTTATGAGTTTTACATACATTCATGCAGTTTTTGAGCTCAGAGTTCGACATGAATCTATGTGGTTTTTGAGCAAAGTGCAATGTAACTTTGTACCAAACAAAATTCACCACACACAATATATATGTGTGCATGTGGGTCTTTGTCTGTCTATGTGTGTGTCTGTCTGGGGTGGGGGTTGTGAGTGTGAGAAAGTGCGTGTGTGTGTGTAGTGAGTGGAGAATGGTGTGTGTAGTGCAATGGTGATCACCTGTAATGTGACATGAACCCAAGGTCCTTTGGTTCATGTCACATTACAGGTGATCACCAGCATTACATTGAAACAGACTAGGAAGTGTGTCTTGGGAAGAGTGGTCTACAGTTAGTTTTTGGATTAGTGGTGCTGGAAGAGCACAGCAGTTCAGGCAGCAATTTTGTTCAGAAAAAAAGATTTGTTACACAACAGGTCTCTAAGTTCATTGGCTGGTACAAATTTGCAGTTAGGATTATCTGGAAGTTGTTATAAATTAGAAAAGCGTATTAGTAAGTACCAGAAATACCTAGAAGTCAGGAGTAATATATTAATAAATTTGTGTGTGTTTCTATGGCTGCAAGAAGGTGTGTACCTGGAGCCAGAGTCAAGGATGGCACTGAACAGTTGCAAAGGCATTCTAAAGGCATGCTGTCAAAAATTGTTATTCACGTTGTGACCAATGACATGGGTAGAAAGAGGGATGAGGTCCTGCAACAAGAATTTAGGGAGTTTGGTACCTGATTTTAAAAAGGACCTCTGGATTACTCCTAGTGTATTGTGCTAGTGATTATAGAAATAGGCAGATAGAACAAATGAATGTATGGGTGAAGAGAAGGAGAAAGAGAGATGACTTTATATTCCTGAATCATTGGGTTTGTTTCTGGAGAAGGTGGGACTTGTACAAGTCCAATGGGATCAATATATGTGTGGGGAGGTTTGCTAGCGCGATTGGTAAGGGGGTTAATGTAGCTAGGCAGAGATTGAGGGGCGGAATGGAGTTATAGTAGGGAGTGATGCACAGTCAAGGATAGAAGAAGAACCAATCAATCTATAAGGCAGTGCAAATATAGTCAAGTTAAGGCAAAAGGGAGAGTGGTATGGCTGGATGACATTTATTTTAATGTAAGTTAGGCCATTGAGTTGTAAGTGTTAATTAAAGCATGGAGATTTGATATCATTGCGATCACAGAGAAATGATTGAGGGAGGGACTGGCTGCTCAATATTCCAGGGTTTGGAATCTCGAGGCAAGATTGGGAGCAGGTGTAAAAAAGTAAGTGATAGTGTAATAGGGCATAACTATTGCAGTGAACAACGGTGATAACTTAAATTAGTTCCTCAAATTAGTCTGCCTACGTAGAATCTGAAACAAAAAGGGGGCAATTGCTTTGCTGGAGATGTGGTATAGACCCCCAAACTGACAGGGCGAGATCGAAAGACTGATATGTAGGCAAGTCTACGAGGAGTGTAAAATTAATAAGTTTCATACTTTTCCAGTATTAACTGGGATAGCAAAACAAGAAAGACTTAGAGGGGGTGGAATTCTTAAAATGTGACCAGGAGAGCTTTTGAAGCCAGCGCGTACAAAATTTCACAAGAGAGGTGGCAGTGCTGGATCTAGTTATAGTAACAAAGCCAATCAGTGAGGGAACATTTCAGTGATAGTGAACACAAGTCAATAAGATTTAGGGTAATTTTGGGCTGGACATAAATGTTCTAAATTGAGGGAAATACCAATTCTCAGAACAGAAGACTGGATCTGACAAAAGTGGACTGGAAGCAGCTTCTTCCACATCACATCTAAGCAATGAGATACATTCAAAAGTACAATATTGAGATTGCAAGTCAACACGTTCTCAAATAGGTGCAAGGTGGAACCAACAAGTCCAGAGGATCCAAGATCTCAATGAATGTTGAGGAGTGGGTAAGAAAGAAATTAAGCATATGGTAGATATCGGAAGAGATGTAGAAAGTGCAGGGGTTTATTTAACAAAGAAATTAGAAGAGTGAAGAGGGGAAATGAGTAAACACTGGTGTGTAAAATTATGGGAAATCAAAAAACATTTTGTAAGTATATTAATGGCAAGATAATAATGAGGGAAAGAGTAGGGTCCATTAGGGACAAAAATGGCAATTTGTGATTCTCCAGGATTCTTAAACCAAAAAGGCTTTATATATAAATATAAAGCATCCTCCTTTTTACCAAGATAAAGTTATATAAACTAAGAGTGAACCTACAAATATGTTACGTGAAAGTGAGTACTGCAGGTACTGGAGATCAGAGTCAAGATTAGAGTGGTGCTGGAAAAGCACAGCATGTCAGGCGGCATCCGAGGAGCAGGAAAATCGACGTTTTGGACAAAAGCCCTTCATCAGGAATGTTAGGCTAATGTTAGACAACTATATTAGGCTAGTTGCAAAATTATTTCGTTTTTAACGCAATGTAGGTAGTGGTCTATGATCGCCCAGTTTAGAGCAACAGTCCTTAGCTGATTTGCCTTCTACCCCTCTTCCCTTTTAAGAACACTGATCTTCTGTCCTGATGAAGGGTCATTGGACTTGAAACATTAATTCTGGTTTGCTCTCTACAAATGCTGCCAGACTTGCTGAGTTTCTCCAGCAATTTCTGTTTTTGTTTCAGATTTCCAATATCTGCATCTTTGTTTTGTTTTACTTCACAATTCTATATTTTCTTGTACTATCGAACAACCTTTCAAGAAGTTATCCACAATTGGGTGAACTTCTCTTGCTCCCACTCTACGTTAAGTCAACAAAAATGTGAAGAGGGTACCATTAGTTTTTATTTAAGATTTGGAATTATTCCAGTGCACCAGGCTTAATGACAGGAGAAATAACTCATGTTCTGGTGATTTCAACAGCTGAAATTGGATTTTCTTCATTTGTAGATGTTGCATCTTCCTTAACACAAAAGGACACATAGTTTTTATTATCTTTTCACAAAGCTTTTCACCGTGGGCGGCACGGTGGCACAGTGGTTAGCACTGCTGCCTCACAGCGCCTGAGACCCGGGTTCAATTCCCGCCTCAGGCGACTGACTGTGTGGAGTTTGCACGTTCTCCCCGTGTCTGCGTGGGTTTCCTCCGGGTGCTCCGGTTTCCTCCCACCATCCAAAGATGTGCAGGGTCAGGTGAATTGGCCATGCTAAATTGCCCGTAGTGTTAGGTAAGGGGTAAATGTAGGGGTATGGGTGGGTTTCGCTTCGGCGGGTCGGTGTGGACTTGTTGGGCCGAAGGGCCTGTTTCTACACTGTAATGTAATCTAATCTAAACTACAGTGAACTTGCAATGAGTCCAAATTGAAAAACCAGAAACTCTGGTTTTGGCTAAGTCATCAACCATTCTCTAGTAGACTACACAATCTAATAAAAGCAATTCTAGACTGGTAACAGGGTTAGCCGAATTACACACTCCCCAACCCCCTGCTTGTCATGTGACTCTAACAACTACTCAGAGAGGAGTTAGGCCAAGATACTGGCCAAAATCATGAAATCATTAGATGTTGAGCTGAATCTGTGAAATCCTGCCAATACACTGAAACATGTGAGAAAGTTAACAGTGCTGTCAATTGAGAGAATAGTAAAGTTGATACAGCAAGTGAAAAGCTGTGGCGCAAAATGGAAAGCAGACATCCCTGCCAAGGAATCCAAAACACAGGTGAAAGTCTTGGAACAGTTTCATTAGCAGGCATTCTCTTCGGCAAGGATGAGTGAGTGTTCTACCCCAGCTTTGAAGGAGTGGTTCAAGGCAACTCAAGCAGAGAACATTCCCATCTCCAGTCCCAATTCTGCAGGAAACAGCAGTTATCCTGGTGAAGAAGGCCTATATGGAATTCATCAGCAGTAATGGATAGCTGAACTGATTGAAGATGAGGCAAGGCATCATTTAGCACACAATAAGGGATGAGGCTGTGGTAGTTATGGCAGCAATAACAGATGATTGTCTACAAAATGGCCCATTCACGCCCTGAATGATTAGGCACCAAGGTACATTTTTAACACAGATGAAACCACTGTCTTGCACCAGATTACTCCTCAATGTTCAAAGTTGAAATGTGTAATGATGGAAAATGAAACAAGGAACCTATCCCTGCCATAGGCTGTATCAACATGGATGGCACTAAAACGTTGATGCTTCTTGTGATAGGAAAGTCCAAGAAGCCATTTGATTTACAAATGTCAAGATATTGTCAAGAAAAACAGTCTGGATTGGAGTTTGAGTCATGGATCAGGAAAATGAACAAGATGTTATCAGTGGAAGAAATATAAGATCATCATCATTATAGATAACTACCTCATGTATCCTGAAATGACTAGCTTGAAAAGCATCGACCTGGCAGTCTTGCACCTCAAGCCCTAGCCAACCGAGCAGGGCTTGGTTGCGATCTTAAAAAAAACCCACTTCTGGTGGCAGCTAATCTCTCAGGTTATTAAAGCCCTGAATAAGAATCATGGGTAAAATCCAACATTCCTAGGAGCTTCATGATGGAGAAAGCATGGAAGATGGTGAAGGAAGCTACAATTGCCAACTGTTTCCACCCCACTGAATTCGAACAGGCTACAACTGCACGAGATATTGAGAACAAGGAGGAGTGGGGTGAGGACAGCCAGTCCAGTGACAAGGCAATTTCTCCTCATCTTCGGAAGGCCAACATGGAAATTCCAGCACAGCTAACTACTTGAATCTGGATGGACAACACTATATACTCCACAATGGAAAGGACATATGAGGAAATCAGAAATGCATATCCTTCAATTGGGGAGCTTAAGGAGGCCAGTCCACGAAGGGTCTGACAAATGGCCACCTACTCACTTGCCTGTTTCTTTTGTAACTGAAGCTGGAAAGGCCATAGAGATTCACTGAGATATTGCACTGCAACATGGAAACACAGAAAAGATGTTTGTCTGCATTGATGGCATGGCTGACTGTACTGCACTCATCCAAAGACAGCACACTACACAGAAAAGAATTGTTTAGTTTACCCAGGACTAACTCTCAACAATATCAGTGCCTTTTACTGTGAAAGTTCAGAACAAAATGTGACCAAATTGAGAAAGAATTTACACACATTAACAGTATCTCTGTGATTTCCTTTCTTTCACATAAAGCACATTTGCAGGCAGAATTGTATTACTTAGGGGCTTCCTCAGATATTTTGAAGCTCTTCTCAAATTTATGGACAGGTTCCCTGCAATTCAACAGTTAGTGATTTTACTCTATATTCAGTCTTAAGTTCTCAAACCAGTAAATAATTTCAAGAAAGTCTTTTTTGAAGTGACCCCTAAATTCTTGCTCAGCAATATTTTTCACCTCCTGAAAAGATTAAGATCTATACAAGCTCTATGGCCAAAATAAACTGAAAGTAAAGCTTCCTCGTACTGTTCCCATAAATAATTGCTAGAATAGGTACAACATAGGATTTGGTACAGAGACAATGTCCCTGTACACTTTTAAAATAAATGTCATGCTCTTTTTATTCTTTTAGACTGAAAGTAAATTGGAAGTAAAGCTCCCATCTACACTGTCCCAATTAACCACTCTCAGGACAGGTACAGCACAAGTTTGGATACATAGCAAAACATCCTCTATTCTTTTAAACTGAAAGTAAAGTTTCTTCGATGCTTCCCAGCAACCACTCTAAGGACAGGTACAGAATGGAGTTAAATACAGTACAAAGTAAAGCACCCTCCAACTCTTTTAAACTGGAATTACAGCTCCCTGGACACTGTCCCCAACAGACATTCCCAGGACAGGCACAGTATGGGGTTAGGCCCAGAGTAAAGCTCCCTCAAATACGGGAAGCATTGGTTTAAGGTGAAAAGGGAAACTTTTAAAGGAGATGTGCGAGAAAAGTATTTTACCTAGAGGGTTGGTAGGGGCCTTGAACACTTTGCTGGGGGATGGTAGAAACAGAGATGAAAGCAACGTTAAAAAGGCATTTAGGCCAATACATGAACAGGCAGGGAAAAGAGGGACACAGACCATGTGCAGGCAAATAGGATTAGTTTAAAATGACATCATGATTGGTACAGAGATAGTGTGCCATCAAAGGGTTTGCTCCTGTGCTGTTCAATGTTCTACATTCTATGTTCTAAAACAGAATATTCCTGATTCTGTAGAAAACAGTGTTTCTAATTTCTGCTTTTCATCATATTGGAGTGTTGCCCATAGCTTTCGCTTTTAATTCAATCCTTCGAGGACCATGTAACTAGTTTTCTGTTTACTGCAGACAGTAACAATGGGTCTTTGTCTGATAAAGCTGTTGCACTTGCTCCAGTATCTAGTTTAAATTTGTTGATATGTCCATTGACAATTATATCTACATTCCAGAATGTGTGACTAGGGTCATTGATCAAGTCAAGAAAAACCTTTGGTTTCTGTTCTTGTGGATATCATTCGACTTCATTTGTAGCTACATTTGTGAAGATTTTTCTCCAAGAACTTGTGAAAGTAGAGGTTTGCTTTGCAAAATCTTCCCAAAATGGTCAACCTACTTGTCGTGAAAGTATTTGCACACTGATACAGGTAGGATTTTATGGCATTTTCTACAAAATTGTCTCCTCTTTCAGGTAAAAATAAAATGAAAGAACTACTAATGCTGGAAATCAGAAACAAAAACAGATATTGATGGAAAAATTCAGCATCTGGCAGCATCTGAGGAGAGAAATCAGAGTTAATGTTTCGGGTCCAGTGACCCTTCTTCAGAACAGTGAAGTTAAGTGAAGTGATTTAAAGTTGAAGTTAAGTTAGATCAAGCAAGAAATAAAAAATGTAACAGATATATGTTTTATATTGATACCTAAGAGTTAAATAAAGAAGGGATTGTTTAATTAACTTCTGAACTGACTCCCTGGCTTTTGTCTATCTCACACGGGAAGAACACCGGAAAACTTTGAAATTGTCCTTTCAGCTAACAGACCTGTGCTTAAGGAAATATATTGTCTTTGGAGGTTTCCTGAACTATTGTTTTTCTTCACCTCTCAGAGATTCTCTATTTGTTTATGGAACTCTGCTTGTCTCCCCCACTATAATGCGTTTTCTGGGGTGTGGTCCTCCTTCGACTGCAATAAATCTAACAGGGACTCATCATTAATACCAAAAGCAATGCTGTCTCATTTTTGTTCTATTTTTAGATCCCCAGTTTATATTCTTCATCAAGTCTGTAAAAAACATTAATAAAAACACCTACCAGTTCACCTGGTTTCTGGATTTATCTGTTGAATTTAATGCTTTCTGGCAACTTGTTCTTCCTCAGCTGAAACAGTAATCAAAGCATTTATGACTGCTTCAATTTTGTCTAATTTCTCATTAACTCCTTGCCTTGCAGTAACATCATCTGCTACTCTTCCTATTGTCAAACCTGACACTAGAAATCAAACCCTGCTATTCCTATAAAGGTATGCAAAATTTCTCAATTTATGAACTTGCTGGTCACAAATCAACTGGTGCCCACCTTATAAAGCCTCTGACCTATTGGGTAAAAGTCACTGCTTACAGCAACTGGTGAAGAAAAATAGTTTGGCTGTCTTCAGGCTTAGGTTTTTTTTATTGAAGAGAGAGAGAGATCAGTGCCTTCCCTCCTGGAGGTCTGAATGCTTCTGACCCTATTGTTTTCAGCCACAAGCTGTTTGGCTCTCCTAAAGTCAATCTCATAGTTGTTGACAGGGAAAAGTTTTACACCTCACTGGAGTAGCGCACTGGAAATAAAGCCCCATTATTCCTGAAGTCATCGCATTTTTAAGCATTCCCAGAATTCCCCAAATTACCTGACTTTCCGATCCAGATTGACAGAAAACATAGAAAGAAAGGTGGGAGAGCTCTGCCTGTGAACTGGCCAATACCTATCCATGAATAAATGCTATTAAAGGACATATTCTGATCATGATCTCCTTGCCTATGTGGACCTTGCTATTTGCAAGTGTTTTTTAAAAAATATTTGTTCATGAGATGTGTATATTGCTGGCTCGGCCAGAGTTTGTTGCCCATTACTAATTTCCATTGAGTTGGTGGCTCTTGAACTACTGCATCCCATTGTGATGTTGGGAGATTTTGATCTAGCGACAAGTGAGGGAGCAGTTACATAGTTCTGAGTTAGGATGGTGTATGGGGAGGGCTTATAGGGGAACTTGTAGCTATATCCCCATGCATCTTCAGCCTTTGTCTTTCTGGATAGCATTGATGATGGATTTGGAAAGTGATATCAAAGGAACTTTGATAAATTGCTTTTGAACGCTGTGCTCCTACATTTGAAAGAACCTAACTGGCTGTGAAACATTACAGGACATCCTGAGCTACTTAAGGGCACTGAATAAATGCAAATCCTTCTTAATTTAATAATACTGCAGAATGATTCATACCTGCCCAAGTACCACAAAAACAAGGAAGGGACACTAAAGGAAAAAAGATCTCTCATGTAAGCCTGACTCTCAGAGTCATACAGCATGAAAACAGACTTTCTTACTGCTTCGCAGGTGTGACTGTGAGCTGTGAATAAACTCTGATACAAATTGCTATGCTAAAGGGATTATTTATTTGCAGGTTTTGCCAGACACATGCTAACAGTTTACTTCAATAACATCCATTGTGCATAGGAGTAACTGTCTGGAAAGAACCGCTGAGCCGGAAAGTGTGATGAAGCTGTATCAGTGAGCTGAGCTGAAATGCCAATATCACAGAGGACAACTGGATTTATGATTCTATCTGCTGACATTAATTCACATTTCTTATACTGCCAGATTCAGTAGTTCCTCCAAGTCAATTCTCCTGCTTTTATCACCACTATTAAGCATCAAAAGAAATACATTCCAAAACAAAATCAACAGTATAACAGGAGGAAACTTGTTGGATAACTTTTATGTTGTTTAATTTTGAATGAAGTGATGTCAATAAAATTCATTCTTAAGCATACTGAAATCTCTCCTTATGGAATGAAATAATAATGATCATGAGACTGGAAGTAGCTCTCTTTCAAGTCATGAAACCCCTTTCCTTACTGATGCATTTAAACAAGTTTTGAGTAAGGTCTTCTGCACATCTATTAATATTTGAAATGAACGGCAGTTTGCAACCAGCAAGGCATGACCTATATACTTTCTCAATGTAATACTGTCAATCGAATGCTTAAAAAGTAAACATCATCACTGAATCACATAATTGCTACAGTGCAGGAGGCAGAATCAAAAGGATAGACTTTCCCAACAGAATACCAATGCAAATAATTTTGATTTGGTTCCCAAAGGAAGCATTCCCCAGGGTTATCCCTAGATGATTGGCTTTTAAAAGTATGCACACAACTTTTTTTCATTATTAAGTCAGGGGCATGGGCATCACTGACTGGGTCAGCATTTACTGCCTGTTCCCTAGTTACCTTTGATAAAGTGGTAGTGAGCTACCTTCTTGAACCATTGCAGTCCAGCTGTTCGAATCAGCAGTTTAACTAACTTAGGGCATGTTGGACAGAGAAAATTGCATTTCAAACTACTTATAATTCCTAACTGAATCACTCTGTGAGTGACTATTCTTATTTTGAAACACTAATGTTTATTTGCAACAGGAAAAATTTGTTCTATTGTTCATTGGAATTTGTATTGCAGCTTTTACTTTTAAATCTTAAGTCCTTTCATTTTCAATTTGAACTGAATCATCACTTAGTTCCATTCTGCTTCAAATGATACACCAATTTTAGATAAATGTGAGTAGGCAGTGGGGAGTTATAGTAGCCATTCCACCACTATCATAGAATTGTGGGAAGTACAGCTCAGAAGGATTAATGTAGATTATCACTATCTATTCAGCCAAAGTTAATTATTTTAATCACATTTCTGTCATTTCCCTGTAGCCTATTTCATATTCTTCCTTTCCAGTTACATGTCCAACTCGTTATATACTTTCGGTCTCAATAGAATGATTGAAGTTACAGCAGGAATAAGAGAAATCATTCTCTGCTGTCAGGTTGAACTTGCTTGTCATAAGTCATGTAACACCAGGTTATAGTCCAACAGGTTTATTTGAAATCACAAGCTTTCCTGTTGGACTATAACCTGGTGGCGTGTGACTTCTGAATTTGTCCATCACAGTCCAACACTAGCACCTGCACATCAGAACTTGCTTGTGTGAGGACTTCACATTGTTATAAATCTTTTGGTTTCCGTGGCAAATCTCAAAAGAAAACCCAAAAGACTCCTAACCTCAATGATGCTCAGTACGGAATCCTGGGCGCGAGGAAGCCCAGGAGGACACCCCACCTTGATGAAGCACTGCATAATCTCCCTGATCTAGAAGAACTTTAAAGCTGAACTTTTACCTTTATCTCATTATTTTCTAATTTATACCTAAGATTTTGTACATAGGTATATTTGTACCTAAGATGACACCAAAAATGTCACTTTTCACTGTAATGTATCCCTGTGTTTGAGTACATGTGGCAATAAATCTAATTCTAATTCTATATCTAATTCTAATTGCAATTCCATCCTCTACCCAGCCACTGCTTTGTAAATCAGCAAAAAACAATCTCCCACAGGAACATGACAAACGTCTTACAAAATGAATGAAGAGACATCTGTGCTCTGCAATGTGCAAAATTCAAAAATGGGAAAGGGAGCATAGCAAACTAAATAATAACTTGGTTCAAGACACCTGCTACACACATCATTCCAGTGGTTTTATTCTATCCCTTTAAAATGGGACCAAATTTGGCTTTTAGTTGGGCTTAGACAATGTAATATCTCTGTCTTGATTATTTTAGGGAAGGCAGGATGAATTTACATAGGAATGATATGTTCACACCATTTTCATCAATAAAACCTTGGTATTCTTTATTATGTTAAACTACATATCATAAATTCAAGTTGTTGGTGTGAGTTAAACTGGTAGAACAGATGAAGTGCCCATTAAAAAAAAACCCTACTTTCAATATGAAAACCAGGTGATTTCTAATGACCACAAGTAATTCCCCCACCAGTACACTGTACAAAACTTCAAAAGTGAAAATTAATCCCTTTGAAAACTTGTTCTTGGGAAGGGGTTGACACTGGCTTTATCAACTATTCCTCACTGGCCAAAGGATGCTACTCAATTGCGCTACACCTCCCACTGTGGCTTTACTTATGGTATTCCAGGAAAGTCCAACAATTGGCACCTAAAGCCCAAATCCAGATGTTAGCTAACTTTGTGGGGTGGTGGGATGAGGAGGGGGTTGACGTAGAGACAACTGTAGATCCATGCTCTCAGAATTTTAGAATTTTCACAATGTAGAAACAGGCCATTTTGCCCATTGTGTCTGCACTAGCTCACGTAGGGGACAAGTCTTGTTGTTCTTATCCATTTTAATGTTGAAGTTGACAGCTGTATTCAACATTTACGAAATTGTAACCTGACTAATATCTTCACATCATGGGCCTCTAAGACATCTCGCATTCTCATTTGTCCAAAGACTATATTTGACAGGATTTTGAGAGGAAAGGCCCATTCAATTCCCTCAAAAGATCATGATAAATAATCAGTTATAATTAAGTTGATTTGTAAATACAAATAAAGACTGACTTCTTTCATTTGTCATGACACTCATGACACTGCAAATTTTTTTTAAAAGTGTTTTGAGCTGCTAGGAAATGTCAATTGCAGTTCAACTCATTTGCATGTGCACATCAGAGGAGAGGGATTGAAGTGTGTTAAAATGCTTTTTTTCTTACTTTGGCAGGAGTATGGCTTTTAAATTTAATAAACATGCAACAGTTCCCCTTGGATACAAAGTGATGACCTAGAGTACTTTGCAGAGCTACGGTTAACGAGTATGCACTAAGTAGCAAGAAGAAACAATAAACAGGCATTAAGAAATTGTGACAACATTGTTGAAAGAGCAGTCTCTCAGTATCTTTTGAAAATGGGGAATTCAGTGATAAAGAAATGTACCATTACAGACAATAGCCTGGAGTGAGATGCAGTAATTTTGATGGAACAGTAGTCCCCCTGCAACCTCGGGGGATACATTCCAAGACCTTCTAAGCCCGAAACCATGGATAGGTGCAAACCCATTCAGCCTCCCGACAGCCTCCTGGTCCCTGGTTTTGGAAAGTTCCTTTTATATATTCGGGCCACAGTAAACCGTGGGTAACCAAAACCACAGTAACCGGACCTATTGATATGGGAGTCACTTTGTAGTTCATCCTGAGCAGCTCCATGCAGCAGGATTCTGTCTTCTGTGGGTTGTTTGCAGGGGTGCACGCTAGAACAACCATCAGCTGCAGCTGGAGGATTATCAACTTGGTGAAAGATGCTCCTGGGTCTGATTGACACTTGCTGGTCTTCCAATGCATAGTCTTTGAACAAATGTTTGTTGCAGACTGGTACATATACCAAGGTCCAGGATGACATACCAGTGGATGCACTAAACATTGAAGCAGTGACTGTCAAGGCATAATGCCAAAATGTCTTTTAGCCACAATCCATGTTTGTGAACTTACTGTGGGACAGACAGTAAAAGGTGTGGATGGGTGACAAGATTAGCACATGGAGGAAACAGGCTTTCCAAGAGATCTGTCTTCATTTGATTTAGTTCCAACCCTCAACCTGTAAACCAATGACATACGACCAGTCCTGGAAGTTTTATTTATACAGATCATACTTGCTGTGACACACAAGCTGGGACTTACCCAGATCTTCACTTACGGTTTTTCAATGTGTACTTTCAACCTTGAACTTCGTGCTCAAGAGTTTTGTTCATTGCTCCTCTGCATTCTCAAACCCTGTCTCTCAGTCCTTGCAGGACTTGGAGACAAGTCTAGTTCTTTTGAGTATGTTTTTAATAGTTTGGAGTCACAAACTGACATCAAATTGTTTCCACAGAACTCGTAATGCATCTTCCTGAAAATTAAGTACAATGTTCCAGCAACAATTTCACTCGGGTCCCACTAACATTTAGAATGGCTGGTTTTGCCTTGCCTTCTAAAATTAAATAGTAAAAGCAAACTGAAAATAGCAGTGACCACATTTTCTGTGGAACACCAAGATCGTTGATTTGTTGAATCTGTGAGAATATTGTGCAATGGAATAGGTGTGTAAGCACAATAATCTCTGCATGGGTGTACTATATTGTGTTCAATTATGTTTGGAACAAGGTGAAATTCCCCCTTGAATTATAAATAAATTCAGCCTTTTCTGGTGCCATATTAATTTTAATCTGCATTTCTTAGAGATCTGTAGTATTATTCAATCCCTGCTGATGGCACTGCTGTGAACAAAACTCTAACAATTCATCATTGCCACTTCATGTTAAAATAAATATTCCCTTCACATGAGGTTCCTTTATGCTTTAGAAACAATTAACTACCTTTGAAATGCAATTGTTATAATGTAGGAAACACAGTCACCAATTTATGTGCTGCAATCTCCCACAAACAGCCAAGTGGTGGTCAAAGCAGTTACTCTTCGTGAGCAATCTTGGTTAACAGATAAATGCTAGCTGGGACACTATGGAGAACTGCCCCAGTTCTCTTCAAAACAGTGATGTGTAATTTTTAATATCCACCTGAGAGGACAGACAGGGACCTCAGTACTCATTTGAAAGTCAGAAGTCACACACACCAGGTTATAATCAAATCGGTTTCTTTGAAATCGCAAGCTTTTGGAGCGTTGCTCCTTTGTCAGGTGAAGTAAAATGAGCCAGTTGGACTGTAACCTGTTGTCATGTGATTTCTAACTTTGCCCATCCTAGTCCAACACCAGTACTTTCACATCTCATCTGAAAGGTGGCACCTCCAACACTGCACTATTCACTCAGTGCAGCATTGGAGGATCAGTTTGGATTTTGTAAATTCAAGTCTCCGTAGTGAAACTTGAACTCACCAATGTCTGACTCAGGTGCAAAAGTGCCACCCACTGAGCCAGGAATGACACACTGTGCAATTGCTAAAAGATAAACAAAAGCATTCAGACGGCAAACTTTACCTTCAGTTTGCAATGAGATGAAAGGTGCAGTGTAAATCTAGAGTTCACATCTAACCTGACTGCAGAATGAAAGGGTAGCCTCATATGCTTCAGTCTAGAGTTAGTTAGGACTCCAGTTCGAGATATACAGAATAGCATCAGTACCTAGCTGCTTTCCTTTTGTTGTAATGTATATGACACATTTGACATGGAACAGTGGTTAATTTATAAGATAAGAATTAATTCCATTTAGAAAATTACTTGAGAATATTTGTGAAAAGAGAAATGCTATTAAAGCTTTTCATTTTGCTGTAACCAAGATACGCGCAAGAATGCTAAATTCCAAAGGAAGCAATGATGTGTACTGCATGAGAAATAGGTAGTGATAGATTGGCAAGTTGACTCTGACTCCTGGCGGCATTACAACATAGAATGCAGCAAAGAACTATTGCTCCCCAAATTTTTGTTTTACGAAAAATAGGAGCAATACTCCTTTCATTTTTGTCTTAATATGAATTACCCTGGAAGGGTAAAATATCTCCAAACTTTGAACAATAGGTGAAGCTAGCCATTTTATGCTGCCAATATGGACTAACAGAATGCTGCCATTAAGCCAAAAAGACATTCTGTCTACCCTATAAATGAGTAATGTGTTATCTGAATTTCAGTACCATTATCACGTACAGGCAAAGGTTCCAGATGGCAGACAGAGTGAATCAAATAGAAAGTCCCGTTGGCTGTTAACAACAGACAAATTACTTACCCTACTCAACTAGCCTTGGCCTTCATAGTGATCCAGTGATTCTGTGATGAGACAACACTTGCTGAACAATCTTCAATGTGCTAAGAATGATAGTAACAACCAATTAAAGACAATCAGCTAGGCTTGCTACATATATTCAAAAGCAGGAACTCACATGTCTGTTTTTAAAATAAATAGAAATGTGGGTGACTTTAAATAACTGATAAACATTTAGCAAACAATTTAACAAAAATGTGGTTCATTGCTGATTACAACGCCTCAACCATTCTGAGCCAAGGTGCCGATCAGCTCTGTTTAGGCATGCAGTAGTGGCAGATGAAGTTTAATTTAGATAAATGCAAGCAGTTGCATTTTGTAAAATGATCAAGGTCAGGACTTACACAATAAATGACAGGGTCCTGGGAAGTGTTGTAAAACAGAGACCTAGAGGTTCAGGTACATAGTTCTTTGAAAATTGTGTCGCAGGTAGACAGGGTGGTTTAAGAAGGCATTTAACACACTTGCCTTCATTGCTCAGACCTTTGAATATAGGAGTTGGAATGTCAAGTTGTCATTGTACAGGTCATTGTTGAGGTCTCATTTGGTGTGCTGTGTACAGAACTAGTCACCCTGCTGTAGGAAGGATATTATTCAATTGGAAAGGATGTAGAAAAAATTTACAAGGATGTTGCAGGAACTGAAGGGTTTGAGTTATAAGGAGGCTGCATCAACTGGGACTTTTTTTTCACTGGAGTTTAGGAGGCTGAGGGGTGTCCTTATAGAGGTTTATAAAAGCATGAGGGGCATAGATAAGGTGAGTAGCAAGGTCTTTTTCCCAGGGTTGGGGATTTCAAAACCAGAGGGCATAACTTTAAGGTGAGAGGAGGATGATTTGAAAGGGACCGGAGGGGCAACTTCTTCACACAGGGGGAAATTTGTATGTGTATTGAACTGCCAAAAGAAGTGGTTGATGCAGGCACAGTTACAACATTTAAAAGACATTTAGACAAGTATATGAAAAGGTAAGGTTTAGAGAGAAATGGACCAAACAAAGGCAAATGGGACGAGCATAGTTTGGAAAACTTGGTCAGCATGGACATGTTGGACTGAAATGTCTGTTTTTCTGCTGTATGAAGCTAAGACACATCTATGAGAAAGTGAGGACTGCAGGTGCTGGAGAGTCAAGAGATGAAAAATGTGGCACAGGAAAAGCAGGTTAGGCAGCATCTGAACAGCAGGAGAGTTGAGATTTTGGGCAAAAGCCCATCATCAGAAATGTCACATCTGTGTGCAATATTCCAACTGAGGACCTGTTTTAACTTTGACTGTTTTTGTTTTCAAACTTGCAAAACTATCTTTCACTTAAAGATGTAAAAGGTAAAATCTTCCAATTTTGGTCTCTTGCACATCCATACTTTTGATCACTAGACAAATGGCTTCAGGATGCTGCCATGAAGCCAAAAAGACATTCTGTCTACCCTGGAAATTATTATGTGTTATAGCCTTAGTTGAAGCCTTAAGTTCTGGAATTCTATCCTTTCTTTAACTTTCCCTATCATTACTCAAAAGGTTCTGAGAAACCTGGCTCTTTGATCAAGCTTTCTAACTGAATCCAATATCTTTTTAAGTGGCTTAGTGTCAAATTTTGCTTTGATAATACTCCAATATTATGCCTATGTATGTCTAATTACAATGAAGACACTATGCAAAGATAGTTTCTTATTGTGGTCATAAACTTAAGCAAGGAGTGAACAAAATCTACAATATCTCTGAACAGGTTGATTAGAAAATATCTATAACTGCTTAAACTTTTTCCTGGATGTTATGTGCACTTGAGCTTTCACTTCCAACTAACCCACCCAACCCCAAATCCTCCTCCGCCACCTTCATTATTCTTAGAACAAATAAATAAAAGTGGCAAAAATAAATTAATAATATGTTGGAGACTTTTTTCTGGTCTTGTTTAATAACATGTCCAAGTGATTAATCTTTAACTCTTGAAGAGTCTTCAGCAATCACAGAGGGAATCACAGCAGTCATAATAATGATGCTAATTTTCTGCTGCAGCTAATTGTGCACTAAGCTGACAGGAATCAGAAAGAGCAACAGTAGCAGAAACAATCCACTATGAAATAAGGTTCTTAGTCCAACAGGCAATTCCAGTGAAGTTACGTTATATCTTCTATCGACTCCATGAGACTCATAGAATCATAAAGCAACATTGTGAAGAGGGACACTGTTCAACCAATCATATCTGTGACAATTCTTTTATGGAGCTATCCAAGCAATCCCTGTCCCCTGTTCTTTCCCATAGCCCAGGAACTGATTTCTTTCCCATCTTCAATTATTTACCCAATTCTTTTTTGCCTGTTGTTAATGAATCTCCTTCTATCACACTTTAAGGCAGTATATTTCAGATCACAATTATTCCCTGTGTAAAAATGTTTCCCCACGTTGCTTCTAGTTCTTTTGCCAGACAAAGAATTTGTCCTTTGAATTGTTAACCCATCTGACACTCCAAATAACTTCTCATTTAAGTCTATCAGAACCATGTAATAACAACTGGCAACAAAAGAGTGACAGGAACAGATAAAAAAACTTAAAAGTTAATTATTAAAGTATGCACAGAAAACAACTGCACGCTAGTGAAAACCCCAGTTTTGTCAAATTTATTTCATTTAATGAAGACTTCGAATAATCTCTTGACTGAAAAGTAATCTCTCGCCTCTTCTATTTTTGTGCAGTACTGTCTGCTCCCTCACCTCTCCATTGCCTCACTACTCTGTTCATTTTCCCAAGTTACAATCTATTTTCTGCCTTCTATCCTGGGCTGTAACAGTTTCCTCCTCTGCTAACTCTCTTTTTCCTTACATCCTTTCTGCTCTCTTCTCTCACTACATATGTATTATATGCATGTATGTATATTTGTTCAGGTGATGTGGACATTGCTGGCTAGGTCAGCATTTCTGCCTCTCCCTAAGTGCCACTGAGAAGGGGGTGGTAATACACCTTTTTGAATTGCTAAAGTCCATATTGGTTAGATACACCTACAATGTAGTTAGGAAGGGAGTTGCTACTCAATTTATTGCTTGATAACAGTGAACACTTTTGGAATTCTTATTGAAAAATCCAGGCTGCTATGCCTGATTTGTACTCTGATTATATCAACTATGTGTATTCAATTTTTATTCACTACTTGCCTCCAGCACCATACCCGCACCCCAACGCGCCCCCCACTCCTTTTCTCTCACTGGCTTAAAATACCACACCATACTCGCTGAGCTGTAGGTTTGATATCCAGATGTTTCACTACCTGGCTAGGTAACATCATCAGTGGCGACCTCCAAGTGAAGCAAAGCTGTTGTCTCCTGCTTTCTATTTGTATCTTTCTCCTGGATGGGGTTCCTAGGGTTTGTGGTGATGTCATTTCCTGTTCGTTTTCTGAGGGGTTGATATATGGCATCTAGATCTATGTGCTTGTTTATGGCATTGTGGTTGGAGTGCCAGGCCTCTAGGAATTCTCTGGCGTGCCTTTGCTTAGCCTGTCCCAGGATAGATGTGTTGTCCCTGTCTAAATGGTTTTTTTTAATCCGTCCATAGGGATACGAGGGAGAGAGGGTCGTGTCTTTTTGTGGCTAGCTGGTGTTCGCGTATCCTGGTGGCTAACTTTCTTCCTGTTTGTCCTACGTAGTGTTTGTGGCAGTCCTTGCATGGGATTTTGTCCATGGGTTGCACTGGATCTTTTAAGTTTGTTAGTTTTTGTTTGAGAGTGTTGGTGGGTTTGTGTGCTACTACAGTACTACAGTGCGCAGATTCCTCAAGAACAAACCACGACAAGCAGACCAAACACAGCCAGAAACCCTAACCACCTTACCATACATCAAAGAAGTTTCAGAAATGACAGCCAGGCTACTAAGACCCCTCAGAATCCTAGTAGCACACAAACCCACCAACACTCTCAAACAAAAACTAACAAACTTAAAAGACCCAGTACAACCCATGGACAAAACCAACGTCATCTACAAAATTCCATGCAAGGACGGCCACAAACACTACGTAGGACAGACAGGAAGAAAGTTAGCCACCAGGATACACGAACACCAGCTAGCCACAAAAAGACACGACCCTCTCTCCCTCGCAGCCCTACACACGGATGAAAAAAACCACCATTTCATCTGGGACAACACATCTATCCTGGGACAGGCTAAGCAAAGACATGCCAGAGAATTCCTAGAGGCCTGGCACTCCAACCATAATGCCATAAACAAACACATAGATCTAGATGCCATCTATCAACCTCTCAGAAAATGAACAGGAAATGACATCACCACAAACCCCAGGAACTCCATCCAGGAGAAAGATATAAATAGAAAGCAGGAGACAACAGCTTTGCTTCACTTGGAGGTCGCCACTGATGATATTACCTAGCCAGGTAATGAAACGTCTGGAGATCAAACCTACAGCTCAGCGAGCAAACCTACACCCTAAACCTCAACCTGAGCTACAAACCTTCACAAACCTTGCAAAAACCACACCATACATTGTTTTACTCAATGTCAGAAGGGTAAATGTAATAGATATTGGAGTGCTCAACAACCATTATGTTTTCCATTTCAAGCTTACAACTAAATGCCATCCAAAAAGATAAACTTGTCAGTATGTTGCAGCAAGGAACATGTGAACTGTAAATCATTTTGAAAAATTTCCATTTCTGTTCAAGTTAATTTCCTAGCCTTCTGTTTCTTGGAAATGCTCACACAACAGCTGTTGGTGTGAACTCACAACTGAAAAAGCTCAATCACAGGGATCCCGGTCATTATATGGTAAATATATTAGCAACTGCACAGGTCTCATGTTCAGATTGCACACAATCTGAACATGATGACAACATCACATTTGCAGAATATAGATTCACTATCATACAGAAGGAGATGCTCAACTGATTGTGCCAACTCTTTGAAAGACAATTTTCTTTTAGATTGAAAACTTCCCAATATCATCGCATTGTTTAAGCAGGGTAGGAGGGTTGAATTAAGAAATGATGGATTTATCAGGCTGAAGCCAGCTAGAATCTGTGTGGGGACTGAGTGAAAGAGTAAAAGTAATTTGTAATAAATCCAGTGGCAATTTTTTTTTGAAGCTGTAACTAACATAGGAAGTGTTTTGTAAGTTATTTATATGATTCCGAGAAAGAAGTTGATAAGGTTTCATATAAGAGAGCATAAAAAGGGATGAGAGTTCATGGAATTGAAAGGAACTTATTGACATCGATAAGGGATTAGCTAGGGACAGGAGATTCAATTTAGGGCCAAAAGGTATATGCTAAAATTAGCAGGATGTGACTTGTGGTGTTCCCAAGAGTTCATTAGTGGAGACTCAGTTTTTGACTGCATTTACAAACGACAAGAGAATGGTACAGAGAACCATGGATCAAATTTTCTGACAAGATCGAGTTATAGAGTCATAGAGATGTACAGCATGGAAACAGACACTGATCAATAGTGCCTGATTTTATGGGACCATCCCATGTTCTGGATAGAATGCAAGGACACATATATCATAGGGTGAAAAAAAAACTTGGATAGAGGCATACAGGGTGTGTGCTAGGCAAGATCAACATTAGCAAGATCAGCATTATTTGAATGTAGAGAGCCCATTCATCAGTCTAATAATGGCAGGGAAGGAGTTGTTCTTGAACCTGCTGATGTGTATTCAAGTTTCTGTATCTTCTGAGTGATGGAAGAGGCTGTAGGAGAGCATTGCTGGGATGCAATGGGTATTGATGATGTTGGCAGTTGTTCTGCAGCAATTGATATAGTCTTGTGAAGAGTTAAGCTAGAAATGTTGACTCTCTTGCTCCTCAGATGCTGCCTGACCTGCTGTGCTTTTTCCAGCTCCACACTTTATCGACTCTTTCTACAGCAATAGGCCATGTAAACAGAGTCCATAGATGGGAGGTTGGCTTTTGTGATGGTCTGGGCTGTGCACACCTAATTCTGACTACAGTCCTGGGCAGAGCAGATGCCATACAGGGCATAATGTGGAGATGTCGGTGTTGGTCTGGGATGGACAGCTTAGACAAATAAGTCTATAGGGTGAGTTTGCATTTGCAGAATTGTATTTACAGATACATTCTATTTTGTTCAAAAAGCACACAATCTGCAGACAGTCAATCCATGTGACATTTTATAAATTTCCTACTTTGGAAATAGAACCAGTCTGACTCAAGATTGGAACACATATAAACTCTAACCTCACACCTTTAATGCATTTTCTGAGCTGAGATGTCACCTTTTTCTTATAAAATCTTAAGTCATCTCAGGAATATGACTTGAAAGAAGTTCTGGGATTTACATATTAATGAATTGAAACCTGCAACCCATTCTAAAAGATTACAGACTTAACAGCAATCAAGGTTTTTTTCAATATATCGCATCAGTTGCATGACACTATGATATTTTGTTATAAACTCTGTGCCTTATAATCCTGCCCCACTAGCTACCTGCTGAAGGAGAGTACTCCAAGAGCTCTGTTGGACCCTAACCTGGTGTTGTGTGATTTTTAACTTCTACCTGGCATAGCATGCCTCCAGTGTTCCCGGTGGCCCACTTTGATTCCTGATGAAGGGCTTTTGCCCGAAACGTCGATTTTCCTGCTCCTCGGATGCTGTGCTTTTCCAGCACAACTCTAATCTAGACTCTGATCTCCAGCATCTGCAGTCCTCACTTTCGCCCACTTTGAGAGATGTGGCAGCAACTGCGGAGAGAGAGAAAACACACAGACACATTTTTAATAAAGAGCTGCAGATGGTGGGAGTCCAGCAGAAACTCAGCGTCTATGGAGAGAGAAGTGAGAGTTAACGTTTCGATTCCAGTGTGTCCCATTGTCAGATTCCAACCAGCGCCGCTGTCGAACGCTGGGAGGACCTCTGGTCCTCCTGCGCCAGGGGGAGCGCAGTACTCCCTTCAACTTGAGGAAAAATGGGAGGGCTTCTCATGTGTCGCGTCGGCTCTTTGGCGCAGCCGCCGGTGGGTGGGAGAAGGAGAAGGAGCGTTCCCGGCATGCTCCGCGCGGTTGCTAGTGAACATGGCGGAGGGCGGAGCGGCCGAGCTGGAGACGCAGCGCGCCGATACCGCGGCGCTGATGAAGACACCGCTGAAGAAGGGTGATACCTGGTGAGGCCGGAGCGGGCGAATGAAGAGGCCGGGGTGGGGAAGGTGGAGTCCTCTGGCAAGAGTAAGGGAGAAAGAGGAAGCGGGGAGAGCGCGGTCCCTGCCAGGGCAGAACGGCCGCGCCGGTACTAGGCCGTGGCTGGGCGCCTGTGGGGGGGAGGGAGGGAAGGAAGATACAGGCGGACGGGGAAAGCCGAACGACCGCACCCACCTCTTGTTTGCTGCTGCTGCTGCCCTTGGTGTCCCCTTTCCGCCGACATTCTGGATAACTCAGGGGCAATTACCCTCCTGAACTCCAGTAACTGAGCCACGGCCCATCCCACTTAACTGAGTTTCGGGGGATGCTCGCCTCCCCACAAGAGGCGGTTTGGGGAAATTAATTTTAATGCCTGGTAGCTGACATTGAGAAGTGCCACCGTTATGAATGCTGTCTTTTGGATGAGTACTTTTGACAAAATAAAGTACATGTCGCTTTCTGTACACGCATCCTGCACTGTTGTAAAACGGGTGCAGTTCAGGGAAAAGGGAGCAGATCTTGCGCTCAGCTGTATGACATAACTGGCGATCCTGTTTGTGGTGTTGATTGAGAGACGAATGTTGGCCTGGATACCATGAAAAATCCTTGCTTTTCATGTTAGTTTTGGTTTAACCTCTTGTCCAAAAGATAGCAGATTCCTAGAGTGTTCCTTCAGTGACAGCTTAGATTGCACCCATTTGGAGAATGTGACTTTAGATTCCCTACAGTGTGGAAACGAGCCATTCGGCCCAACAATTCCACATCAACCCACCCAGACCCGTTCCCCTACTCTATATTTACCCCTGACTAACACTATTTAGCATAGCCAATTTACCTGATCTGCACATCTTTGGACTATGGGAGGAAACCCACGAGGAGAATGTGCAAACTCCACACAGACAGTGGCCTGAGGCAGGAATTGAACCCGGGTCCCTTGAGGTGTGAGGCAGCAGTGCTAACTGCTGAGCCGCCACTCTGGCCATTCACCATCTGACTCAATTCTGCCTCACAAATTCTACTCTTAGGCCAAAGCTGGTGTTCACAGTTTGAACTATGGTACACACGAGAGTCTATCTCTGGATGGTTGACGTATTTGCCATTAGATATTTGACTTTTCTGTTTAGTATCTTTTACAGTGTTCCAAGAATTGTGATTTAGAATATTTAACATGTTGATGTTGATGCACTTGTCATACTTTGGCAAATAAGAATGAATAGGTGGTCATGTGGAAGCCAAAAACTATGTTCTGCAACCTGCAGTTGTATTTGCAAACATCAAGATTATTGAGCTAATACATTCTACAGAAACTAGATCAATTCAGTAGGATAAAATCTGTAATCCTTTTGCACAGATTGGAAGCAAAGCAGTGATAAGCGTTTGAGTGGATGTAAAATGAATATTTGACATTAGTATTCAGCATTTATTGCACAAGTGCTATCTGTCCAGAGGACATTGTGCAAAATGCTTTTCTATTGAAGAAAATACTGATTAGCAGAGGAAAAAAAGACCAAGGGATTTAGGTTTGATATACTGGTTGCAGAAAAAGGTTATAAATTTAAAAACATATGGTAAAATCTAGGGACAGTGTTTCAGAAACATGGCATGGTAATGAAGAAGTGAAACATCAGTGAAGGGGTTAATAGGGAGTGTGAAGCAACCCAATGTCGGGGGGATCGCTTAAGTGGATTGGGTGGTGCCATTGGGTGTAATAGTCAGATGGAGCATTTTATGAAAGCTAAATTGATTCGTAATTTATGAATGATTGAGCTCTGAGGCAGCCAGCAAAATGGTAGAATTTTAATTTCAATGAGGAACTGTGCAATCGAGAAGCAGTAGTGGTGGAACTTTGTGTGCCCACCATTAACGCTATTGTGCATTAACTGCAAACATTAAATTTCAGTTTTCTGAATACATGAGCACTGCTGTCAACTTTTTTATCTTGCTTTATGCTGGGGGAAGCAAATTTACGTTTTCTGGTATTTTAAATTAAACAATTTTTAATAATACTGCACATGACGTATTCATGGGATATGGGTGTTATTGTCCATCCCTAATTGCCCATTGGGCAGTTGAGAATTAATCACATTGTTGTGTGTCTGGGGTCACATGTAGGCCAGAGGTCTCCAAAAATATCTTGAAATGTACACAAATCCATAACCTAATATTGTTTTGTGATCTAGTCATAATCATGATTCAGAGTCATTAGAGAATTGTGCTTGGTGTATTTTCCCCTCCTGTTCTATATAAATAATACAGCCATGCAGTTTTGATTCATTATTATCATTTGTCATGGTTTTCATTTTTAAAGATATATATATATGTTAGATTGAGTACTGAGGCTACAATTCAATATTGAATTCAGATGCAAGTAGATCAGTTAAACTTTGAGAATATAATTGTCATATTGCATCAAACTCTCAATACTAAGATCATTTGTAATGTAATTCAGAGAAATGGGAGCCTTTCCATATGAAGGTTGTTATTTAAAACAAATAGTATTTGAAGTGTGTATCATGGCCATAAGACATCAGAGCAGAATTGGACCATTCAGCCTATCAAGTCTGCTCTGCCATTCAATCATGGCTGTTATGTTTCTCAGTCCCATTCTCCTGTCGTCTTGTAATCTGTGATCCCCTTACTAATCAAGAATCTATCTCTTCATTTATTAAAGACACTCAATGACTTAGCCTCCATAGCCTTCTGTGGCAATGGGTTCCACAGAATTGCCAACTGCTGGCTAAAGAAATTTTTCCTCATCTCCTTTCGAAAGGACTGTGGCTTCACTCTGAGGCTGCACCCTCAGGTCCTAGTCTCTCCTAGGAAACATCTCCACACTACGTAATGTTAAAAGTCTGTATCTGAGTTTGATCATAGCATGATTTAGATTGTTTTGTTACTTTTACAATATCTATCAGCCTCACTATGGAAGTATACTTTGAGTAGATGTTTAAACTATTCCCATCATGGCTTGGCTACATTGCATAACTATTTAGATTTTAAAAAATTTTTACTGGCTTTATGTTATGAGCATCCAGTATTGTTTCAGAATTCAGCTCTAGAGAATTAGTGGAATGCAAAAAAGCCTTGGCAGAACAAAGATTGCTCTGATAGCACTCACACTAGCAATAACTACACTGTAAAATATGGCACGATATTATGAATTTATCAATGAGTAGTTGCGGTTAGTATGTTATTGTTAAGTTTTAGATTAGATTACTTAGTGTGGAAACAGGCCCTTCGGCCCAACAAGTCCACACCGACCCGCCGAAGCGTAACCCACCCAGACCCATTCCCCTGCATTTACCCCTTCACCTAACCCTACAGGCAATTTAGCATGGCCAGTTCACCTAACCTGCACATTTTTTGGATTGTGGGAGGAAACCCACGCAGACACGGGGAGAACGTGCAAACTCCACACAGTCAGTCGCCTGAGGTGGGAATTGAACCCGGGTCTCTGGCGCTGTGAGGCAGCAGTGCTAACCACTGTGCCACCGTGCTGCCCATATTATTTTTAGAAATTAGGAAGTTATACAAACAGAAGGTACAACAAATATTTGTACATAATATCTGTTGTGGAATTCCTGATTAAAGGCTTTTGCCCGAAATGTTGATTCTCCTGCTCCTCGGATGCTGCCTAACCTGTGCTTTTCCAGTACCACACTCTTGACTCTGATCTTCAGCATCTGCATCCTCACTTTTTCCCTCCATTGTGCAAAACCTGGCTTCATTGGACCCCGTAATGTTGGTTTTCTTTGTTCGTTACTGGGATGTGGATCGATGGGATTTATCTCCCATTCCTAATTGATTGAGTTGAAGGGCTTCATAGCAAAGTTAAGACTGGTTCACAATACGTTGGGTCTGGAGTCACTTAAAAGTAATATTGGGTCAGAACAGATTTTCTTCCAACCTACTGAAGCAGATGGACTTTTGTGACAGTTTCATAATAACAATTAGTGCAAGTTCAGTTTTTATTGCATGTTTATTTACTAACTAAATTTAATTCCCCAGGTACCATGGTGGAACTTGAGTTTGGTCTCCAGATCATTAGTCCAGGCCCCTCAATTGCAAGCCCAGTAAGTCGTCATTACGTACAGTTCCCATAGGGATGACTAGGCTTCATTAGCGGCATTGTTATATCTGAGTCAGAAGCTGTTATGTTCTAACCGTTATCCTGGTGTTCAATAAGTTCTAGGCGGCTATTTTCTAGTTGCAGAGAAAATGATCCATCATCAGAGATACTGTTCTTTGGACGAAACTTTAATTGACACACTGCTCACTTGGTGGCATTTGAGGACAAGAGGGAGCTTATTTACTCAGCCAAACCTGTTTATAAGTAAAATGTTCAATGATTCCAGCTCTACCTGTTTTTTTCTTACAGTCTGTTTTCACTTCTCAAGTTTCCTTTAACGATGTTTCATTTATTCATCGATGGTTGACTTTCAGGTAAACATGTGAACTGAAATGATTTTGAGTATTGCTGAAAAAAACACATTTTGCCAAAGCCTTTTATGTAACATGCATCAGGATAATTCACATGAAGTTGTTAACTGGTGCATTTTCTAACACTGTATCAGTCGCAGTACATGTGATTTTTATAAATGACTTGGATGAGGAAGTGGAAAGGTGAATTAGTAACCTTGCCAATGACGCAAAGGTTGGTGGAGTTGTGGATAGTGTGGAGGGCTGTTCTAGGTACATTGACTGACAGGATGCAGAACTGGGCTGAGATATGGTAGATGGAGTTCAACTTGGAAAAGTGTGATGTCATTTGAAAGGTGGAATTTGAATGCAGAATACAGGGTGAAAGGCAGGATTCTTGGTAGCGTGGAGGAACCAAGGAATCCTGGGGTCTGTGTCCATAGATCTTAAAGTTGTCACCCAGGTTGATAGGGTTGTTCAGAAGGTGTATGATGTGTTGGCTTTCATTAACAGGGGGATTGAATTTAAGAATTGCAAGATTATGCTATAGCACGATAGAGCCCTGGTTAGACCACACTTGGAATACTGTGTTCAATTCTGGTCGACTCATTATAAGAAAGATGTGGAAGCTTTAGAGAGGGTGCAGACGAGATTTACCAGGATGCTGTCTGGACTGGAGGGTATGTCTTATGAAGAAAGCCTGAGGGACTAGCATTTTTCTCACTGGACCGAAGAAGGATGAGAGGTGATGTGATAAAGGTCTACAAGATGTTGAGAGAAATAGATGGAGTGGATAGGCAAAGATTCTTCCCTATGGTAAAAATGTCTATCACAAGGAAGTATAATTTTAAGATAATTGGAGGAAGGTTTACGGGAGATGTCAGAGGTAGATTCTTTACTCGGAGAGTGGTGAGTGCATGGAATGCACTGCCAGAAGTGGTACTAGAATCAGACACATTTGTGGCGTTTAAGCGACTCTTGGTTACGCACATGGAAGTTAGTACAAGGAAGGGTATGTAGGTTAGTCTGATTTCAGAGTAGGAGAGGAGGCTGGCACAGCATTGAGGGCCAAGGGCCTGTACTGTGCTGTACTGTTCCATGTTCTATGTACACTTACAACTGCTGCATCATGTTTTCTCTCTACTTTTGTATTTCTTGTGATCTGTGGCCTTAAACCATTAATGGAAGGCTGGGCGAGTTTTCGGGCACCCCAGACTATTCTTCTAGGGACATGAGTTTGAATCCCATCATGATAGATGTTGAAATTTGAATTCTTCAAAAATCTAGAACAAAAACTAACCTAATGTAAGCATTGCTGACTGCTGTAACAATCCATCTGTTTCACAAATTTTTTTGAGGGAAGTGAATCTTTCATCTTTTCCTGGTCTCGCCGACATGCAGCTCTAGATCCATAGTAATGTGGTTGACTCCTAATTACTCATTGGGCAATTAGGAATGGTTATTAAATGCTGCTATAGCCAATAATGTAAACATGCCCTGAATAAATAGTTTAAATAACTGCCATTGTTCCACTTCCCTTGATAGCAAAAAATCTGTCAATCTCAGTTCGAAAATTTACGATTGGTCTCACAGAAATTGCTATTTACGTAAGTGTTGCACATCTCTACCATATTTTGTGTGTTGAGTGTTTCCTAATTTCATTGTTGAAAGCTCTTCTCTAGATTTTAGACATTAGCTCGTGGTCTAAGACACCCCATTCAACATTGAATAGGAACAAATCCTATTCTATTCTCCTTTTTAAGACCTTGAAACCTTTGATCAGATCATCCTTAACCTTTTAAGTTTCATGGAATGCAATCCTTTTTCAAGTGGTATCTTCTTTTAATTAGAGTCCAGATATAATTATGATCAAAACAAGCTGTATTTCCTTCAAAGGCCATGATGTCATTTCAAAGGTATGGTGCTCAGAACTGTTCCCAGGACCCAGGTATGGTCTGACCAGACCAGAGTTTTGACTGTGGACAAATTCTACTCAGTAATTTGTCTCTAGCTGTAAAAGAAAAATGAATTAACTGTTTACAATTATTTTCTGAACCTGGTCCCACCCATGACAAACCTAGGCAGGACTGTGCATTGTGAGGAAGATGTAAAACGTCTCCATGAGGATTTGGACAAGCTTACTGGATGGGCAAAAACATGTGGAAAGATGTAGTGCTTTACATTTTGGGAAGAACATGTGCAAAGTATTTATTATTTAGTAAGAGGTTGGAATGTGTAAGTAAACAAAGGGACCTGATGTTCTCATTGACCAGTCACTGAAGGCTAGCAAGCAGATACAGCAACCTTTTAGGAATATTAGTCTTTATTACAAAAGAATTTGAGTGGAAGTGTAGTGAAGTTTTCCTTCAATTGTATAGAAGCTTGAGTAGATCATACCTGGAATTATATGTGGTGTTTTGGTCCCCATATCTAAGGAAAGATATTATCGCTATTGAGAGATTGCAATTAAGGTTCACTATACTTGTTCTGGACCTGTATTCTCTAAAATTTTGAAGAATGAGTAATCTTTTTGAAACGTAACAAATACTTAAAAGAATAGACAGGTTGAGGTGATTTCCTGATTAAGAAGTCTAGAATGGGTGACAACTTTAAAAATAAGGGGAATGACATTTTACTTAAATGAGAAAGTATTTTACTCAAAAGGCTGTGAACATTTTGAATGCTCCACCATAGTGGGCTGTGGAATTTCATCCTGTTCATTATGTTTAAGAAAGAGTTGGAAATCAGGAATCTTAACAATTGTGTACAAGGTTTTGGGAATGGGGTAGTTACGCATTGAAATGTTTGATCAGTCATGATCATATTGAAAGACTGGCAGACTTGATAGGCTAAATGGGTTATTCCTGTTCCTATGATATTTTAGAATGTGTAACTGGAACTCCAAATCTCTTTGCACCTCTACTGATTTGAGCTTAAAAATAATCAAAGATTCTGTTCCTCGAAGATGGTAGAATTAGTGCTTCAAAGCATAATTATTTTCTGGGAAAAATCCTCCTTAGCTCTGTTTTAAATGGGAACTCCTTATTTTAAGACCGTTACACCTAGTTCTTGATTCTTCCGCAAACGAATCATGTGTTCCACACCCTGTCAAAAACTCTTTAGAATCTTACATTTTAGTCAAGTCCCTGCTTGCTTTCCTGAACTGCAGTGATACAGGTCTAGTCTGACCAATCTTTGCTCCTCGTCATTCCAGGAATTAGCTTTGTAAACCATCTCTAACTTTCTCCAATGCATTTATATCCTTCTCTGAATAAGCAGATCATTAGTGCACACAGTCCTCCAGATGTAGTTTCAGTAATGCCTTGTATAAATGAAGAACAGCCACCTATTTTTGTGATCACTTCCTCTCACAATAAACAACCACATTTAGTTATATTTTCTAATTACATGCTGTACCTATATTACTAACCTTTTGCAACACAGCAGTAGGGTAACCAAATCCCCCTCCTTCTAGGAGCTCTGCAATCTCTTCACATTTATCTATACTATATAAATAACTATATATTACCAGAATAGTGTCCTAATTTTGCTCTCAATATCATATATAGCAATATATATTAATCATGGGGCTTATGAATAACACCAATGGACTTAGATATTTGTAAATAATGTACTGCTATTAATAAATGTAAACTTTTAAGTTGACAGCTATTCTCTTGTACATAATCTTAATGCTCACTGTGTCTCACTTGTTAATGCGCATTTGCTAAATGTGTTGGCTGTTGACTTTGACTTCTGTTTGAAAGTTGTTTTACTGTGATTAGATTAGATTCCCTACAGTGTGGAAACAGGCCTATTGGCCCAACCAGTCCACACCGATCCTCTGACGAGTAACCCACCCAGACCCATTTCCCTCTGATAAATGCAACTATGGGCAATTTAGCATGGCCAATTCACCTGACTTGCACATCTTTGGACTGTGGAAGGAAACCCATGCAGACACTGGGAGAATGTGCAAACTCCACACAGACTGTCACCCGAGGCTGGAATCGAACCTGGGACCTTAGTGTTGTGAGGCCGCCCCTGATTCCACAACATTTCACAGTTGACTCCATTTAATTATTTGGTCAGAACAGCACACTGAACTAGGATACAGGGGAGTATAGATGGTTAGTTCACTATTTACAGTACTGAGAAAGAAAGAAAATGCATTTTACCTACCAGTCACGTTGTATTTTAACTTGTTGCAAGGAGTTGTGCTTTTAAGGTCAATCCTTCCAGATTCAGTAGCAAAGTAAAAGTTGTGTGCAGAGGTCATAAGATGCAGTGAAAATGATTGAATTGTTCAGATATCTGATGCACTTCACCACTAAAGAATCGGTCTCTTAACTGATATTGTACTTTGACCTGTGTAGACTTGCTTTTTGTTTTGCTATTTATGCAGTTGTCTAGATTTAATTGGAAAGGAGCTGAATTGCGTACATTTTTTATGAAAGAGGAACTTGAAAGACTTATTCAACAGGTAAATCATCAGCCAGAAATTGAATGAATGCCTTTGTAATATTGATTGTGAATTGAATCAATCAACATAAATGGAAATTACAAGAACATTTCGGTGGGTACAGGGGCATAGCACTCTATCTCAACAAAGTTCTAATCGCAAATGTGCTGCTTTCATGTTTTAGCTTTTGAATTTATAAAACTTTGACAACTTTTTTGCCCTTGTCTTTTTATGCCTCCATTGCTAGAAAATTCCATGCCCCTGGAAATGAGAGGGCAAGCAGGTAACTAACTTTTAGGCCTCTGTTGTGAGTTGTGCAAGAATGACTAATGCTCTGTAGTTTCAATCTTGGCTTGTGTTTAATCATCTGACTTTTGTGTGGTGCTTCCATATCTTAGTGCAAACAAATTAGGAATATGTGCAACCAGACTATTGTTTTAGGCTTCTGTCTGCTGTGAAGCCAGCTACCATTCCAGATGCTTCAGTGGTCTTGATTTTGCAGTGTCAAATATCAGTACTCATCATTGTTAAAAGGTCATCTGGAGACCAACTACTGGCAACCTCGCATCCATAATTAAATGTGGAAATCAAGAGGTTACTGATTTGATTTGAGTTGATTTATTGATGTCCTATGTACCTAAGTACAGTGAAGAGTGTTGTGAGCACTACAGGCAGAACGTAACATACAAAGACATACAGATCATAGGATGTTCAGATAGAGTGGGCCCACAAGGTTATGACTGCATAGGAGGTGCCCAAAAGCAAGATCAACATTAGATTTGAAATTAGAGAGGTCCATTCAGCAGTCTAATAACAGCAGAGAAGAAGCTGCTCTTAAACCTGTTGGTGCGTGTACTCAAGCTTCTGTATCTTCTGCCTGACAAAAGAGCTTGGAAGAGACGATTACCAGCATATGATGGCTCTTTGATGAGAAATGTCATTATAACACTACCTTGCTAAGCGATTCATCATTCAAATGCACTGAACTACATAACAGGTACTTGTTAGACATGCCGGAGAAAATTAGGGTTTTTCAGGTTTAGGTTTTTAGGCTTTTGTTTGTGATCCCCTTTAGCAAAAATAATTTGTTTATATAGCGGCTCTGAAGCAATAATGTGTACCAGGTATATCACACAATAGTTCAGAAGCAAAATTTGAGAAATGTCATAGAGATCTCAGCATCGCAGATGTCAGTCTACAGCCATTCCGATTCACTCCATGTGATATCAAGAAATGACTGAACACTGGGAAGTCTATGGACTCTAACAGTATTCTGGCAATAGTACAGGAGACATGCTTGAAAATGTGCCGCACCCCTACCCAAGCTGTGCCAGTACAACTACTTGTTAATGGGGAAATTGCCCAAGTACATCCTGTACACAAAAAGCAGGACACATTCAACCTGACCATTTATTGCCCCATTAGTTTACTCTGAATCATCAGCAAAATGCTGAAGAGGTTCTTGACAGAGTTAACAAGTAGTACTTGCTAGGCTATAATTTGCTCACTGACATTTAAGTTGGTACCATCAGGGTCACTCAGCACCTGACTTCATCTCAGCTTTAGTTCAAACGTGGACAAAAGAGCTGAATTCCAAAGAGAATCTGAGAGCTCACCTTGATGTCATGGCCAAAATTGGCCAAGCATGGCATCAAGGAGCTCTCTCAGAACTATGGGAATCATGTGGAAAACTGGTTAGAGTCTAGCAGGACACAAGGGAAGATTGTTCTGGTTTTTGGAGGTGAATTATCTTAGCTGCATAACATCACTACTACTTCCTGAGGGTAAGGTCCTAGGTCTAGCCACCCTCAATTACTTTATCAATAACCTTCCATCCATCATAATGTCAGAAGTAGAGATGTTCACTGTGCAACATTCAGCTCCATTTGTAACTCCTTAGACACTGAAGCAGCCCATGTCTAAAGTCGGGAAGATATAGACAATATCCAAGCTTGGGCTGACAAGTGGCAAGTAATGTTTGCACTGCACAACTACTAGGCAATGACTACCTCCAACAAGAGAAAATGCAAACTTTGTCCTTTGACATAATGTCATTTCGATTGTTGAATTCCCCCTCTATCAACATTCTGGGCTTATCATTGTCCAGAAATTGAAAAGGACCAGCAATGTAAGTGCTGTTTGGCTACAAAAACAGATAGGTCAGAGGCTAGGTGAGTAATTCACCACCTGGCTTCCCAAAGACTATCCACCATCTGCAACTCGCATGTTAAAATAATGATGGAGTACAGCCCACTGGATGAGTGCAGCATCAATAATACCCATGAAGCTTGCCACTCAGGACAATGTGACCCACTTGATTAGTACCATATCCTCAAAAGCTCAATCCCTCCGCAAGATTCATTGCAGAAATTCTTCAAGGCTCGTTAAACAGCAGCATTAACCACTATCATCTGGAAGGAGCATCACCACTTGATAGTTCCCCTCCAAGCCATTTACCATTCTGAATAGGAAATATGTTGCTGTTCCTTCAGTGTCGCAAGAACCCGGAACTCCTTCCCTCATGATATCGAGTGTTCCTGCAATAAATTGACTACAGAGATTCAAGAAGGCACAGACACCTAGGAATGGGCAATGAATGCTGGCCCAGCCAGCGAAATTCATGTCCCATGAAATGAATAAGCAAAAATTGAGGCAGATTAAAAAGAAAATTTGGTCAAAGAATTGGATTTTATGTAGCAACTTTTAAAGAGAAAGAGCAGTAACAAGGGTTTGAGCATATTGCCTTTGCCGCATAATCTGTAATGGAGTGTTTAAAATCGGAGCTGCTCAGATTGATAGATTGGAGGAGATTATGGGATGATGAAAAGTAAGACTTTGGAGGCACGATGAGAATTTAAAATGCATTGAATGTTGAAATGAAGTTTATACTGATGTCATAATGATGACCTCATTCATGGATGATTGAGTGTGTAAGATACGACAACCGTGAATAGTCCACTTTAGGAATAACAAAAATCTGGAGTGCTTCAGGAACAGTTGAGCTGAGAGACTCATGGAATTAGGCAATGTTATGAAACTGTAAGTAAGCAGTCTTAGTGCGGATATGTGTTCCAAACCTGATTTTGGTTCATTATTACATCAAAGATGTAAGGAAAGCAAGTCTCACCTTTTGAAGTTTTCATGTCCTTTAGTAAACTTGAGGTCATTTGAAGCTCTTCTGCTTACATTGCAGTTGCATCCAATCCTGCTTATCCATATTTCCTCTTGTTTCTCACCTTCGTTGGCATTGGATTAACAGCTTGATTTCAAGTCTACAGAGCCTCTTCCGTCATCACAACTCTCTGAAATGTCTTTGCTTCTCTCAAATGATTTTTTAAAATTGCAATATGATCTGTTTTAATATTGATTGTAGAATAATAAGGATACTAGTAAAATTTGCATGCAGCAGAATCTGGGTGTTCTGGTATAGGCGTCATAAAATTACCATTCAGATATGAGATGATTGGAATGCAAATGTTATGTAATTTGTGACAAAGGAAAAGAAAACTAAGGATGTTTTGGTACAATTGTATGTAGTATTGATGTGACCACACTGAGTATTTGTACATTTTGGTCATATTTAAGGAAGAACATAATTACATCAGTAATAGCACAGCGAAGGTCATCGACATATTCTAGGGATGGGGTAGAGGGGGATGTGCACGTAAATTCCTTGAGCACAGGTTAGACAAGATAGACCTGTATATGTTGGAGTTGGAAAGGAAGAGAAGTGATCTTTTGGAAACACACAAATATCGCAAGGGGAGTTGAGTGGATGCTGATATGTTTCGCCTTGTTGGAGAGACCAGGGCAAGGACACATAGTTTAACTGTAAGAAGTCTACCATTTATGATAGAGATAAGTTTTCCTCTGAGGTTTGGGAGTCTCGAGAATTCTTTCCCTCAGTGTGGAGGAGGTGGGTTGTTGCTTCGTCTTAAAAGCAGATGTTTATTGATTCTTAACTGAGAAGGAGCTCAAAGGATATCAGATGCAAAAAAAAGGTGGTTTTAAGACTGCAATAAAATTAGATGTGGTGTTATTGAATGGTTGAACATATTTGAGGGGCTGAATGGCCGCCTTCCACTCCTGATTTGACAGTTTGTACGTACTCTTCGTGTAGTACTTAACTTTCTCACCTCAGCAACCAGCTCATGAAGATGGCAACACCCTTGCTGCACACCCCAATTGCTACAGCGAAGAATTGACTCTCTAACCAAGATGTGAGAGAGACAATAGAATAAGAGAAAATTGCTGAATAATGGCCATGACATAGCTCCTTTGGGTGCTAAATGGTGGTGGTAATCCAGAAGTGCTGACTAATACAGTGGGACACAGCTTCAAATTTCACTGTGGCAACTGGTTAAATTTAAATTCAATTAAATCTAGAATATAAATGTTGTCTCATTAGTAGTGTGATGAAACTATAATTGATTGAAACTATAAAAATCACCTGGTTCGCTGATATTCTTTAGGAAAAGAAATCTGATACCAGACCTGTGGCAATGTGTTTGACTCTTAAAGGCTCCCTCAATTGGTAAGCCACTCAGTTCAAAGGGTAATTAGAGATGGGCAGCAAAACTTAACCTTGCTAGTGATGCCCTCATCCTATAAAAGACTTTAATGAAGATAACTGAGAAAAGAAAACACGAAGTTAAAAGACACATTCAGTGAGGTAAAAAGACACATGGCCTTAATAAAGTGGGTTGAAAAATGAACAAACAACTGATCAGTGGAGTGACTTCAAATGTAAGAGGGCTGGAAAACTAAAATGAGCAGAGAGGGTGTTGAACGGTTGGGCTATGTGGATAAAAATGATCAAAACTAAACAAAAAGGGCTTTTAGGCTAAATTGGGAAACATAACTGGGGAAATGATAAGGGAGATAAGGGTTGAAAGTAAATGTGATAACGGCTAACAATTTTTATTAAAAGCGTCGGTCGTACATTTTAAGGAAATAGGTGAAGAGAAGATAAAGATGGTCAAATGAAGTTGGAAATCGACTTGTGGAAAACTATATGGAAAAGATGTTGCATGAATATTTTGTATCCTAGGTTCTGAATCAGAAAGCATTTCTTTATTCAATAAATGCATGCAACTTTTCTGCAAGAGCAAGTTAGCTGCCCCTGCTTACAGCCCTTTCCCTGTAACTTGCATTACCCTCTTCAGTTGCTTAAACAATTCCCTTTTGAAAGTAACAATTACTTTGGTGTGTGCACTAGTCTTTCAGATAGTGAATTCCAGGTCTTATTCACTCGCTGTTTGAAAATTTTCCTTTGTGTACCATGATTCTTTTCCTGGTTACTTTAAATCTCTCATTTCTTGATCATTATGCCAGTGTTTGGGGAAGACTTTCTCATTGTCTGCTCTGTCTAGACCCATCATTATTTTCAATAATTCTAATCAAATCTCCTCTCAACCTTCTCTTTCCCAATAGAACCACCATTGCTTGACCAATTGGCCTTGTAATTGAAGTTCCTCTTTTTTTTGGAACCATTCTTGGAAAATTCTTTCTTCATCCTCTCTTGAAACCTTTACACTTATCTGAAAGTGTAATGTTCAGAATTCTGCTTAATTCTTCAGTTGATTTGAATAGTTTTTATATGCAGAGCTTCTCCTTATCTTCCTTGCTTTTATATTCTATGCCTTTTACAGATATCTTCAGAGAAGTTATCCCACACCTCGAACAGGTGGGATTTGAGCCCTGGACCCCCTGCACCATTTGAGCCCAGCCTCTATTTGTAAAGCTCATGTTCCATTTCCTTTTTAACTACTCGCTCACTTGCCCTATTACCTTCAATGATTTATGCTTATGTACCCCTATGTCTCTCTACTTCTATATTTCCTTAGAATTGGAGCATTTAAGTTTCCATTGTCTTTATTCATTCTTCCTCCCAAAATATATCATTAAACTTCTCAATGAATTGCATCTGTCACCTGTCTGCCTATTCCACTAACCTATTGATTGATGAACTAATCAAAAGTACAGCTTCCAAATAATTATTTTACTCAAATAATTAATATTTCAGCTATTTCCTCTTTTGTGGTGTGCATAGGTCTCCCTTTTTGATGCTTAATTAGCTCTATGCAATTAGTTTTAATTATGTAATTTAACTTGTTTAGAATTATGTAATTAAGTGCACTAGAGAAGACTATGAAACAATTATTAAAACTTGAGAAGAAAGGCAAGTTAACAGTCTAAGGCACGCACTATCTGTTGCTAAATGACATTGGAAAGGAATGGGAGAGATTCCGACAGGTCTGCAGTTCCTCTTGTATTTAAAAATTGTGCTAAGATATTAGAATCCTATGTAACTCCTCCAGTTAAAGAAGTGGGGGATGTAAGAGGTAACAAAGCAGCTAGTATAACAGTTTTTCACTTTGTGGGCAATCTTTTAGAATTTGTGTATTCAAGATGAAAATAATGAGTGTTTGATTAATGTGTTAGTCAAGGACAGCCAGTGCAAAGTTTTGAAGGCAAATCATGATAACTTAAGGATTTCTTTTAATCTGATTACATGAATAAGAAATGTCTTGAATTGTTTGTGTGTATAAGTATAATAAAAATGTGCATTGCAGGCATTCAATAAAATGTTGTATGGAAGACTTGTACAAATGATCAAGAAAGCAAGTAACAGTCAAAATGTAGCAAGATCAGTGCAAAAATTAAGAGGTGATGGTAACTCTTATCAGCATTAGATGCACATTGCTTGTGAGTATTTTATGTACTGTATATGTAATATGAAACTGGTTTGCACTCGAGTATGATGAGCATGATAAATTTTGCTCTGGGAAGACCATTTTATAAATCAGCATAGAATGTGAAAGTAAAGAGGTAGGAGCAATGGTGCAGTCTTAGGAATAGTTTAAATGCAGAAATGAGTTATTTGGGTTTATTTCATTGACAAAGGAAAGGCCAGATTAATTTTTTTCTGGTTTTTAAAATTAAGTCTTGGCAAGGTGAAAAGAGTGACTGTCCCTTCTGGTTGTGAAGTAGGTTAAAGTTATCTTGTTATTGACAATGAGCAAAGTTAGAAATCTCCTGATCCAGTGAGTTATTGAAGAGTGAAATGCTTTAACACGAAGTGGTTGTGAGAGACTCGATTGTATATTTTCAAACAGGATGATGCAAGGCTATGGAGAGAAGATAGGATAGTTCTGGAATGCCCCAGTGAAGAACAGTCCACTGATATAGTGGGGCAGCTGATCTGCTGTTCTGCGAATTTCTGTAGTTTGATTTTACCAAGAAATCTGGACTTGACTTTCAGGTATTCTTAGTGCTTGCAGTTATAAACACAAATTCAATAGTGATTGTTGGTTTTATAGCATCTTTGTTTAACAAAATGGTGGCCGTGGGAAGTTGTAAGCTAAGGCTGCGCTTGCCTGTCAATTGATAGATGTGTACTGACTCATTTGTGTTGACAACTTTTAAAAGATTCTTTAATTGTTGCAAATGAGAAGTGCCTTTTGAAATGTTAGTCTTTCTGGGGTACTGTGGAGCTTTTAAACTTTTGGATCTTTGCAGAAGAGATTTGTACTGGATAACATGCACAATTGTGTTAGTTTAGTTATTGGTTACACACTTGAATATATGGATATAATTACTGAAATATGGTATCCATTGATTATAACTTATTTTAATCTTGGGTCATTTATGTTTGAAGTCTTATTAGTTATGGTCACTGCCTTGCAAAGGGTAAGAATGTGTTTTCCCGCTTTAATCATTAAGTTAACAGTAAATTGCTTGCTGTGCTTATCCAGCTTTAAACATCTGAGCATTTTTCTTCTGGTAGGCCTCCATCCCAAATTGGATAGCAATGTCAAGTGCCTCTCCTCTCTCAGTTGCAATGAGGGGCTTTGAAGTTAAAGCCAATCAGACGCAAATTGCATCTGCGTTTTTAGCCATTGTGGGTTCTTCATTGGTATGGCAGCCATAGATAAAAAGAGAGAATGCAGGGAGGGAAAAACTTACAGATTAAAGCTTAAAAAAGAAAGGGTGTGATGTTTATGGGTGAACTGAATCAACCATGACCAAGGAAATCAGCTGTTCAATATCCATTATATATTGGCTTTCAGAGCATGCATTTAGTGCTCTTTAAACTTTGGATTCAATCTAGGCCTTGATGTGACTGATGGAGTGCTATGTTGGAGTGACTTTCTTCTACATTATTGCTCTGAGAAACAAAAAGCATTGTAATTGTGATCTGTTCTGAAGAACGATTGCTGGATCAGCAATGTTAATTCTGCCTTCTCTCCACAGATGCTGCCAGATCTGCTGAGTTTTTCCAGCAATTTCTGTTTTAGTTTGTAATTATGACCTCCTTGGGAGAAGAAATTTTCCTCAATTGTGTGTAGCTTATTTAGAGCTGGAAATGTGTTGCTGGAAAAGCGCAGCAATCAGGCAGCATCCAGGGAACAGGAGAATCGACGTTTCGGGCATAAGCCCTTCTTCAGGAATGAGGAAAGTTTGTCCAGCAGGCTAAGATAAAAGGTAGGGAGGAGGGACTTGGGGGAGGGGCGTCGGAAATGTGATAGGTGGAAAGAGGTCAAGGTGAGGGTGATAGGTCAGACTGGGGTGGGGGCGGAGAGGTCGGGAAGAGGATCTCAGGTTAGGAAGGCGGTGCTGAATTTGATGGATTTGACTGAGACAGGGTGGGGGGAGGGGAAATGAGGAAACTGGTGAAATCCGAGTTCATCCCTTGTGTAGCTTATTTAGGACTTTGGACAAAGGCGAAAATATAAATTCGAATTGAGATGACATCCTTTAGTTACTATGGGACATAGGTTTAGGATGTAGGTTTGCTCGCTGAGCTGGAAGGTTTATTTCCAGATGTTTCATCACCCTAATAGGTAACATCTTCAGTGGACCTCAGGCGAAGCACTGCCGATAATTCCAGCTTTCTATTTATATATTTGGGTTTCTTTGGCTTGGTGATGTCGTTTCCGGTGGTGATGTTGTTTGCTGTGGTGAAGTCACTTCCTGCTCCTTTTCTCGGGGGCTGGTAGATAGGGTCTAACTCGATGTGTTTGTTGATAGAGTTCCGGTTGGCATGCCATGCTTCTAGGAATTCTCGTGCGTGTTTTGTTTGGCTTGTCCGAGGATGGATGTGTTTTCCCAGTCGAAGTGGTGTCCTTCCTCATCTGTATGTAAGGATACTAGTGAGAGAGGGTCATGTCTTTTTGTAGCTAGTTGTTCATGTATCCTGGTTTCTAGTTTTCTGCCTGTTTGTCTAATGTAGTGTTTGTTACAGTCCTTGCACAAAACCTCAACCTGAGCTACAAATCTTCTCAACTCGCTAGGATGTAGGTTTAAGGTAAAAAGGGGGTAAGTTTAAAAGAGATGCAAGAGGTGAGTTTTTTCACGCTTTTTTTTGCCTGGAATGTGCTGCCAGAGGAGATGGTAGAAACAGATACAATAGCAGTGTTTGACCTATATGAATAAGCAGGGAATAGAGGGATATGGATTCCATAGAGGGATATGGATTCCATAGAGGTGCAAGTTTTTTCACTTAGATATCATGTGTTGGTGCACTCTTGGTGGGCTGAAAGGTCTGTTCCTCTGCTGTATTATTCTTTTTTCTTATGCCTTCCTTGTTCAGAGCTGTGCCCAGGAACTGCATAATCTGACTACTACTAGGTTGTTTGAAACTATTAATGTTCTTTTAAATAAACCCTTTTCAGTTTTAGATAAGGTAAGAATTTAAAATGCAGTAAGTTCCATAGCTTTTTTTGATTGTTCCCAAAACAGGAAGTGATGCAAAAGAACTTCCTGGGCACATTTACAAAGAGCAAAGGCAAAATGGCATCTCTTATTCATAGCATAAGTGATTTATCTACAATTTCTGATATTAATAAATTTTGTCAGTTGACCATGACAAAAATGAAAAGTCATGGTAAGTAACTTTTTCGCATGTCCTAATGGAGCTTGTTTTGTACTTTTGAATCTGACAAAAGTATCACGTGGCTAAATAATCGATCAAGTACATCTTTTGGACAAACAAAGTAAAGGCATACTTTCTTTTGATACTATACCAAGTTAAGAGCTAATGCTTCACCAATACAACTTCAAAACATCTCCTGAGTTTGAATCTTTCTAGAGGTGATATTTTCTTAACAAAAGCTGACTTGAGGTTTGTAGTCCTTTCTGGGATAGTTTAAGCTAATTTCAGAGAAGAGGAACCAGAAAGTAGAAGAATGCAGGAAAAAAAAGTTAAGATTAGAAATATCCCAAACATTTGGCAACCAGTTTGAATAAAGTAGAAAAAGGGATAAAGAAGAGATTAAACTCTGCATATTTTGACATTTATGTTGTGGTTTCGAAGTATGGGTGTTTCTATTAACACTTGGGCTTCAGTAAGACCAGGAATAGATTTTTAACATTTCCTAGCTGCAAAGTGTTCAAGAATGACAGGGAAGAAAAAAAGGTGTGTGGCAGAACGATTAAGAATGGTAGTACGGATCTGAATAGAAAAGATTTACTATATGGTTGAATCTGTTTGGCTTGAGTTGAGGAACAGAGAGGGAGCACTTGGGCTTGGAGGTATTTTGTAGAGCTCCAAAGCAATATCATGGAGAATAGGTGTATACATTTGTCAGCAGATTTCAAAGGCGTGTAAGAAAAAGTGGTACTGGGAGACTTTAAATGCCCCAGTATAGACTCGGAAAAACTAAGGATAGGGAAACAAAATGATTCCTGGTGTGTGTACAGGAAAACATTTTTGGCCAATATGTCTCCAAGCTATCATCAGGAAATTGTTGGATCTGCTTCTGGCAAATTAATTGGGTACAGTGAAGTGTGTTCCAGTAGTAAATCATCTAGATAACAGGAAACATTGCACATTTTGATTTAAAATAATAAGAAAAAGGAGTTTTCAAAGATAAAAATGTTGATACTAATTTAAGATGGAATTTATTACAAATTAGAAAAGACAAATTGAAATTAGTAACAGAACAATATACAGCATTCGGGGTGGGGGAGTGAATAGTTCTGATACAAACAAGCCATATTTCTTTACAGGAAAAGGTTAGATCATCCAAAACTGATGCATCTGCATGTGAAATTAAAAGCTAGGATAAAACAGCAGGAGAGGAGCTTCCAAAGTATGGGTCAATTTGTAGCCAAGAAAATTATGGCAATAGAGGAGGAAATTGAAAAACCTACTATGAGACACAGAGGTAATGAAGAAATGTTTAGAATGTAGTATCAAGTTGCAACCATTTTCTACATTTTGTCAAAAACTGAAAGCCGTTTGATTGGGAAGCAATTGAGCTAATTAAGAACTCAAAGCGAAATCTTTATGTAGGGGTAGAGTGCTTTTCAGTTCTCTTCACAAAGCATACGTGAAATTTATGCTATTTAGAACAGGAAGTTATGGGCAGGATAGTGATGGGTAGAACAGACCTACTAAAAAGATTAGTATTGCTGAAGTTGATAAGTCACTTCATCCAGATAAAATGTATTTGAGGTTATTCAAATCAAAATTGGGAATGGTAGGACCATTGTTCACAAACTTTAAGTTGTCATTGAATGTAGAAGTAGAACTAAGAGCTGCTGTTGTTATAGGACAGGGGATGGGATAAAGCAGTAACCTACAAGACTAGTATCAATGGGGACGTTATTGAAAATCATTTGAAGAGTGAAATAAGCTTCCATTTTGGAAAAGTGTGGGTTTCTGGAGGAAACCCAATGTGAATTTGTTACAGGCATGTCATGTCTGATTAGCTTGATTGAATGCTTTGAGGTTGTAGAGAAAATCATGGTACTTCAGTAGGTTTGGCATGTTTAAACTTTTTTGATGCATTTAACAAGGTGACATACAGAGTATTTATAAAGAAAGTGGCAGCCCATGAGATTAAAGGCAAGTAACAGTATGGATACAGAATTGGGTCATTATAATAGGGAATGCTGGTGGTGAATACATGTTTTTCAAACTAGGAAGTGTTGCCTAATGTCACTCTTGGTTCCATTTTCTATTCAGTTTTTTTTTGTAAATAAGTTAGAATCTTGAGGGGAGCAACATTATAAAGTTTACAGATAATACAAGATATGATAAGTCAGGATGAGGATTGTTGTAGATTTCGTAACAATAGACTCGACACTGAAATGGACAGAAGTGTAGCAGTTCAGTATGAAGTGTCAGTCAATGTCTTTAGAGATGGAGAAGAAATTATTTTTTAAATTCTGTTAAGCATACAAGATAAGTAACAGTGTAGTTTATTTTTTTAAAAAATAGCACTTGGATGACTGAGTTTACAAATACTGGAATTGAATATAAAGCAGAGAGACACTGGAACTTTACAATCACATTTGATTTCTGCTGAAGTATTGTAAACAATTGATAATGCGTAAGAAACAGTACAGAGGGGGTGCAGTATGACACTGGTTGAGGCATGTGCAGTCTGGAAAAGTTAGAACCATTGTCTTTGACATAGAGACTAAGAGTGACATAATAGATGATTTGGAGTTGGGGACCATGTGTACTGTCAGGTTTGCAGATGACACTAATATGAGTGGCAGAGCAAAGTGTGCAGAGGAACATAGATACTTTAGTGGGCAAAGGTCTGGCAGTTGGAATATAATAATAAATGTGACGTCAACCATTTGGTAGGAGTAACATTAAAAAGGATTATTACTTGAATGGTAAAACGTTGCAGCATGCTGCTATACAGAGAGACCTGGGAGTTCTTGTGCACGAATCAGAGGGTTGATTTGCCGTAATTCGGAAGACAAGTGGAATTTTGTCCTTCATTGCTAAATGGATTGAGTTTAAAAGCAGAGAGGTTATGTTGCAGCTTTACAGGATGCTGATGAGGCCACACTTGGAGTACTGCATGCAGTTTTTACTTGAGAAAGGATATACTGGCACTGGAGAGAATGCAGAGGAGGTTCACTTGGTTGATTCTGGAGTTGAGGGGGTTAGCTTATGAGGAAAGACTGAGTAGACTGGGATTATATTCATTGGAATTTAGAAGAATGAGGGGTGATCTTATAGAAACATAAAATTATGAAGGGAGTAGATGAGATAGAAGTAGAGAGGATGGTTCCACTGGAAGGTGAAACTAGGACAAGACAGCATAGCCTCAAAATTAGGGGGAGCAGATCTAGGACTCACTTAAGAAGGAACTTCTTCATCCAAAGGGTTGTAAATCTATGAAATGCCTTGCCCAGTGAAGTAGTTAACACTACTTCAGTGAACATTTTAAAAGCTAAGATTTTTTTTGAACAATAAAAGGAATTGAGGTATATGGTGAAGACACGGGTAAATGGAGCTGAGGCCACAAAAAGATCAGCCATGATCTTATTGAATGATGAAGCAGGCTCGAAGGGCCACTTGGCCTACTCCTAGTTATGTTCTATTATGTAATAAAGTTTCCAAAATAGTTTGAGATGTCATGAGAGGATACAGGAAAAAAATCATTTTCTGGTGAGTGGGTCACTAATTAGAGGTTGTAGACTCCAAATAATTAGAGAATGATTTGGAGAGTGATGGACAATTTACTGTTTTGGACCCCTCTACTTGAAAATGTGGTTGCAGATTGATTCTATGAATTTTAAAGGGATTTTGGTTAGGCAATTGAGGAGGAACCTACATGGTTACAGGCAAAAAGCAAGTAGTGGTACTATGCATGCTTTGAAAGAAGAAGTACATGTGTATTGGGTTGTAAGACCAGCTCCTGTGCTGCAGATTTCTGTGATTGTTATGAAATAATTAATTCGATAACATTTTTATTTACCATCTCAGGTACCTGGTGGATAGCCGGTGGTTTAAGCAATGGAAGAAATATGTTGGCTTTGATAGCTGGGACAAATACCAGATGGGAGACCAAAATGTGTATCCTGGTCCTGTTGACAACTCTGGGCTTCTGAAAGGTTTGAACATTTGCTTTATGTTTTTAATTATGAACTGTGCTATTAACCATGCCCTGCAGAAGTGTAGGAGAAAGGTCCTTGTATATGAACCATTCTGTTGTCTTGGTATATGGAGGTATATAGTGCAGTTTATGCTTCCAAAATTGTTCCAAATCTTGACACATTTTGGTTTATATCCATATTAAGTGCGAGGGCAAAATGGCCTATATGTTCAGGTATCTGAGCGTCCATTGTAGTACTTGCTGCAGGACTCTGTCTTGAACTCTGTCTTGCCCTTATTATTACCATGCCACAGGATCCTTATTCTCAGTTTCTACCACTCTTTCGTCTATCGATTTCCAGATTTCAAAATGACATGAAGATAGGGTTTAGTTTGGAGTATTTTGACTATAGAATTTTTTTTTTTAGAAGCTAACATTTTCGTGCAGTTAATTGGGTCTTTGTCTTTCTCAAACTGTTGCGCTCTGGTTAAAATGTAGGAATATTTAGTTACGGTTGTACTGTACATAATGTGCAGCGTCACTGTTAGAAGTATGACACCTGAAAATTTATTAAGTCAAATTGAGGAAAGCAGATTCATTCTCATTATTTATATTAAGTTAATCATATTAGTCAATCATTTGTCACCTGGCATGGTGAACCATATTACGTAGCCACAGTAAACTTCAGCAATTTAATGAATCATAATGTTAAGTGCCAGAATACTCCAGCCTGTTTTTTATTAAACTATATTAATTGTTTACTGCTGGTATTATCATTTGAAACTATAATATTACAGTTAAACCTGTTTGAATAAAATCAGTGATTTTTTGCTTCACACACAAATGTGCTCATTTTTGAGAGGCGAATCTTTATAACAAGTCAATGAATCTTGGAGAAGCAAAACTCTCATTTTGAAGAAGTAATTATGGTGATTAAATGGAGATATTTTCTGATTTAATGAGTTATATAAACCAGTTGCATATCATGTAAACTACTTCAGCTTTTCCCAGAAATACTTGAATATGTTTGTGCTTTAAGACCACATTGCACCTTGAATATTTTTTAAAAGAAATAAATAATGAAGCTTTCAGGGAAGCTATTTTAATGTTTTTGCGCATTGCTGGAGAAATTCGTCAGATTCTTTTCAGTTGGTATTGGCCCTTTTGGCAGGTTTCGCGACGATGTCTTGTGAGAATTTCTGACCTAGTTAAAAATTAGATATACAGGTTCACATGTCAATCATAGCAGCTCGAGGGTAGGAAAATTAATGTAGTCACGTGCTAAACAAACTATCAAATATTTTTGTCAGAAGACAGATCAAGTAGCGTCTATTAATATTTGGAGATATAATCAGAGAAAGTTTGAAGCAAAACCCAGTAACCTTGCTTGAATTTCCCCTGGAGATGGATATAATTCCAGCACTTGCCTAATAGTTTGTCTAGTTATTCTAAGGAATGTTTTTGGGCACCAATGGGCAATCACTGTTTTAATTGGGGTGAATATGGAATGTAGCTCAGGATCTGAGGCCTTAATTTGCAGGTCAGGTTTCAATCAGGATTTTAAATATTCAAGGCAGAACTCTGTGCATTTTTGGCCAAGGTTATGCCTGTCATTTCTCAGGTAACACAACTGCCCATATAACAAAAAGATCATTCCAACATTTAGTTCCTGTTGCAAACAGTTTGAGAAATACTTTTCCTTTGCAATTAATTTGCTTCTGGGGAGCTTTTCAAAGGGAGGAGCAGCATTAGAAAATGTTAGGCTGATATTAACCAATTCAATTTTGATTTTACTGTCTCAAATCGAAAGTTGCACAATTATCTTGTATGTCGGGTGCTTGTGGTAAAGCCAGCCTTTGGTGCTTGGCTCTTGTTCTGTGAGGAAAATTTCAGAAGAAATTAAAACTTCCTTTAAACTTTGAAAATGCCATCATTGAACTAAGTGTGCGCATTACTAGAAATGCAAGTTACTTCAGGCCTGTTGTCTATGTTTTGCTTTAAACGTGTTGCCCAGTATAGCTCTGCATACATTTCTTGATCTCCTATGACATCATGTAATGGAAATTGAGATAGTGTAGTCTTCAGGCAAAATTAGATTTGGGGAGCAGGATGCGTAGATGCATTTTAATTTAGAAGTTTCATTTTCAGTCCTTATTTTTATATCTCTGCTTTCTCTGTCCATGTTTAAAATGGGAGTTGACATTTTTGATTTTCATCTGGTGTTCCTCACTGCTAGTATGAGGATCTGTGATCTGGGAGGACTTGAGGTTTTGGAATTGAACATTTTAAGAACTGAAAGTGGATGTATTGAGGGAGATATCTAGTGTAGATGATTAAGCTGCAGCAATACTTTATAATATGAGAGGATTACATGCAAGTATTACAGTGCGCATTTTATTTAATCTGCAAAGATTTCAAATATTTCATGTGAGATTGTGAATAGATATTCCATTTTGTGTATTTTGGTGTTAGCAGGAAAGGTGGTGCGAAGATTGATTTGTAGAACAAAAATGTAGTTCGCTGTACGTAATGACTGGAATTAATTTATATGTATTAAAAATTGCCTCTGTAATACCATGTGAAAAATCAGGATTATTGGTGGACATAAATAAACAGAAGTTGTGACAGTTGAGGATTGATTGAGAGGAAAGTTTTGGGAAAGGTGGTTGTATAGGGATTGAAATGCTACCCTTGCTGTGAGTTCCCAGTCAAGTGAGGCCACAGCCTCCTGGAGAAATTAAAGGGAAGAATTAGAGAGAAATTTTAGATACACATTTGGATAGATGCAAAATGGTATTGAAGTGGTGGCGTAGATGCATAAGGCCCCAGGAGTAACACTGAAGTAAAATCATCATTATGCACTGTGCGCCTCCAAGGGTAATGAACTTGAGAGATGGGAATGCCTGAGGGAGGGTGAATAGTTGGTGACTTTAAGAAGACCATATGCGTGATGAGTGATTTTCTTTAAATATTTAGTGTTTCAGTATTATAAACTATCTTTGAAGGACGTATGTGTAGAAATAGGATTGTTGGAAAGTGCTGCATTGCCTGCAAAAGGGAATGTAAATCTTACAAGGTACATTTAGAGGCATGAAAAGTACAGGGGGGGCCACCAAGACTGCGCTAACACATTCTTTACTAAACCTTTCTAAACTAAAAACCTTTTGCCTCTACATGGTTTGTGTCCCTCTATTCCCTGCCTATTCATATATCTGTCAAGATGCCTTCTAAACATAGTTACTGTGTCCATGTCCACCATCTCCTCTGGCAGCTCATTCCAAGCATTTACCACCTTCTGTGTTAAAAAAAAAATAAACTATCTCTTACATCTGCCGTAAACTTACCGCTCTTATCTTAAATCTATGTTCCCTAGTAATTGAAATTTCTATCCTGGGAAAAAAACTCTGAATATCCATTTTATCCATGCCCCTCAATTTTGTAAACTTCTATTAGGATGCAGTTCATCTTTAAATGTTTAAGTGAAAACAAACCAAGTTTTATAATCTGTCCCCTCATACCTAATACCCTTCAAACCAAGCAACATCCTGGTAAACTTTCTGTACCCTCTGCAAAGCCTGCACAACCTCCTTGTACTATGGCAACCAGAACTGTACGCAATATTCCAAATGTGGCCTAACTAACATCCTACACAGCTGCAACATGATTTGTCAATTTTTATATTTTCTGCTCTTACCAATGAAGATAAGCTTACTATACTCCTCCTTGATCAACTTATCCACTTGTGTTGCCACGTTTGGGGAACTGTGAACCTGTATGCCTAGATCCCTTAGTATGTTGATGCTGTTAAGGGTTCTGCCATTTACTGTTTACTTCCCTCCTGTATTAAATCTTCCATTTGTCCTGATTAAACTCCACTTGCCATTTCTCCAAGTATCCAGCCTATCTATATCCTCTGGAATCATCCTCACTATCTGCAGGTCCCCCAGACTAATCAGGCCACCTACATTACCACTGAATCACTTATATGCATTACAAACAATGTAGGTCCAAGCAAAGTACCTTTGCATTACTACTCTCTGTCTCCTATGACTAAGCCAGTTCTGTATGCATCTTACCAGTTCACTGCAGATCCCTTGTGACTTCAAAGTAAGCATTTGTGTGTTTGACCCAACTTTGTCAGGATATGAGGAGTGGTTTGTGTCTCCTAGATAATTTTTGGTATAAGACACACATCGGGAACACAATTTCATGTAAACATCATGAAGAATTAGCCAGTTCTTATTTTTTACTGTGATTTTTGTTATTGGCTTGAGCAAGTTTGAATTTATCCAAAGTCACAGTTGAGGGGGTTGCCTTATGAGGAGAGACTGAGTAGACTGGGATTATATTCGTTGGAATTTAGAAGAATGAGGGGGATCTTATCGAAACATATAAAATAATGAAGGGAATACATAAGATTGAAGTAGAGAGGATGTTTCCACTGGCAGGTGAAACTAAGACAAGAGGGCATAGACTCAAAATTAGGGGGAGCAGATTTAGGACTGAATTGAAAAGGAACTTCTTCACCCATAATGAAGGGAATACATAAGATTGAAGTAGAGAGGATGTTTCCACTGGCAGGTGAAGACAAGAGGGCATAGACTCAAAATTAGGGGGAGCAGATTTAGGACTGAATTGAAAAGGAACTTCTTCACCCAGAGGGTTGTAAATCTATGGAAGTCCCTGCCCAGTGAAGTAGTTGACACTACTTCAGCAAACAATAAAGAAATTAAGGGATATGGTGAGAACGCAGGTAAGTGAACCTAAGACCACGAAAAGAACAGCCATGATCTTAATGAATGGTGGAGCAGGCTCAAGGTGCTAGAAGGCCTACTCCTGCTCCTGGTCCTTATGTTCTTTCTTTATTGTATTGTGTTTGTCCCACACAGGTGGAGATTCACAGTCTCTAAAGGAGCATCTCATAGATGAGCTGGATTATATCCTGGTACCCACAGAAGGCTGGAATAAGCTGGTCAGCTGGTATGGATTAAAAGAGAACCAAGAGCCAATTGCACGAAAGGTATCTCATCTATATGCATGATAATTGGAAGTCAGAGGGTCACAGCAAAACTAGGTAAAACTGAAGAACCAAGGAATAAAAGTATGCTAATACATTAAGGTGAAGAGGAATGGCAGGATCATCAATGTCAGCATACATCCATTGGGTTTAAGAGCTTGTTTCTGTGCTGCAGGCTCTAATTATGGAAAATATCAACTCAGACTGTCTACCACGTTTGTGTACAGTATAATTGCTTATAAATTGCTATGTGTAGTCATGCAGGCTAATGGCCATTAGATTCAAACCAGCTGTCCAGCTAACTTATCCACAAATTCAGTTCAGTTGATAGCAGTAGAATTATAATCTAAATTTTATAATCTAAAATCAGTAAAATCTTTAAAGCATTAGAGGAAGATTTCATTGTGATGCTGTTGCGCCCTTAGTTTTATATTGAATTGACATGTTGGGGAATGAGTTAGTGCTAATATCAGTGGATTAGTAATCTGAAACCCCCTGCTAATAACTGGACTAGCCTAATGGCACTATGTAACCTCTGTTTATCATTGGTGAACCAGATGGGTTTCTTTAATGTCCTTTAGAAAATTTTCAGTGTCAGTAATTTTCTGACCTAGCTGCAGACTTGTTGTGAGAAACAAAAAAAAGCCAGTCCATCGTCAGTTGTCAATTACAAAAGCCCTTGTTTTACTGATAAAACAGGTGGGGGAAGGGGGTGATAGTGGGAGAGGGATAATTTTACAAGAAGAAGAAATGAATTTTTTTTTCAAATAAAAGAAACTCCAACCATTGCAATCTTGTTCCACATAAAAAAAATTCTTTTCACAAAGTCTGTGGGTAAATGCCCAAAATAAATGTGCACAGAAACCTCTGTCAGTGCCAATTCCCTCAGTAAGGTGGTCTCCTAGGAACTCTGATGTGTTCAGGTTCAGGAGACACCTTTAGATTTTCTCCTTTTAGTTTTTAAATTCCTTCCTGTCATCTGTCTCCTTCACTGAAGCTGCTGAGATGGAATTGCTCTCCCAGTGCTATCGACACACGAAATGTGCCTTGTTGATGAGCTTAGATTTTCTTTTTTTTGTTGCTGATTCCGACATTAGCACTTTGTCTGTGCTGGAACCCTTCACGCCCCTTCCTTACTTTGTCTAGCTTACGTGTGACTCTAGACTTATAGCAATGTGGTTGCCCTCTGATAAATGAGGAATATGCAGGAAATGGTGGCCAAGCAGGCAATATCCAAATTCCATGAATGAATTGATTTTAAAAATGTTTTATTGCCAGTTACCTTACAGTTTGAGCACCTGATCTTTTTCATGTTACTGATCACAAAACAAAGCTTCAACACTCTGAATTATACAGTATACAGCAATGCTAATTTTGTACTTGGGGTTTACTTTGGCACAATCAGTTTAATCTTCGGGGTCAGAACATTTTGTTTATTGCCAAGAAAAATCTTCAGAAGTATTGCTAGCCTCATCTCAGTATTGGGAGCCAAATCTTTGAAGAGAAGAGACCAGTAGAACCTTTTCTTTTAAAGATCTCTGTAGTGTCCCTGCTAGAGCTATCTTTTGCTCCTTCCTGTTATTCATCCACATTATGCTACTTGACACAAAGCACAACATTTAGTTTTCACCTGTATGTTGAAGACATCCAGCTCCAATAAAGCCCTACCACTATTCTTGAATTTTCCATTGCAAATTACTTGCCAGACAATCAATACTTGGTTAGCAGAAATTTCCTCTGGCTAAATATTCTGAAAACTGAAAGTATTATTTTCAGTTCCTGTTTCTTAGCTACTGACTTTGTCTCCAGATAAAAACTGTCACAGACTGTACTATACTGTTCAAATAGTGTCATATTCACAGATGTGGCTTCTAGCCACACATCCTTGCGGTCCCTAAGAATACCTATTTCCACCTGCATCAAGCTTCTTAACATCACCCTGTCTCAGCTCAAATATTAATGCCCTCATTAGTTCCTTTCTTACCTCTGGATTCCTCTGTTCCCATGGACACAGGATCATTGGACTTAGGAACAGAAGTAGCTATTCAAACCATCGCATCTGCTCCACTAAGATCATGACTGATCTGGTTGTAGTCTCAACTCCAGTTTCCTGTCTGACCCCTTGACTCCCTTTGTTACATTCTTTTTTCTGAGATTCTTTACACACTTGATGCAACTGCAATATGCCAACTTCTGTGAACAAGCAAAATTTATTAAGGACAGCACAATACAAGTTTGGACAAACTCTGAACGCACTTTGTCATGCTTGCGAAGCATGTGTAGGGAAGCTCTCTGAACAAAGGAAATAGTCCTTTCTTCGTACAAAATCTTTACATCACAGTTAGTAATGCTCAAAAGGCAACCCCAGCCATTCCCTTCACAGTCACATGCCATTCAAGACACAATGCAGTGACCTGACCATCTCCAGAAACACACTCTTATGTTTCAAAACTGTAACTTGACCTTTAATAAATTCAGTGACTTAGCCTCCACTGTTGTTTGAAGAAGAAACTTCCACACCATGTTCCATTCACATTTGTACTCACTGGCCTGCTTTGGCTCTTGGTCAAATTCAGTTATCAAATCTCTGGCATTATCCCTCCCTATTCCTGTAATATGCTCCTGTATCTCAATTTTTTTGAGTTATCTGCTCATATCTAGTTTTGGTCTCTTGAACTTCCTGATTTTAATTATTTCACTATTTGTGGTCGTACCTTTTGATTTCCAAACTCTTAAGCTCTGGAATTTGGTCCTATATCCCTCCCACCTTTTTGTGCCTCCATTTCCTCTTTCAGTATGCCTTGTTTGAGAAACATTTTGGCTATTTGTCTTAATTGCCTTGTGTGGCTTGTTGTCAAATTCTGCTTTATAATATCCTTTAAATGCCTGCCCATGTCTTTTAATAAAAGATACAAGTTGCAGCTGCTTATACGATCAGAATATGGTGGATGCCAGAAATCTATTATACTTGTTTTTATAGGATATATAACAGCCAATAGTGTTTTATGTCTGTCTGAGGGGACTGGTGGACCCTCAGATTAATACCTTTATGCCAGAAGAAGCAGCTTAAGCATGACTCGTAATTCTCTCAAATTTCTGCTAACAAAATATGATGAGGTAATGGAAATATGTTTCTATTCTTCGGACTAAATTTGGTTTGTTAAATTTAAAACCACCTGCTTTAAATCCACAAACAAAGGCAGAAATTGCTGGAAAAGCTCAGCAGGTCTGATAGCATCTGTGCAGAGAAATCAGAATCAACATTTTGGGTCGAGTGACCTTTCCTGAACTTGAGTTCTCTTCACAGATGCTGCCAGACCTGTGGAGCTTTTCCAGCATTTTCTACTTCTGTCTATGATTTAAAGCATCCGCAGTTCTTTCAGTTTTATTTTGCTTTAAATTGTCGTTGTGAATGGTGGAAAAGTGAAAGATCATCTTTTTACCAATTGTTCTTTTTTTGTAGCTGGAATATTTTTGCTCGCGATATGGATGCTCTAAAATAAGTTTCTTTTCAGGGAGCATTTCCTACAATGTGTTCCCACTCTAACAAGAAAGGAGACGCTACTACACCTGGTTCTTTGGAATGAGGTGGTCCAAGTAGATCAAAGTGTCAGTGGGGGGATAGTGATCATTGTATTATAAAGTTTGGGGTGACAGTGGCAAACGGCAATTGACAATGTAGCGTAAAAATAATTAAATGGGAGAGCTGCTTCGATGGAACAAGAATGGAGCTGGGTCAGATAGATTGGACCCAAGGGTAGGCAAAAACTTTACCAAAGAGGCAAATTTTACTCAGGCCTGAAGACAGATGAGGAAACTTATTTGAAGGATTCAGAATTACTCAGGAGGTATCATTGGAGAAGCTGCTGGTACTAAAGTTGACAATTCATATGTACCAGATGAGATGAATCTAAGGATTTTGGCGAAAGTGAGTACAGAAATTTCAGAGGCACTGGCTGTGATCTTTTTCGTCCCTGGGATAGTGCCAGAGGTCTGGACGATGACAAGCATTAAGCCCTTGTTCAAAGAGATTAAAAGAAAAAGCCCAGCAATTGTAGATCAGAGTTTAATTTCAGTGGTGAGGAAACGTCTAGAAATGATAATTCTAGATTGCATTAATAGTCAAATAGACAAATATTGGTTAAATAGGGACAGCCAGTATAATGTTTTTTAAAAGAAATTCATAAGCATCATAGAATCCCTACAGTGTGGGATCAGGCCCTTCGGCCCAACAAGTCCATACCGATCCTCTGAAGTGTAACCCACCCAGACCCATTCCCCTACCCTATTATACTATATTTACCCCACCCTAACCGACACATCCCTGAACACTATGGGCAGTTTAGCATAGCCAATTCACCTAATCTGCAAGTCTTTGGATTGTGGGAGGAAACCCACACAAACACCTGGCGAATATGCAAACTTCACACAGTTGCCCAAGACTGGAATCGAACCCGGGTCCCTGGCGCTGTGAGGCAGCAATGCAAACCACTGAGCCCCATAGTCCACTTACTGAAGTTCTTTGAAGAGGTAGCGGTGGTTGATGAGGGTAGTACAGTTGATGCAGTGTAAATTGACTTGAAAGCCATTTAATACAGAACCACTCCGTCGACTGGAGGTGGTTATTGCTCATGGAACAAAATGTAAATCCTTCCACATTCCAGCCTATGCAACAAATGTCTGATTGTCTAATATTAGACATTTAGACATTTGTAAGCATGAGCTGTTGGGTATGGTCAGTATCTTGTTGTTACAAGCAACCAAAGGAATGTGCTGTTTGTTACAATCTGCCAGACTCTGAAATGTACAGTTTACATAATTGGCAACTCACTGACACTGAAGTTGGGAAAAAAAAACATTTGAAAATTTACACCATAAGAGTAAAATCATTAAGCCCATCTGTGCTGGCTGAGAAAACAACTATCCAACCTAATCCACTTTTCAGCTTTTGGTGTATAGCCATGTATGTTATGGTAACTGAAAGTTTTTTTTAAATACACCGAGGGATCCGGTGTCTGTCATATATTCAGACAGTAAGTTTCACTCTCCTCAACTAGTGGACAATGAAAAGGCAATAACAGGTTTTCAACTAAGGATAAAGTGATGGTTTGAATGTCTGTCAAAATTCAGCACTTCTGGCAAAAAGGGGCAACGTGTATCCATCAATTAAATTTTCATCAGCCAGAGGAAATATCTACTTTTGTGTCTTGCTGTGCTCGACAGACTGTCATGTCGCCAATCAGCTGCAAAGAAGGGAGTTGAAAGGACTGGCTATGTAGTTGTCAAATATTTTTATAGTACTGAGCGGGATCTTTGAAGCAATATGTTTGAGAATGCCTGACCTCACTCATTTTTTCTTAATCAGTCTGCATTTGATCAATTATTAATTATGCTCATTAGTGTTATGTTTGAGGCCTGTTGACTTTCAGTCATAGTTATAGAGATCTATTGCAGAAAATGGCCTTTTAGCCCTGACATCCACTCCAGTCAGAAAAACCATTTGATTCATCTAATTCCATTTTCTCGCACTCAATTCATAGCCTTGTATGCCTTGGCCAGTGTGTACCAGTATTTTCTACAGTTGAATATATCTATACAGTCGTAAAGGGTGAAGGTTTTCAGATGCTGAAGCATAATTTAAAAGATGTAAAACAAAGTACCAAAGAAGAATGCGACTGATTGCCCCTGTGAAAAACATCAATCAGTATATCTTCAGCTATGTAAATAAGGTGTAGTAGTCACTTTTCTTTGCTGGCTTAAAAGGCTGAACTTGTGTGGAAAGGCTAGACAGGCTACGCCTATACAGGTCATTCTGCTATAACGTGCGTTTTGTCAACGTGAATTGGCGATAATGCGATTGGCGAATTGTGGACGCTGTTTGGATAAAGCGAACTTTCTACTGAACAGATATCGCGATTTTCTATTCGCGATCTTCTGTAGCACGATTTTCGATATTAGTTTTCCATAGCCTGATTTTCTATAGTGCAAGTTTGCAGAGGAACACAACTGTCATGTTCGAGTAGAATAACCTGCACCTTCTGGAATTTAGAAGAGCCAGATGTGACTTAATTGAAACATATAAAATTCTGAAGGGACTTCACAAGGTGGCTGTCAAAAGGATATTTCCTCTTATGGGAGAATCTAAATGTAGAGTTCATGGTTTAAAAATAAAGTGGCATTTATTCAAGACAGATAAGTAGGCCTTTGTTTGTCTCTGAGCGGTGTTTGGAGTTCCTTTCCTCAATAGGTAGTAGCTGCAGAATCTTTAATTATTTTTAAGGCAGAGGTAAATTCTTGATTACCAGGGGGATGAAAGATTGTCAGCAATATGCTCAAATGTATGGTTGAAGTCAGATCTGCCATGACCTTATTGAATGGAGGAGCAGACTCGAAGAGCCTAATGGCCTACTTTAGTTCCTTGTTCACAGGTACCTGTCACAGAAAAATTCAAATTTAGCTCTTGCTGTCATACTTCAAAAGTAACTTCAGTTATTAAAATATTTTAACTTTTCTGCTATTGCTTTTAAATGCATGCTGAAGAATTAATGAATTGTTTCAAAAATTTGCATTTTGAGCATTATGCATAGAAACTAATCATAATGCAATCATTATAAAAAAGCCTATGTAGCCATTGTTTCTGGAGGTAATTGACTGGGACCAACTGTGTGCTGTGCTTTGTGCTGTCAGTTTCAGGATATTAGAGTGGCTCGGGAAGTGTAGAAAGTGTGCAGGTTAATATACAGTAAAATATTCTAGCAAGTTGCCTTGCATGAAATACAAAGAAGTTTGTCTTTGTCTAGTATTGCTTTTATTCCTTCAGGTGGTGGAGCAGGGCATGTTTGTGAAGCATTGCAAAGTGGAAGTGTACCTAACAGAATTAAAGTTGTGTGAAAATGGTGACATGAACAATGTCATAACAAAGCGATTTAGCAAAGCTGACATCATAGGTAAGTGAACGTTCTTGACAATGTTCTTAACAATTTTCTTGTCACTTCTTTCTCTCTCCTTTCCTGAAGGCATTGTTCCCTGTCAGAGACCATTTTATGGATGTCCTCTTTTGTCTCACTCAAGTATCCCTTCATTGCATGAGCCGAGGTGGTGGTGTCTGATATGGGCTGTTTGGTCACCTGAGGGTTAATGACCAAGTCCAGCATCCACAAACTTGTCTTTCAGCAAGGAATGTTCTCTAATTATTAAGATAGGAAACACAGGCTAATTATATTGTTTCTACCTTTCTCGCTCTGTTGTAAAGCTCTTAGTGTCTTCGAAATAGCAAAGCATCAGTGTAGAACAAATTGGAAAAAACAAGTTACTTGGCTAGTTATCATGAGAAACTTTTCCTTTATAAGAAAAAAAGGAGCAATATGGCCCATCACAACTGCTCACCATTTAATACAATTATGACTGATATTTTAACCTTAATTCCACTTTCCCATCCGCTTTCCATTTGCTTGATTTCCTGAGTAAATCTCATTTGTGAACATATTTAATGATGGGGCATCCTTATACTTCTGGGTTAGGCAGTTCCAAAGTTTCTCAATCTTTTGAATTTAGGAATTTCTCCTCATCTTAGTCCTAAGTGATTAAAATCTTAACCTGGTACTGTGTCCTATGTTCTACATTCCCCAGCCTGGGGTAACAATCCCTGTGATGACTGTCAGAGTTCTTCAGAATTTTCTATATTTCAATGATATAACCTCTCATTCTTCTAAATTTCAGAGACAATCTCTCAATCATTAGAACAATCTCTCATCATTAGAACAATCCTCATCTAAGGAACCAATCTAGTGGACCTTTGCTCTACTGCCAGCGACAGTATACTCTTGTTTAAATATAAGGCCAAAATTGCATGCAGTACTCTAACTATGTTCTCACCAAAGACATGTGCAGGTACAGCAATCCTTCCTTATTTCAGTACTCCAATCCCCCTGAATATAGGCCAACATGACATTTGTCTTCCTCGTTGTTTCCTGTTCTCGCATGCTAACTTCCTTGAATAAATACACCTATGATGTTCTGATCATCAATATTTACAAGGTTCACACTTTTTTTATATATAAAAAAAATTCAACTACTCTAACTTTGCAGTCTCACATCCCCAAATGAATTTTACATCTGTCACCTTGCCCACCTAATCTGTTTGCATATTCTTTACTGCTTTTTTGTGTCCTGCTTGGCTTGCACCCCCATCTAACTTTGTCAGAAAACTCTGATTACTTGTATTTTATCTAAATCATCAGATGAATTATAAATAACTGAGGGCTCAGCATTGATCATTTCTGCATTTCACTAGTCAAAGACAGCCAACTTGAAAATACCCTGTTTATTCTTATCCTTTGCTTCTTGCCCATTAATTTATGATGGGCAATAAATGCTGACCTAGCCAGTGAATAGCACACCCCATGAATGTATAATAAAAAGGTCCTCTATTCATGCAAATTTATTGCTTGCAATTTTGAGCCCTTAACTTACATGCTAACTTTATGTGGCATTTTATCAAATGCATTTTGGAAGTCCAAGTATGCAACATCCTCTAGTTGTCTTTTATCTACATTATTAATTATATTCCCAAAAAAACTTCCTTAATTCCAACATATTTCTAGCAATCAACCTCAGTCTAACTGGCCTGTAGTTCCCTGTTTTTTTTCTTTCTTTCTCTCCCTCCTTCCTTGAATAGTGGTGTTTTATTAGATAGCGCCATCTATTTGAACCATTCTCAAATTTAGGAAGTTTTAGAAAATTGTAGCCAATACGTCACTATGTCTCTTTTAGAACTCTCAGCAATGGGACATCTGGTCTGGAAGATTTTGGATTTTAGTTGCTGTTGTTGGTTTTCATTTGTAGCTAAAATTTCTCTAATAGTCTATCTTTGCTATTAATTGTCTTAAGCTTGTCACTCATTACCCTTTTCATTGCCCTCTGTCTCATGTGATTTGTATCTTTTATTATGAAGACAGATAGCACAATATTTGTACCACATCCATATTTTTCTTATCGTCTACGGTGATTTCACCAGTCCTTGCCTCTGAGGAACCAGTGGTTTGCTTGGAGATAACAGTTTGATGCTACATTCATATCTTGCATGCAGGAATCTTTTAAAGACCAGTTGATCAGAGATCTGGACCAGCATGTTCCCAGGAAAATGAAGGAAAAGGATAGCAAGATTTGGGAATCTTGGATGATAAGAGAAATTGAGAACGTAGTCAAAAAGAAAATTGAGGCATATGTAAGGTTTAGGAAACCGAAGGCAATGCCTTCGAAGAATACAATGATAGCAGGAAAGAACTGAAACAAGGAATTAGGAGGGTTTAAAGGGGCCATAAACTGTCTTTGGAAAACATGATTAAGGAAAATGCCAAAGTGTTTTGTATGCATACATAAGGGGCAAGAATATAGCTAGGGGAAGGGTAGGTCTACTCAAGGACAAAGGGAATTTATCCATGGAGGAGGTGGGTGAGGTCGTTAATGAATACTCTGCATCAGTATTCACAAAGGGGAAGGGGATGCTTTATGATGAGCCTTGGGAAGGGTATGTTGATATTTTGGAGCTTGTCAGTGCAAACAAAAAAGGGGTTGGTGTTGAATATCTTGAAAGGCATTAAGGTAGACAAGTCCCCAGGACCTGGTGGGATCTATCTCAGAATGCTAAGAGAAGCAGGTGGGGAAACTGCTGGGGCTTTGTATGAAAACTTTGTACCCTCTTCTGTAGCAGGAGAGGTCCCAGTGGACTGGAGAATAGCTGACATTCTTTTGTTTAAGAAGGCCAACAGGGATAATCCAAGAAATTACAGGCCAGTGAACCTTACATCAATGGTCAGGAAAGTTTTGGAGAAGATTCTTAAGGATAGAATTTATTGATATTTGGAAGAAGTGGACTTAGGTCATGTCTCGCAAACATGATTGTGTTTATTGAGGAATTTGCAAAGGTGATTGCGGGCAGGGCAGTAGATGGTTTTCTAAAGGGACTTTAGAAAGGTGTTTGATAAGGTCCCTCGTGTCTGGTTGATCCAAAAGGCGAAATCACATGGGATCCGCAGTGACCTGGTAAGGTAGTTACAGAATAGCTTAATCATAGAAGACAGTAGCATGGAAGGGTGTGCTTCTGACTGGAGATCAGTGCCTGGGATCAGTGCTGGGACCCATGTGTTTGTAATATATGTAAATAATTTGGAGGAGAATTTAGGTGGCTTGATTAGTAAGTTTATAGGCTACACAAAGATTGGGAGCTGTGGATCGTGACTAGGATTGCCAGAGGATACAGCAGGATATAGATAGATTGGAGACTTGAGCAGAGAAATGGCAGATGGAGTTTAATCCGGACAAATTTGAGGTGATGGATTTTGGAAGGTAATGCAGGAGGAAAGTATACAGCAAATGGCAGAACCCTTAATAGTATGAACAAATGGCGTAAAGGCCCACCGTTCCCTGAACTTGGTGACACAAGTGGATAAATGGGCAAGAAGGCATTTGCTTGTTTGCCTTCATTGGTTGGGGCAGAGACTATAAAAATTGGCAAGTCATGATGCAGCTGTATAGAACTTTAGTTAGGCCATATTTGGAATATTGTGTAAAGTTCTGGTTGCTGCACTACAAAAAGGGTGTGGAGGCTTTGGAGAGGGTACCAGGATCTTGCCTGGTTTGGAGAGTATTAACTGAGGGGAGATTGGACAACTTTATTTTTTTTTCCACTTGAAAATTAAAGGATGAGGAGCAGTCTGATGGAAGTTTACAAAGTTGAGAGACATGGATAGAACAGATATTTGGAATTTTATTTCAGGGCTGAATTGTCGATTCGTAGGAGGATGTAGGTTTACGGTAAAAAGGGGATGTAAGAGGCAAGTTTTTTTTTACACAGCGGGTGGTAAGTGCCTTGATTGTGCTTCCAGAGGATGTGATGGAGGCAGATATAACAGCAATGTTTGAGGCATCTTGACAGATATGCCAGATATAGGTAGAGAGTAGAAGGGTATGGGCCACGTAAAGGCAAAAATGTTTTAGTTTAGAAAGGCATCATGTGTCGGGGAGCCGAAGTGTCTATTCCTGTGCTGTGCTGTTTGTTCGTTCTTTAATATTTCAGTTAGCCATTTTTTATGTTGGTGGGTGGTACGGTGGCACAGTGGTTACCACTGCTGCCTCACAGCGCCAGAGACCCGGGTTCAATTCCCGCCTCAGGCGACTGACTGTGTGGAGTTTGCACGTTCTCCCCGTGTCTGCGTGGGTTTCCACCGGGTGCTCCGGTTTCCTCCCACAGTCCAAAGATGTGCAGGTTAGGTGAATTGGCCATGCTAAATTGCCCATAGTGTTAGGTAAGGGGTAAATGTATTTTAATGAAATGTATTCTTGTTAAACATTTTGAATTTGTTAGTTCAAATGTTTCCCACTGTTTATTGCCATATGTTTGTCTATTTACCCAAACAACATACAATCTGCTGCTGAATCCAGCCACGTTAGAGGAATTTGAAGAATTTAAGAAAGCAACAGGCTCAGCAGCAACTCTGTGAACTCCTTTGAACACAAAGACTGCTACTCACCACTGAACGTAACTAGCAGATGGAAAAGTATGTGGAGCATTACATCAAACTCAATGCAAAGAAAAACATAAGTCACTGAAACTGCGTCATTCAAGCCTTTCTAGAAGACCTGGGCAGTGAGCCTACCACAGTAGACATCAAGAAGGTAATTGACTTTCTCGCTGCTGGTAAAGCCATGGGAAATATAGTATCCCAACAGAAATCAAGGGTGGAAAACTGACACTGTTGCAGCATCTCCATCAACTTCTATGTCACTGATGGAAGGAGAGGTCTGTGCCTCAAGACCTACATGATGCAAGCATCGTCAGTTTATACAATGCCAAAGGGAGATCACAGTGACCACAGTAATTACTGAGATATCTCATTGCTGTATATTGAGGAAATCTCACATTGGTCTGACCAGATAGTAGATCCTGGCTTCATACATCTTTTCTGGACCTCCGTGTACCTTCAAAACAGGCAGATTGACAGTCAACAGACTTCTGTAATTACTGAAGTGAGAAAGTGCCCTGAATAGTGCAGCCCTAAGGTCCTTCAAGGTTCCTGTACTTCATTCCTTTCCACAAAAGCTTGCACAGTTCATAATTTACAATGGTTAGACATCAAATACATTTAAGTTTAGGAAAGATGTTAAACAGGACTGCATCCTGACTCCATCTCTTCTCGTTCAAAACTTCTTGCCAAACCAAGTGGATAAAGTCCTAGTCCTTGAATTGCTGTTCGTTGTTAATGCTGTGTGTGCATTACATAACGAATTCACCTGCACTTGTAGGTGAATTTAGGCTGGCAGTCAACCTCAAGAATACTCAAGTTACAGACCATAGAGACTCCCACTTTGCAGCAATTTGACCTGGATTCACAGGCCACAGCCATGAAGTCAAATTTAAGAAGGGATGTGGATTAAAGGTAAACTACTAAAAGATAAAGCTCTTCAGATGCAAGGCTGGTGTTCTCAGCACCCTTGTTTTATAGCAAGAAAGCATGGAGAACTTGTGAATGCCAAGGAAAGTGGCTGAGCAGCTTTCTCTTCTACTTGAGATTGGGGATTTCCTACAAGGAAGGAGTGCCATTATACATGTACATCCACATGCAGGGATCCTCTGCATTTTTGCTGCCTTGAATCAGGGTGATTCCTTTGGCTTGGTCGTGGATTGAGTGAACGAACACTGCATTCCCAAAGACATGCTCTGTGGCTAGCTTGCTGTAGCAGAAGACTAACGGGTTACCCATGCCTGCAAACAAGTCCTCGAGTTGCCTGAGTTCATCATCATTGAATGGGAAGTCCTTGCTACTGGAAACTCAGTCAAGTGAGACATGGAAGAAGCAGGACAAAAAAGAAAATAGGTGGCAGTAAAGAGAGCCTTGTGGAAGGGAAAAAGAAACAATCAACCCTGAGTCCACACTCTTCATCTTTGCATCGTGAGTCAGCCTGTACAGCCAGAACAGATGATATTCCATCTGGAAGGAGTCTCCCAAGACAGTTAGATCAATTTACTGTCAATCTAGCAAATCAACCTTAGCTTGCTGTTCCCCCAACTTAAATAATTCACTTGTTTGGGACTAGACTGTGTCATTTTCAAACTTAAGCTGAAATTGTGTTATAAAATCACTTTTTCCCAGTGGATATTTTACTATGGGATGGCAAGTTATCCCTTTCTCACTGCTCAACACTGGATCTCAAATATCTTTAACCATAGTTCATCCCATAATGTGTTGTTCCAAGAAGTCATGAAAATATCTCTCAAATTAATGTTCTGGGCAACCTTTATGAATTTATTGCTTCTGTCAATATGAAGATTAAAATAGGCGAAAGTGAGGATTGCAGATGCAGGAGATTAGAGTTGAGAATGTGGTACTGGGAAAACGCAGCAGGTCAGGCCGCATCTGAGGGGCAGAAGAATCAACATTTTGGGCTAAAGCTCTTAATCAGGAATGATCCCTGATGAAGGGCTTTTGCCTGAAACATTGATTCTCCTGCTCCTTGGATGCTGCTGACCTGCTGTGCCTTTCCAGCAAGCATGACACTGAAGATTAAAATAGCCAAGAGTTTCCTTTTTACGAGCAGCCAATTATTTCTCAGTTAATGCTGTGTAAGTATTGTTGGGCGGCGTGTAGACTTTTCCTATCAGTGTTTTTGATCCTTGTTATTCCTAATATCCTTTTCCTATTCTTGTTCTACTACTCGATCTGAGTCAAAATCCTTTCTCTCTCACTTCCTTATGTCATCCTTGACTAACAAGGCTATATCTGCTTTCCTACTCTCTGTTCCCTAGAGTACTTCCCAACTTTAGTTCCCTTGTGAACATGCATCTCTAATAGAGGTTAGTTATTGACCATTCAGGTCAAAAGCCTTTAATTTGATTTCTTTTTCAATTATTGCATAAGAGTTAATCGCTAAAACGCGATGACTGTTAAACTCTGACCCACTCTGCTTGTTTTCAACCAAATCACTACGCTTTCCCTATTATCTATATTTTTCTTTTTAGATTTCCAGATCTTTCTTCACCTGAATCCTTCCCAATCCCTGTCCTTTAGTTTCAAGCACTAACCACATCCCTAGTTGTATGATTCACCGGGACATGAATGCCAAAGTTGTTTAAGAGTATCTCCCACATTACTAAGTACTTTTCAATGCTTCATGAATTGTAATCCCTTTTCCCATACGAATATCAAATGCGCTTTCTGTTGTTGTGCTTGGACAAGTCTGATTATCTAGCTTTCTAATATAGGCTAGTCCTTATTTTAGGGTCTTAAAACTATGAAGGAGAAATGCAAGAGGCATATATTGTTTAGGGAGGATCTCGAGAAATATATCCTGACCAGTGCTTGGAATACAGGAAAGTATTAGCAAAATCCTGCTGGGTTTCCTGTAGCTTAATGTATGCTTCAGTAATCCAGATGGTATCTCAGCCTCTTTTATGATGACAACACCGAGAACGCAAAGCCTTACTGATAGTGTTTCAAAAGAGTTTTTGATTCAATATTGAGCCAAACATATCTTCAGATTGTGTTCTTAATTTAAAGAACATAAACGTGAGAAATGTTTATACTGTAAAACTAGCAATATTTAAATGCATTAGAATGCAGAATTGCACTCTGCATAAAGTAGCCTTTTGATAACTGTTGCAAATGTTTAGTCCCATTTAGATTGTGAAGAGGTTTAAAGAGTATTTTGAAAACCTTCTATGCAGGCTTCAATTTTCTCCCAGGCTCATTAGCTTCATTGTCTCTTATTCACCGCAAACCACAAAAGGCAAAGGCTCTTAGTCAGATATTTTTTCCAATCCATGGCATCCATAAGCTATCATATCATCTCGAAGTGGCTGCTTATTTGAGCTGTATCTGTACTGTTGAGGAGCACTACTGAATCTGATTCTATTTTCACTGGCCACTAATCCTCAAAGGATAAGGAATGATAAATGTAAATTGGAACTATGACCAATTATTTTCCTTCCATCATTGGGAATCTGTAGATCTGAGACCACATTTCAGCTCAACAAATTGGTCTGCGTCAACCAGAGTTTGAATTTTGGACCACCTCGCTCCATGAAGCTTAGTACTTAATCAGATGATGCTTTCACCTTTTTTTCAGTGATGTCTAATGTGGGAAGTTCTGTAAAAAATACTGTAAAAGTGTGTCCAAAGTTGGCTTTGTGCCACAAAAATTCAAATACCGTGACTCAAAGCCTGACTTGACGACTCTTTGCAGGTCAATGAGTTCATCATTTCTTGTAAAAAAATCTGCTAACTCAAGAAAATCATTAAATGAAGCTAATGTTTCTCTCTCTACTGATGCTATTTGACCTGTAAATGTTTCTAGTATTTTCTGCTGCCATTTCATTACTTGGGAAGTGCTTTGCTCATTGCGTAACTTGTTGTTTAATCTTTAGTGAATCTAGTATACTCTCTAATTCATGCACTAACCACTTGTTTTATTTCCATCATTCATGTTCCTTTAACATTTTGTTCTTAGAAAATTTTGAATGTAAGGTTGTAGGATGCTGAGTCACTTGATTAGCTATAAACATCTAAAAGGATGTTGTCACTGAATGAATTCCTGTGCAATATACAGATTGTATGTCATGTTTGAACGTCATCCAGAGTTTCAGAAAGTCTCCACTTTGGAAAATCAATTTGAACAGAGGCACATAGCTAAAGACTAATCATGTTGTCATCACACTGTTGAATTTTAAAACAAAATTGTAAAGAAGAGTCAGACCGGTCTCAAAGCGTTAACTCTGTTTCTCTTTTCACAGCTGCTGCCAGTCTTGAGTTTCTCCAGTATGTTCTATTTGTTTTTGAATAAACAAAAACTAATTGCTTTGGACATCTCACAGAAGATATTTCCAAATTAACGTCTCAAAACTGATTCCCTATTGTTTTTGTTTTGAATCTCAGATACGATCGAAAAGGAGATGCGGAAGCTATTTAGTATACCAGAAGAGAAAGAAATTAGATTGTGGAATAAGTATATGAGCAACACGTTCGAACCCTTGAATAAGCCTGATAGCACGATACAAGATGCAGGACTATACCAAGGGCAGGTATAGTAGTTTAAAATCTGGTATCCGCACTTTGAATTATATTTGTAATTGAAGGTGAAGGGGTCAAAATATAGGTTCAAAGATTCTGAAATGAGTTGCAATTTCTAATTTCCAGTCTCAAATCTTAGAAAAGGCTTATGGAAATCTTGCTAATAAGTAAATGCTGCAAGTCTTGCATCAAAACTTATGAATTTGAAGCAGCAGGAGGCCATTGGCACTCCAAGGATGCTCCACCATTCAATAATACCACGGCTGATCTTTTTCTATTTCAAACTCCACATGCCCATCTATCTCCACTAACCCGAGATTCTTGATATGCAAGGTAATCAATCTCCCTCCACCTTCAAAATATTTATTGAGATTGCCTTCCAAGACAGAATTCCAAAGTTAGATAGTGACAAGATGTTGCTCTCACATCGGAGTTTAAAACGTTAAAATGTTATTAATCAACCCTCCGAGAGCCAGCAATTCTCATTGCTATCCTAAAGGTTGACCCCAATTTTTAAGCAGTGATCCCTAGTTCTGAGCTCGTCCAGAAGATATATCCTTTCCACATCCACATTGTTAAACTGTTCAAGATCTTGTATAATTCAGTGAAAACTATAAAATGGAGGAGCTGCAGTAGACCATTCAGCACAGAGTCTGCTCTGTCATATAATAAGGTCATGGCTGATTTGATCTTCAACTTTACTTTCCTGACTTTTACGCATGACCCTTGATTCCCTTAGTGATTTTAAAAAAAAACATCTTTCTCAGCCTTGAATATACTTAGCGATTCTGCGTCTGCCATAAAGGACTCCAGAGATCTGTTTAAGGTAAATCCACCATCGCCCCAGAGAAGAGCAACTGGTGGGGAGTGTAACCTGAAGGTCACCATGCCTCGGGTGAAGGGCGACATTGAGAAGATGAGACCGATGCAAGAATTCAGCCCATGCTTTTGGTGTAACTCTGCATTGCCAAGCAGCCATCCAACTAACAAAGCTATTCAGCCACTATCCAGGGTGGAGGTCAAGAATAAAAAGGGAAAGAAGACACTAGTAGGTGCAAACTTTAGATGTCTAACAGCAGCTCTACAGTGGAACAGGTAATGAGTCATGACATAATGAGGACATAACAAAGGCAGTACATTAATCATGGGTGACTAACCTTCATGTAGATTGGGATAGTCAGATTGGCAAAGGAAGAATTCATAGCATATTTGGGACAGGTTCCTAGAGCAAATGTTTGGATCCAACCAGGGTTCAGGCTGTTTTGGATCTGTTGATGGTTAATAAGGCAGATATAATAAATAGAGTAAAAGATCCTCTTGGAAACAGTGACCATAATATAACCATAACATTGGATAGCAAGATGCAATCTGGAATTCACTGCCTCGAATTGTCTTGAAGGTAGGTTCAGTGGGTTGTTTTAAATCTGAGTCAGAGAGATATCTATAAAGGAAGAACATTCAGAGTAATGGATAGAAGGCAGAGGAATGGCTCTTCCAGTGAAAAATTCACTGAGAGCCAGTGTAGACATAATGGGTTAAATAGTCTCCTGTACGTAAATACTGAGCCTGGGGGTGATTACATTGTGTCAAATTTACATCAGATGTTTTCACTGAAGGTATTTGGCAGAAAGTTCACACAGAATTTTAACACCTTAGGAGATAGTGACAAGATGTTGCTCTCACATCAGAGTTTAAAACAATGATTACCCATAGTCAGAGATGTACAGCACAGAAACACAGACCCTTTGGTCCAACTCGTCCATGCCAACCAGATACCCCAACCTCCCTTTCCCCCAAACCAGCCCCCTCTGTCCTTCAGCCCCTTTCCCCCTCCACATACCTGATGAAGGGCTTATGCCTAAACTGTCAACTCCCCTGCTCCTCAGATGTTGTCTGACCTGCCGTGTTTTTCCAGCCCCACACTTTGCCTAACTTGTCTATGTCCTGATTTTGCTGCATTTGGACATAGGTTACTTCAATGTCTGAACATCCCCATTTCTGACCTTAGGATGGAGAGAAAGTCATTGATGAGGCAGCTGAAGATGGTTGGGCCCAGGATGCTACCTTGAATAACTCCTGTTGAGATGGCTGACCTTCAATTATAATTACAAACATTTTCTGTTGTATCAGGTGTTGCTCCAACAATTGGAGATTTTCCCCCCCACCCCAGTTCCTATTGATGTTAGTATTGCTAGGGTTCCTTGACACCACACCCTTTCAAATGGGGGAGTTGCAGAGGGAATGGTCTCTGTGAAACAGGGTGGCGAGGGAAAAATATCTTTGGTGGAGGGGTCTGAGGTAGTTGGAGGATAATGTGCTCTATCCAGAGATTTGGGGTGGGAGGTGAGGACTGGGAGGGAGGAGGTCCTATCTTTATTGCAATGGAAGGGTGTGCTTTGAGGGCAGAGGTGCAGGAAGTTGAGGAGATGCCCTCAAGGGCATTGTTGATCACGTGGGAGGGGAAATTGAGGTCCTTGAAATAGGTGGACATCTAGGGTATCCTCGAGTGAAATTGCTCCTCCTTGGAGCAGATACAGCAGAGGAATTAGGAGCAAGGGATCTCATTATTACAGTTAGGTGGGGTGCGGTGGGAGGAGGTGTAGTCAAGTAGCTGTAGGAGTTGGGTTTGAAGTAGATGTCATTGTTGAGTTGGTCAATGGAGACAGATGGAGAAGTCCAGGAAGGGGAGGGAGGTATCGGAGATGGTCCATGTGAACTTGAGGTCAGGTGGAAGGGGTTGGTGACATTGATGAGATGTTCATCCTCCTAGTGGGAGCACAGGTGGCGCTGAGGCAGTCATCAATGTAACAGAGGAAAAGGTGGTGGTTGGTACTAATATAACTGCGGAAGAGGGTTGACAAGTGGCAAAAAGCCTTCATACTACCCAAATGCAAGGTAATGACTATCTCCAACAAGAGAGAATCTAACCATCACCCTTTAACATTCAATGCTATTACCATTGCTGAATCTGCCACTATCAACATCCTGGTGGCTACCATTCTCATTTAATTGGTCAAGCCATATAAATACTGTGACGAGTAGGTCAGAGGCTTGGAATCTTGCAGCAAATAACTCATCCCTGATTTCGCAAGGCTGTTGACCATATACAAGATGCAACTCAGGAGTGTGATGGAATACTCCCTATTTGCCTGGATGCGTGCAGATCCAACAACACGCAAGAAACTCAACAACGAACAGTGCACAGCAGCAGCCCGCTTGAATGGCACCACATCCACAAACATTCACTGCATCCCTCCATCATCAGTGTTAGCAGCAGCACCACCATGTGCATGTTGCAATGGAGAAACTCACCAAGGCTCCTTAACCTGCATCTTGCAACTCCACGCCATCTAGAAAGACAAGAGCAACAGATATATAGGAACATCGTGACCTGCGAGTTCCGTTCCAAGTCACTGACTATCCTGCCTTTGAAATATTTTGCTCTTCGTTCAGTATTGCTGGGTCAGAATCCTGAAACTCCTTCCCTAATGGCATTGAGGGTATTCCTACACCATATCGACTGCAGCAGTTTAAGAAGGTAGCTTACCACTACCGAATGGGCAACAAATGTGGGCCCATTCACAGTGATGCCTACAACCCATGAATGAATAATTGTGAAATTATCACTCCATTCTTTGTCGAGGCGAACACTCACTTGGTTTTCTTTTCAAATACCTGTAGGTATTCTTGCTATATATTTTTATATCTCTATAAAGTTTGCTCTTGTATTTTAATTTCTTTCTCCTGATTAATCTTTTAATCATCTGCCCTTTCTTTATATGTTGTCTAATCTTCTGACCTGCCACTCGTCTTCATGCAATTAGATAATTTTTCCATAAATTTGATGCTTTGGTTACTACTTAACCATCAATGGTGAGTTCTCCCCTGAGAATTTTTCTTTGTCATCTGAACGTATTAATTGTGTTCTCAAATATCCCCTGACATACCTGCCATTTCTCTGATTTATTCCCTAGCCTTGTATCCCAGTTCACTTTCAGTAGCTCAGCTTTCATGCCCAGATAGTTGTACTTTTAAATTTAAAATTCTAATCTTAGACTCATTCCTCCCCCTTTCAAACTGGATGTAAAATTCAGTCATATTTTGTCACTGCGTAACACATTCACTAACTGTCTGTTAATCGAGTTTTCCTGATGTCAATTTTTGATGCCTTTGTGGTCACATTTTCTGTTGTATATCGCTATGCCAAATTTGCCATTATATTTTTCATTGTCAATCACTAGGTGGTTCTGTGAAGTAAGTCTCGGATCTCTTCCAATTTGATGTCAGACTTGCATACATAAACATTAATCATTTGACTGAGCAGCAGCATGCAATTTACTGGTGCAATGACAGACCTCTTTATTTTTATTTTGTCGGCTGCTAAAATGGCCATAAATTGCAGTTAGGTTTATTGTATTTCTTTGTGTATTCTGGAAGACATTTCATTTGAGAATTTTCTTCAGTTTCTCCATAGTCTCAATTCAGCCCTATGTTCATCAGTTGCAAAAGTCAAAAGAGTAAAGCACAAACTGTTATTCAAATGGTGAAAGATTAGAGACTGCGGTGCAGCTGGATCAGATGTCCTCATGCATGAATTGCAAATGGTTAATGTGCAGATCCAGAATAAGCTTTCCTAGCTACTTTCTGTTTTGAATGTTGTTGCTTAATATGGGGGAAATTGAATACAAAAGTGGAATGTGTTATCATTCACTTAAACATGACAGATGAGAGACTGCAGCTGGTGTATTTAAGAAAGAATTCGAATGCATTGGACATATGTCAGGGATAGTTTACTTAACTGTAACCAGGAGTGGGTAGTTTGACTTATGAGAAGAGGTTAGGCTTTTATCTGCTGGAGTTTAGAAGAGTAAGAGAAAGTGAGGACTGCAGATGCTGGAGATCAGAATCAGAACGTGTAGCCCTGGAAAAGCACAGCAGGTCGGCCATCATCCAAGGAGCAGGAGAGTTGACATTTCAGGCATAAGCCCTTCATCAGGAACCTTGACGAAGGGCTTATGCCCGAAACATCGACTCTCCTCCTCTCATGCTGCGTGACCTTCTGTGCTTCTTGAGCGCCACACCCTTTCAAATTTAAAGTCAAAACCAACTTGATGGGAACATACAATATCCTGAGGGGTCTTGATTGAGTAAATATAAAGAGAATTTTTTCTATTATGGCAGAATCTAGAACTGGGGGCCACTATTTAAAAATGAGGGTCATCCATTTAAAACAGATTAGTTAAATTCTTTTCTGAAGGTTGAGTACTTGGAGCTCTCCCTGAATTTGATAATGGAAGCAGAATCCTTGAATATTTCTAAGTGCAGAGGTAGCTGGATCCTTGTGTAAGTAAGGAATTGAAAACTTATCAAGGGGAAGTGGAAATGTGCATTTGGGGTTGTAAGCAGATAAACCATGATTTTACTTTCTGTTGCTCTCAATTTGGGTTGCCTTAGATTGTGGCTATGACAGAAAGCAAGCAAACTTTATCAATGGTCAGGAGATTTTACTGTAAAGTGCGACTCAAATTTAAGTTTCAAGTTTTGTCCCCTTGTATTTAAATTTGTTTACAACACCATTCCTCCTTATTTCTAATATTTTCTGACCCTTCAACTTGAACACCACTATCTAGATTTTGTTCCCGCCTCAGGCGACTGACTGTGTGGAGTTTGCACGTTCTCCCCGTGTCTGCGTGGTTTTCCTCCGGGTGGTCCGGTTTCCTCCCACAGTCCAACGATGTGCAGGTCAGGTGAATTGGCCATGCTAAATTGCCCGTAGTGTTAGGTAAGGAGTAAATGTAGGGTGTATGGGTGGGTTGTACTTCGGCGGGTCAGTGTGGACTTGTTGGGCCGAAGGGCCTGTTTCCACACTGTAAGTAATCTAATCTAATCTAATCTAAAAAGACCACCTGTATCTTCTCTTTTCAGTTTGCCCCACCTTTATTCTGCTTTATCACCTCAGTCTCCTTTGGAAGGCACTCCTTATAACCTTATTCTTTGACTGAGCTTCTGATTAACCCACATAATCTCAATGAAGTATCTAATGATTTGATTTTATAATAGAAAAATGCAAGTTGAAAGAAGAAATGACCATTCCAGCAACCATCTCTGAGCATAATACTCAACTATTAATAAGTAATCATGATTATGATTCATCTCCCTTTCCTTGTTGCATATCACAAACCATTTATCCACTGAAAGAGGGTAACATTGGAAGAGGAGTTGGTCATTTAGCCCTTGAGTCTTTTTAATTTTTTAAAAATATATGTTGTTAACCCTACCGCCATGTGTTCAAATCATACCATGGATGAAAGCTGAATGATTGTTATAAAATCTTGTTGGTTCATTTCTTAAATTGGAAGTCAGCTTCATATTTTGAAGCTGTGATACAATAATTGGTCTCTTAAAAATTTAGGTGTAAGCTGGTTAGTTACAAAGGGTATTCACTGAATCTGTGTTTCTAGGATCTGAATTCAAATGTAAAGTCAAAAGTTCTGTCTCCAAATAAAGTGAATTGCCTCAAATGGATCTCCAGTTCACCAGAATAAACATCATATAAATAGGTAGAGCTACCTGAATTTAATGGGTGCAAAGTAAATTTTGCATTAAAAATATAGTTGTATATCCGATCTGTCATAACACAACAGCTTATGTCAGAGTCATAGAGATGTACACCACAGGAACAGACCCTTCGGTCCAATTTATCCATGCCAACCAGATATCCTATCCTAATCTTGTCCCATTTGTCAGCACTTGGCCCATATTCCTCCAAACCCTTCCTATTCATATACCCATCCAGATCATATACCCATCCAGATGCCTTTTAAATGTTGTAACTGTACCAGCCTCCACCACTTCCTTTGGCAGGTCATTCCATACATGTACCACCCTTTCTGAGGAACCATCTCATTTTAAAGTAGCAATATGTTTGTTCCATCCATAATAGCAAGTGTCAAATCACTACGTAAAAATTGGATAAATTAACTGAAAGTGCATTTTTGTCGCAGAAATCCCATAAAATGGGAACTGATTCTTCAAGAGATTAGGCAATTACTTTCAAGTATTCAAGTTTCAACAAAACAAAATGGGTACTGGCAAGGTATAAATTATCAAAATTGTTTTTCAAAAAACTTCGAGTTGTCAGATTGAATTGTGATAAATTTATATTCCAGTCTGATGACAACATGATGATTAATAAACAAAAATTGATTGTCAGTTAATTTTAGTTATATAATGCAAAAATGTGATCCATGAAATGCTTTTTGCAAGTGTTTTGAGTACCACCAACTTCAGTGATAAGAACATTAATGAAAACATGATACCAGTTTACGTTATTAGTGATATATCAAATGTTTGTTTCATCATATTATTAACAGCATGCTTATTCGTATTTCCTTTTTTCTCCTTTCTTCATTTTATCTCTAACTTCATTTTATTTTTTATCAGACTTTAGCTGCCAAACATCAGTCCTCTGCCCAACAGTATAGAATGTAACAGAAGTAAATGCAACAGAAATGTATCTATAGAAAGAAAATTGCATGCTGTGTATAGCCTAGTTATATATGATTCTTACAACTTCTTGTAACACTCAACTGAAACTCTTAAATCACTTATCCCGGTATGGTATAAGTACAACACTTCTCAACACTTTGGTTTCTTTCCCTTTGACACTCCCATTCTCCATGTGCTGACCACACATTTGTTTCTCTGAAGGAATGCTTACATAGCTCCGACGTGCTGACTTCCTTGAAACCTCTTTCATTATATGGATGCTTAGATGAAGTACTGTTTAATATTGTGTGGCACCATTACCTAAGTTGCTGATGTCCTCAGTCAACATATGCCATGAGGAAATATGTCAGCACTGGGTAACAATTTGTTTCTGAGTGGTCATTGTTGTACTCTTATTGCTATTCCATCTGTTCTGACTGGGTAACTCAGGGATAGATCTCTGAGTTTTGGCACACCTGGATTTTTGAACAAGTGCTGGACATTCGTTGAACCACATTTAATTTTGAGAAGTTTGCTGAGTTTTGCCAGCATATGCTAATTGAGTACTATACTTGGCTTATTGCTAGAGAATTTTATTAACTACATTTCCAATTTCTATCCAGTTCTTATCTTTGATCTTTTCTTCCCAAACTTTTCACACTTGTGTCCAGCAGTGGGTTTTCTAAATATGTCTATTATAAGTTCACTGGCTGTCAGAGATTTTGTTCAAATCTTATCACCATGATAAATTGTTAAGCCATATTTATACTTCTGTGATGGGTTCTCATTCTGCAGTTTTGACTATTGGTCGTGCTCTCAGAAAAGGCTATAAATTAGAGTATGACAAGTTTATGACCTGGTTTTCATTTTCAAAATGCATATCAGTTTGTGAAGGAAGAGGTTTATGGTATATGTAGAAGTAACATCTTTTAATATATAGATATCCTTTGTGAAGATTAGTTGATATGTACTGCTAGCTTTTCTGCTGGCATAATTAGTTGAATACTTATTTTGTATAATTATGTACCATTATTTCTTCTTTGTAATGTCTTGTGTAATTTCACTAAAAGGTACTCGTAATAGAGCAGAAGAATGAAGATGGAACGTGGCCAAGAGGTCCTTCCACTAATAAGTGAGTTTATTATTGTCATATTTAATTGTCAAATTTTTTCACTTTGTTTTAACAAGTTCTGAAAGAACATTTTGCTGAAACTGTCCAGTGTACCATTAATTTCAGGTATTTCATTGTGGCCTAAGCTCTTATGACAAATTAAAGCAAAGAGCACAAATTTCAAAAACACATCTGAGATCAGCTGAACTCAAGTTTTATTGCTGCTCAGAACAGAACATTTATTTTCTTTCAATTTGTTCTCTGTATTTGTGGATTGCTGCCATGGTTGCATTTATTGCTATGTTGAGTTGTTCCAAGAAAGTAGTGAGGGATGAAGCGTGGGTCTGTTCCCTTAACTGTTGCTGTTAACACTCAGGAAGTTGCTCAGGTGATTCATAAGAAATTGAGTTAATCAAGGGGTGGACTGCCACCATATCTCTACCATATTGTGTCAAGGCAGATTCTCTTCCCTGAGTGTCTAATGGGCACTCATTTGTCATTCTTTCCTAGCTACAGATTACTAGATGTATTGAATACAGACCCTAAGTTTGCATGGTGAAATTATCTAGGTTCCTAATTCAATATTTAAATCACTGCATTGTCTTACTATGATTTTGATTCAGTTCAGTCAAAATTCAGCATACTTTCACTGGACATTCTTTTTTAGTTTGCAATAACCAAGATCTACCTCTGGGAGAATTATAGGAAGCTATCTTTTCTTCACTGATGATGGAGTAGGATAAATGAACACAAAAATATTTGAAGTAGATTGTCCTCTTTAATGAAAAGAAGCCAGTGCTGAGGTTAAATGCCCAGGCTTAGTGGTGTAAATAGAACATGGAACACCTGTTCCATTTCTGCGCTGATCATGACACTCTAAACAAGTCCCAAACAGAAAACAGCCAGGGAATTCCTAGAGGCATGGCACTCATCCACAGATTCTATCAACAAACACATCGACCTGGACCCAATATACCGCCCACTGCAGCGGACAGCTGGAACTGACAACCGGAACTTTCCACTTTGGGAAAGAGACTGACTGTCCATCCTATCTATGCCTCTCATAATTTTATACACTTCTATAGGTAGCCCCTCAACGCTCTAGCAAAAGCAATCCAATTTTGTCCAACTTCTCCTATAATCCAGGCAACATTCTGGTAAATAAAAATCTGAAAGAACTGTGGATGCTATAAATCAGAAACAAAAAGAGAAGTTACTGCAAAAACTCAGCAGGTCTGGCAGCATCTGTGAAGAGAAGTCAGAGTTAATGTTTCTGATCCGGTGAACCTTCCTCAGAGTTCTGAGGAAGAGTCACTGAATCCGAAAAGTTAACTCTGATTTCTCTTCAGATGCTGCCAGATCTGCTGAGCTTTTCCAGTAACTTCTCTTTTTATTTCTAACATACTGATAAACCTGTCTTGCACCCTCTCCAAAGCCTTCACATTTCTCCAGAATGTTGTGGCAACCAGAACTGTGCACAATACTCCAAATGTGGCCTATGTAGAGGCTTATTCAGTTACAACATAACTTGCCAACTTTGATAGTCAGTGCTCTGACCGATGAAGGCAAACATTCAGTATGTCACCTTTACTATCTTATCTACTTGTGATACCACATTCAGGGAGCTGTGGACTTGCATCCTAAGATCTGCCTGGATCCTGCCATTTACTGTATACTTTCATCTTGCTTTTGACCTCCCAAAATACATCACTTCTCACTTATGGAATGCTAAATAGAAGCAACAAAATATTGATAGAACACTAGTATGACCAATAGGAATAAGGTCGGTCGCATATGTAGAGCTGCCATAGTCTGAGGGGATGCTTCTCCAATCACAGTCTTTTCTCTCTTGTTTTTACTGCTCATTATCACAATAGTAAACCTAACAGTCATAAGCACAAGTGAAAAAGGATTTATGATTGGAGAAACAACGAGAAATTAAGTGGCCGTGAGTGAGTCTGGGACTGTTGTCCAGGCCAGGGAAGACTTAATTGTTGGGACAGGCCAGATAGGAATCTGATGGAGAGGGACGCTCCAAGGATTTGGAGGGATCAGGTGGAGAAGAGTGCTGCAGGGGTTGGGAGATCGCAGAGGGAGGTTGAAAGAGATAGAGGAGGCTGCAAGAGCTGGAGAGAGGGGAATGGAAGCTGCTGAATGAAATTTTACACGAGTGAAAGGAGTACTTAGGGAAGTGAAAGTGAAGAAAACTTGAATTCACTTTGGAAATGCATTTCTGGCAAATGAATGAGGAATCTCTAGCTTAAAGGATGGTATGTTCAGGAGTTACAATATGATGGGTGAAATGTTGTAGTTGCTGTCATAATGAACATTGTGTATTGCTAAAAGAAGTCATGTTTTATCATAAGTTTGCATTTATCATGACAATTCGCAAGCGTACCACATTAATTGGATAACCAACATTTATGCTATAAGCGTTGCAATATTCCCTCTAAGTTGTCTTGCTGTGCAGCTGTTGGGAAGCTCTATGCATGTCTGTTGGTGTACCAGTGAATGGGTTCCACTTGTGCAAACAGCTGCCAGGCTCAGGCCTCAGGTCCATGCAACAGCAATAAAAAGTACAAGGCACTTTGATGGGTGGCAGGTACTGATTGGTTGACAAATGGATTCCGATTGATAGAGGCACTGTCATGAAGATTGAAGCAGTTAATGATCGGTTAACTGCCATGCCTTGATTAAATTTTAAACCAGGTCGGTTGACTGTGATTAGTCGAGGTATTGCTCTGGGAAATGTATCAGCAAATGGCTGTCACCTATTTGTCTTGAATTGGAGCAGGTGCAGTGCATGTGCCTGTTCTCTCTGTCTCTAAAGAACAAGTCTCTATGTGTTAATATATGTAGCTTCCTTGCACATGCAAGTGTACCACACCTTGAATCTAACTGACAATCCTAAATAGGTTGTCAGCATAACAGCATGCTACTAACAGGATGCTGCCATCAAGTGAAAAAGACAAGTGAGTAAAAACTTGGATTGTATCAAACAGCATATCTCTGGCTTTTTGCAAGAAGCAAAGTGCAGACTGTACTCAACCAGCCTGTGCTGACCCATAGTGTCCAACATTAGATGTGGTTCCACAAATGAGCATCATTTACTGGATAATTTTGAAAATGCCAAGAAGTACTCTGACAATCGATTTAAGATCTTCAAGCTCACAGTCTGGAGCACTTGAATGTGCTGCAATCTAGATGTTAATATGCAGGATAATGTTTTTGCAGACAAAGTATATGTATGTAGCTTGCACCTGTTTCAACTCAACAAAATAGTTGACAACCATTTGTGGGTTCATTTTGCAGGAAACTGCTTTGACCAATCAGTCACAGTGATTACACTCCTTAAAGAAAATAGGCTGTCTGTCTTAATTTAGGGAGCCCCAAAGCGTGAAACACTCGCTACAACTACAAGTATTTGTTTAACCCCCACCCCCACACACACTTAGTTCTTTGGACCAAGATCATCCTAATTCTCATGAACTTCAGATCAATCACAGCCCTAGTCACAATGAGTTAGTACAACTAAATACTGGGACTTCGGTACAGCCCACTTTGTACATGAACATAAATACACACTTTGACTGTAAAATGAAGTTGTAGCCAAAATCCATAATAGATGCAAATTTTCATCTTATTAGTGGATGGAGTTATCTATACCAAAAGCCAAATATTCTTAATGAGAGATATCTGCAATAGTATCTAGCTAATTGAAATATTTTTAAGACTACAATTTAAATGTTGTTCCCAACAACTTCCTTTATTTGAAACTGTAAGCAGGCAACTTGAGGGCACTATTCAAATTGCAAAATAATACTTAAGTTAAGCCTCAACTTAATGGGTGTACTACAGTCCTTTCTGATTCAACCCAGGGCATTCATGGCAGTGCTTGGTCACTGGCTTTCCAATAGCTCTCAAGGCTTCTGCTTCCACTGGACAGCAGGCTGTACAAACTTCAGTTTCAAACTTGGTGCAGTGATTGACTGAAAGTTGTTGCGTTTTAACTTTTTCCAGGTCCCAATCCACAGCTTAATCAATGTTGTTGCATTCTGATCGGCCTTGATTATGCAAGGTTCCTTTCTGTTTGGCTCAAGGGATGCCTATTACTCTGAGATTGGTCTTGAGGGTGATGGACAGTGACTGAAATTGCCTCCCACCATCTCTTGATAGGTTCCCTTTGCCATTACACATAGGGCCACTCTTCTCATAGTTGGTATTGTAACTTTGCTTCCTTGCCATGGTAAGGATTTTATGGTATTTTCTTTGCCCGTTTCTTTAGAATAGGATAATTATTCTGTCGGACCTTCATGATTGATACTGAGTTAATTGTCTCAGTTTTGCATAATTGGTGCAGATTTCTCATTAATCCAAACATCTATCAAGGTATATTTGTTAGCTCTTGTTAAGCTACATTTCCTTTTTGTAGTTGTGGGTGCTTAGGATGACTGACTTCACAAAAGATAGCATTGTGGAAGAGCTGCTTATAATCTTAAAACTATATAAGACTAATGTAGAAGATCACAAAGTACAACTACAGACACATTAAAGATAAAGTCACCAGAAGGAGACCGTAGGGCTCTCTTGTGTGTGTGTGTGAGAGAGAGAGAGAGACAAAGTTGTTTAACCTTAGGGTCACCGTGCCTCAGGTGAAAGGAGGGGTTGAGAAGGACAGTCCTTGATGATAAGCTTAGATAAATTACAAGGCAGGTAATATAACATAGAACAGTACAGCACAGTACACACACTTCAGCTCATGATGTTGTGTCGAGCATTTATCTTAATCTAAGGTCAACTTCACCTACCCACCCCTCAATTTACTGCCATCCATGTGCTTATTCAGAAGTCACTTAAATGTCCTTAATGTCTCTGACACTACTACCACCATTGGCAATGCATTCCACTGACCCCCCACTCTCTGTGTAAAGAACCTACCTCTGACATCTCCCCTATATCTTCCTCCAGTGACCTTAAAATTATAACCCATCGTGACAACCATTTCTATCCGAGGGAAAAGTCTCTGGCTATCTACTCTGTGTATGCCTCTCATTACCTGTACACCTCTATCAAGTCACCTCTCCTCCTCTCCAGTGTGTAATACTTAAAACGTCATATAAAAAGTATATAAAAGGTTTTATCATGAGATACCCTTATGTATTCAGTTACTAAATAAAAGCCTGGAGGGTTATATAATTATAAAATTAAACAACACTACAGTGTTGTTTAACAACATCACAACAACAACTCTGAAAATAAAGAATACATCTAGTAAATGTAATTGTTTTAGAAGAGAATAGATGTAAATTAAAATAAAGATAATCTAGAAGACAGCAGCTATTTTCTTTCCCTCCCTGTGGTAAATCCTATCTAGCCTTCCTTCAGTATTGACAGGTTTTAGATAGATTTAACAAATTGAGAGGGTATGAATTGAAGGTTGCAAATTCTCGTGCTGTAAATCTGTACAATATAAATAAGCTAAACAGGGGCTTTTTGGTACTTGTTCTGAAATTAGCTTATTAGTATGTTCTGTTCAAAATAGTGTGGTGCATTTCTTTGAAGTGAATCACAAAAAGTCCAAGCATGAAAGTCTACATTGCTATGGTTAAGCAAACTAATACAATACTAGGTTAATGGATTAGTGTACTTTGATTAAATATGAAACATCAAATTGCCTGCTAGGCCTTCACTGCTAAGTATCACTGCCATACCTGGAGCAGTTGTTTCGGCGTAATAGGCCCAGTTCTAAGTTTTGAGTCCAGTTTGAAACCCCCCAGCCTCAGTGGGCTTATGGCAGCGATGACATTGGTGGAGGCAAAATGGTCCGAAGAATGACAGCGGCATAGCTCCAGGTCATGGCTGGGCCTGGGTACCAGACAGTAGAGATGGTGGCATTCCGGCTGAGGCAGTGTGTGAGGACTCAGGACATCTTAAGTGTCATAGACTGAGGGATGGACTTTCTGGCAGCAAAGACTCATGATGGAGGCGGGGGAGTGAATTGGTCATTTCCTTTTTCTTTTGGATGTTCCTTTTATTTCTGCTTCTGTTTTTAATTTGGTCTTTTGCTCAGTAAAACGGCGTTGGTGACTGGCAATTTTGTACCCTTTTCACTGTACTCCTGTACTCAAGTACCCATGAGAATTAAATCTAAATCTTATGTTGGCTACTGCTCCTATGTTATAAATGTAAATTTGCTGTTACTGCTGCTGGTTTTTCATGCTGTGAGTTGAGCTCACATTTGGCTAGATGGCAAGAGTAGGATGTAGATTAATGCCAATACCAAGGGTTCAGTTTTCATGTTAGCCCCCATGAAGTAGTTCTTAGGGGCTGACATTCTTACCTTGTGTCATAGCGAAAACATGGCAAAACTGTGACTAGCAGCAACCTGCAGTCATTGAGAGGGAGGCAGAGCGATTCTGCATACTTAATACTCTGTAGACCTCTATTGGTGGAGCAGTAATACTGCACTAACTCTAACAAAAATGAAGCATGCCACAGTAGCCAAGCTTGGTTTGCAGATATTTTCCAATAATTCTGTTCAGAAATTATTCATCTCTGGGGCAGGTGGGACTTGAAACCATGTCATCTAGCTCGGAAATGGGGATGCTACCACTGTTTCACAAGGACCATTTAATGTTCTTTTCACATCTGCCTTGCAGCTCCCCAAAATTTATATCTATTCTATATACCATCAGCTCATAGGGCAGTTATTTTTAATCAACCTGTTCAGACAATTCATGATATAACTCAGGGGTAGGTGGGACTTAAACGTGGTAAAAACAATGAATGCAGATGCTGGAAACCAGATTCTGGATTAGTGGTGCTGGAAGAGCATAGCAGTTCAGGCAGCATCTGAGGAGCAGTAAAATCGACATTTCGGGCAAAAGTCCTTCATCAGGAATACAGGCCTGAAGGATGGAGAGATAAGTGAGAGGAGGGTGGGGATGGGGAGAAAGTAGCATAGAGTACAATAGGTGAGTGGGGGAGGTGATGAAGGTGATAGGAC
>NC_057728.1:57403501-57408086 GCF_004010195.1 Chiloscyllium plagiosum | reverse complement strand
GGAGGGTGGGGGTCTGAGGGCAGAGGTGCGGGATATGGACGAGATGCGTTGGAGGGCATCTTTAACCACTTGGGAAGGGAAATTGCAGTCTCTAAAGAAGGAGGCCATCTGGTGTGTTCTGTGGTGGAACTGGTCCTCCTGGGAGCAGATACGGCGGAGGCGGAGGAATTGGGACTATGGGATGGCATTTTTGCAGGAGGTAGGGTGGGAAGAGGTGTAATCCAGGTAGCTGTGGGAGTTGGTTAGTAAAAAATGTCAGTATCAAGTTGGTCGCCATTAATGGAGATGGAGAGGTCCAGGAAGGGGAGGGAGGTATCAGAGATGGTCCAGGTAAATCTCAGGTCAGGATGGAATGTGTTGGTGAAGTTGATGAATTGCTCAACCTCCTCGTGAGAGCACGAGGTGGCGCCAATGCAGTCATCAATGTAGCGGAGGAAGAGGTGGGGACTGGTGCCGGTGTAATTATGGAAGATCGACTGTTCTACGTAGCCAACAAAGAGAGAGGCATAGCTGGGGCTCATACGAGTGCCCATGGCTACCCCTTTGGTCTGGAGGAAGTGGGAGGATTGGACCTCCTGGCCCAGAGGTGTGCTTTGACTACGAGACCTGAAGAAGGGCTCATGCCTGAAACGTCGATTCTCCTGCTCCTTGGATGCTGCCTGACCTGCTGCACTTTTCCAGCAACACATTTTCAGCTCTGTACTACGAGACCCTCAACCTGGTTGGTATGTTTGATTTTTAGTCCTTGATTCTAATCTGTTGGTTTTTTTTGCAAAAGCAATCTAATTCCTTGCATTGTGTTCTGAGAAGGCTTTGTTTTAAAAAAAAGTCAACCTTTAATTTTTGGATTAATGATTGCTGTCCTCATTTGGTCAACGTTTGACCACTGTTGTGATGTCTTTTGCTGTGTAGTAATATTTAGCTGGTTCAGAGTTTGTGCATAAACACAACTCCAATTTAACTTTTATTTTTCATCAATCAAATAACTTTATTAAACTCTGTGATTTGTTTAATAGATATTTTGACAGCAGTGGCTCTGTAACACGTTTATCTCAGAGTCAATAGGTTTTGGGTTCAAGGCCCATTCCAGCATCAAGATTTAGATTGACAATCCTGTGCATAATCTGAGGAAATGCTGCCCTGGATGAGATGTTAAACTAAGGACCCATCTACTCTTGCACAAAACATCCCATGGGACTCTTTTGAAGATTTGGGGGTGTTATCCACGGGTTCTGGTCAATATTTATACTTTAAAATAATTTTGCAGCCGATATCTATTGTTATTTGTCGGAACTTATAGTACACAAAAAGGCAGCCACATTTTCTATATTGCAGCAGCATTTCATTGTCTGTAAAGCTGTTCAGGACATCCTGAGGTCATGAAAGGTGCTGTATAAATTCTAGTTTATTTCCCTTGATCACAGTTTTGTTTGCGTCCCTGATCATGCTCTCACAACCTTCCTTTCCGTTCTCTTTGCTCATTTAGAGCCAGATCAGCTGAGTATTAATAATTAGTGTACTTGCAGTTTCTGTAGAGTATTTTAAAATGCTTGTACTTTGGGATGGATGTAATTTTAAATTGTGCAAGTGTGCAGAATCCTAAATGTGGCAGACTATATTGAGAGATTTTAAATAGTTGTTTTTGTTTTGACTGTATTTTACTGCACTGAGATATCTTGAGCAGATGGATTAAACATGTTCAATTTAAATTGTGGCCATCGCATGCTATTTCTAAGCACAAATTCAACATTCCTGTCTTATGTGAGAAGTTTTTGATGAGCTAACATTTCTCAGCAAATAAAGCCAGCCAACAGTCAATCTGTAAACTGATTCAATATTATAAATTTTGCTGTATGCAACTGCTGGTAGTGGGCGATAACATCTGGAGCTTGAGTGCGTGGTTTCATTTTACTGGAATGCAAAGTCCCTTGCATGTTAGCTAGCCATTAGCTTTGGATATTCTTTGTGACTGTATGCTATTCAAAAGGAATTTATACGTATTTGTCAAATAATGTCTGTCTTGCTTCTCTCACTCCAAATGCAAGTCAAAATTCAGGCAATTGCTGTCTTGTGCAGCCTACTAACCAAACCATGGAAAAGAACATTCGTGCATTTCTTATTAACTAACCAACATTTTTGATGCATTACTATTTTGCATCATGTTAACCCTAATAAGGTGTCATTCCTTAGGTTGTTAGCTGGTGCATATCTATGTCCTGTCACCTCTGTGGAATATATTTAACTCATTTGAAATGAAACCAAAATAGTGCTCTGAATTGGGCAGTAACAATATTGTTGTATAAGTGTTACCATTTGAGTTTTGGACAGTTGTAAAAATAAAACTTTGGAATGGAATTTTCACTGAAGTTAACTTGTTTTTCATCATAATTTGCTTTATTGCCATAAACATTAAATTTAGGTACTAATTGAAGTGAGTGAAATTCAAGTTTCTGCAAAACATAGACATTGTGATAACAAAGAGGATCCTGAAGAAACTCAGCAGATGCTTGCATCTGTGGAGAGATTTACAGTTAACATTTCAAGTCTAATATAACTTCATAACTGTAAAATGATCAACATTGTTGATAAATCCATTTTCAATTGTATAAATCACTTTGTTGGGTTGCAATTTTTAAGAATGCTCCTTGACATTTTTAATTATAGATCGTGGTGGTTCATTACAGATTTTGCACTCAGTGAACACAAATTAATTTGAGTGGCAGCTCAGTATGAATGAGAATTTTTTTAAATGAGAGAGTACTTTATAGTCACCAAATATATCCTGATACTTTTAACTCTTATTCTGAATGCTGTGATTTCTCCATCTGTCTTTGATATTTCCTTTATCTCAGGATAGATTTGCTGCTCTATTTAATACTGAGGGCAGTGAGAACTCTCTGACTCAGTATAAGTAACTTTTTTTTGTATACCTGGAGCACCAAAACACGGAGTTTGCAAGGATTGTCCTTTTGTAAAACATTTGATAGGTACTGTTTGTAGCTGGCTAACAGTGCATTCAGCACAGAATAGATTTTTCCTGCACAATGTTAATAATTGAACTATAGAAATGAGGAAATCCAGCAAAAGCAATCCTCTCCATATCAGGCAGTATCTGAAGAGAGGAAAAAGGGGTCTAACATTTCAGGTCAGTGACAGTTAATCAGAATTAAGATTCCTAATCTGCACTTTTATCACTGCTCAACTGTAGTATCTGGCCTCGTGGATTTGATTCAGTTCCATTTCGGTATGCAAAGGTAAATACAGAGGAACCTCGATTATCCAAAGGACATGGGCAGGAAGTATTTTGTTCGAACAATCGAATGCCAGATTAAATAATTTAGCCAAGCATCGGGACCTTGCCGGATAATCCGAAATTCGGTTAATCTAATGCCGGATAATTGAGGTTCCTCTGTATTAGCAAAGCTCCTCCCGGTTCCTGTTCCGTGACTCTGCGCACAACCTGTATATTTGGTGTTGCTACTTCGGTTAGGGTGGGTTTTATGCCAGAACAAATGGCCTTGTGAGGAGAAAGAGGGACATGGGAGCAACAACAAATTTAATAAAACATCCAAAGGTGTTTTTCAGGAGCATTACAAAACAAAGTATGAAACCAAACTGCATAATGAGGTAATCGGTCATCTGGTTATAGGCTTGATTAAAGTGGGAGATTTTAAGGAGCGTGTCAAAAGATGATTAAAAACCAAAGTATTCTAGAATTCAGGGCCTAAGCAACTAAAGGCATGACCACCAAGAGTAAAGTTATGCTCACGAAGCCAGAATTCGAATAGTGCAACGATCTTTGAGTGGTTTTGGATTAAAGAAAGTTACAGAAATGCGAGGTCATGTAGGGATTTGAAAATAAATGAGAATTGTAAATTCAAGACCTTGCTTGACGTGGAGCAATGCAGGTCAGTGAACACAGGAGTGATAGAGGAATAAGGTTTGCTGCATGTTACAATGTGGAGACCAGAGCTTTGGCTGATTTCGGGTAGCAATTGGGAGACAAGCTGGAACAAGTTGAAATAGTTGAGCCCAGAGGTAATTTTTTTTCGGGAGAGGATGGAGTTGGTAGCTAAGCAGTGGAATTTGGAGAGGCCAGCAAAAGCAGTGGCTGCATGGGAGAAATCTGGTATGGAAACACAGTTAAATGCTGGTATGGAAAGGAAAATGTCATTAGAAAAGCGTACCAGATGGATTTCTCATATAATAGAGCATTTAAAATCGTTATAATATTAAAACTGGACTTGGAAATAGCATAGAGTCATAGAGGTGTACAGTACGGAAGCAGACTCTTCGGTCCAACTTGTCCATGCCAACCAGATATCCTAACCTAATCTAGTCCCATTTGCTAGCACTTGGCCCATATCCCTCTAATCCCTTCCTATTCATATGCTCAACCAGATGCGTTTTAAATGCTATTATTCTCCCAGCCTCCACCATTTCCACTGTCAGCTCATTCCATGTATGCACTAGCCTCTGTGAAAAAGTAGTCCCTTAGGTCCTTTTTATATCTTTCACTCTAAACCTATGCCCTGTGGTTTAGAACTCTTCCCCCCCCCCCCCCCCCCCCACCCCCCCTCAACCA
>NC_057728.1:57393960-57402460 GCF_004010195.1 Chiloscyllium plagiosum | reverse complement strand
CTTTCCTTTATTGGTCAGAGTATTGAGTACAGGAGTTGGGAGGTCATGTTGCGGCTATACAGGAGTTGGGAGGTCATATTGTTGGAATATTGTGTGCAATTCTGGTCTCTTTCCTATCGGAAAGATGTTGCGAAACTTGAAAGGGTTCAGAAAAGATTTACAAGGATGTTGCCAGGGTTGGAGGATTTGAGCTACAGGGAGAGGCAGAACAGGCTGGGCTGTTTTCCCTGGACCGTCAGAGGCTGAGGGGTGACCTTATAGAGCTTTACAAAATTGAGAGGCATGGATAGGATAAATCAGCAAAGTCTTTTCCCTGGGGTCGGGGAGTCCAGAACTAGAGGGCATAGGTTTAGGGTGAATGGGGAAAGATATAAAAGAGACCTAAGGGGCAACCTTTTCACACAGAGGGTGGTATGTGTATGGAATGAGCTGCCAGAAGATGTGGTGGAGGCTGGTACAATTGCAACATTTAAGGGGCATTTGGATGGGAATGAATAGGAAGGGTTTGGAGGGATATGGGCCAGGTGCTGGCAGGTGGGACTAGATTGGGTTGGGATATCTGGTCAGCATGGACAGGTTGGACCGAAGGGTCTGTTTCTATGCTGTACATCTCTATGACTCTATCCTTCCAATGGGAAGGAGACCAAAATTGCATGCAACATTCCAAAAGTGGCCTAACCAATGTCCTGTACAGCCGCAGTGTCTATGTCTTGTCCTAATAAGCAATGTTAAACCCCAAATATCTGGGGTTTTTTTTAAAACCTGAGATTTGTCGCTGTGCCATTGAAATGTGAACATGGTGCACTTCATTTCTAATCTCCACTTTATTTCTAATTTCCAACTAATGTGTGTAATAAGAGGAATAAGTTTATTTTTTAAAAATCCAAAGTGCTGGAAAGAGCAATGTGTCGTATGTTTGGCTTTACCTCTGGCTCCTCAGTGCTATATCATACTTTCAACCACAGTTGGGAGCAGGTGCCAGTGCAGAGGTCTACCTTTAATGCATGTTAATTGTGCTGCTTGCAGTCATTTGCTTTACCAAAAAGCAGGAATTGTCTGTCAAATGTCAGATACATCTACATCTGCTCTGTAGTGTGGAAGTTTGAACTGAACAAGAGAACGGAGATTCCATGAAGAGCAAATATTGTCTATAATGTTAGGATAGGATAGGATAGGTCCTGAGCGGAAGGAACTTGGCAGTAGGGAAAGAAAGGTAGAAAGTTTGGGGGAGAACATTCAAGAGGAGGAAATCAAATAAATAGGAGGAATGGGAAAATATGTGATTGAAGCAATGATTCAGCAGAGATGCAGTAGAATATGTTTGAAGTATAACATTGTTTTAAAAAAAAGGCGACAGAATGTAAATTTACTGGTAGAAAAGGTTAACAAGAAATCTATTATAACTGAAAAAAAACATGAAATTGTGAAACAAAGAAAAATTTGTTTCCAGTGGTTGGTAAATTAGTAACATGGGTGTTGACTGATTCTCATCAATGATATCTCTATCTCAGTACTTCTCAAATTTTTTTGTTTTGTGATCCCATTTTGAGACTTGAAAATTGATTCTACCCCTACTCTGAGAACTGAGACATCAGTAGTCAGGAAAGAGAGAGCTGAGAGAATGGGTGATCTGTGGGAATGCAATTGTTATATCTTGGTCAGAACTCCACAGTGGAGATTGTGGCTTCAGAGGTTAAGACTCCAAAATTTCAGCTCGTGGTTCCACTTGAGGTCCCCACTTTGGGTATCAAGTTCTTAGTGTTCTTCATCCAGCCTGGCTTGTTTATTTCAATGCATGGTACCTTTTATCTTTTGTATGCGTAATCCTTAAAGAGAGCAATTTGTGAAAAGATGGCACAAAAGGTATCTTCATGTTCACTACCTGGTCACACACATGGGCGGCTTAGAGGAGGCATAGATGAAGCAAAAAGGACATTTTAAATGATTTGACATATTACTTGTATGAGCTCTGAGTTCTTTATTACAAGTCATATACAGACAGTAATAATGTTTTAAAATAGATTAATGAAATATTGTATTTGCAAAGAAAGGATACCAGAGCGGTGAATGGAATTAGAATAGACAGCTCCAGTTGAATGCATAACTTGTTTTCTAAGTGTAACAAACAGCAAAGAGGGGAGAGAAAAGGCACAGAACTAAAAGTCACAAAGATGATCAAATAGAGAAGCCAAGTAGGGTTAAACAAAATGATAAACACAATTTCAGTTCCTTTGAAATTTGGTACATTCACAGTAGTGATAGGACAGAAATGCAAAATGTGGGAACAAATGGTCAGAACTGATAAGGTCTTAGTCAACATGTGGATGTTCTGCAAGTTACCGTTCATAAAGAGGAGTAGAGGGTCGTCATTTAGATGACATGTTTGCAGTGAAATTTTATTACGATTCGCTTTTATAAAAGGGAGTGTACGTTGTGACATTTTGTATTAGGCCAGAGCTTATGCTCACTATCAACTTTCAGAATCATTTGTACAAAATAAATTGAAAGAGCAGACAGTTTTTTTTTAAGAAGTTAAAAAGCAGTAATACTTCACAATTCAACTTAGTGAAAATGAGCAACTTAGTGAACTTGTATTTTATAATCCACTTATTCAAACAGTTGCAGAATTAGTGATGGGTATTTGTTCTGTCATTTTCAATCACTGAATAGTTATGTTCATCTTGCATTAGCTTACAGAAATTCAATGAGTGATAGTAAGAAAGCTGTCCCCTAATATATTTCCAAACGTTATTTAAGGGCATTGGCCAATGTGCTTTCGATTATATTCGAACATTAATGCTTTTAACATGTAGAATCCATTTGCCAACCAGATCCTGAGTATCATGGTGAAAATTAGATTTTTCACCCACTTTTATGACCAAATTTTATAATTTCATTATTTTTCAAGGTCTCCAAGTGCTTCAAATTTTTCAACATTGCCAAAGGTTTCCCCTTCAGCTCTATCCAATAATTATAGCAGCTTCAACAACAGAAAGTAAGTAGTGTCTCTTCAGAACTGTTTGTAGATATGTCTGCATGCACTTTTAAAAATATATTTTGGTTTGTGAATGCAATGGCACTGACTTTTGGATTGGTTTTGATCACTAACTTGACAGTAGGATAGTTGATGCTCATGTCATCTATTTTGATATTGAGTGTTTATAATCAGTGCAATCAATGTATTGTTGGAATGTGACAGGACAGATTTTGTTGCAACTTGTGATAGGTAATCCTGCTTTGGAGAATGTCATTGTCGGCCCAAATATGTATGGTGTGGAAAGAAACTGGATCTGGTCTTGGAAAGCTTTCCTTATTGCAATTGCTTCCTGGTTGGAGATTGAGGGATTTTGAAGCTGTCATGATGATGCTCAAAAAACTGAGCTGCAATTAACTACACTTCTGTGTTCTGTGTGCAAATGAGGAATATTTCCTTTGAAATTCCATTTAAACTGTTATGACTCACTGAGTAACAAACATTATTCTTGATCTGTTTTGGCATGTCTGCTTGGTGATGTCTTTTCCTTGATGTATGCAATCAGGTAATACAAAAGGCTCCCATTTCTGTTTATTTAGACAGTTGTGTTTCGGGATTACAGATATTCCAAGAACTAAAATGTTTCCTAAATGCAAATCCTGTCATTGATGTATTTGTATTGTTGAGTAGGAGAAAGAGAAGTGTAAACATTTTGGAGGAAAATAAAATAAGGAAATGGAAAAGTGGAACTAGTGTACTTAGTACAATTTTGGTAGTACAGACTCAGTGGCCAAAGGGCTTCTTCTGTGCTCTGATTTTAAGAATCTGTGAATTTGAAAGGCTAAATTAATTCAATAAAGAGTCTGCTTTAATTTGCATAGATTTATTCTTCACTTGTGACTGTTACTCTACCTATATGACCTGATTGAATGCTGATAGATTTATGATATCAGTAGCTGCTGTTCTATTCAATGAATTATTTTGGTATTAAAGAAGTAAGTTCCTTGACTGAAACAAAGATAAAATGTTGGAGAAACTCAACAGGTCTGGAAGCATCTGTGGAGAAAGAAGTACACTTAACATTTCAAGTCTGACATGACTCTTTTTAGAACTGAGGGTTTGAAAAAGGGAGAAGGAGGAGCAATGAGACAGATGACACAGAGGTTTATTTAAAACTTAAAGGGGTTGCTAATAACAGTGAAAGAGAAATAGAGGTATAAAATAGGTCTAAGAGCAAAGTAAACAAGGTGTAAACAAGACCAGGTTGGAAGGATGGTAGAGGAGAAATGTAAGAAAATGGTGGATAAATATCATGAAATCGTGCTCTGAAGTTGTGGAATTCAGTATTGTCTCCTAGCAGCTGTAAACTGCTTAGGCAGAAAATGAGGTCGTGTTTCTTAGGCTTGACTTGTGCTTTGGAATGCTGCAGGAGGCCCAAGAAAGAAATGATATCTTGAGAGCAGTCAGCAATTGGACGGTTAGGATCATTCCAATGGGCAAAGCACAGTCATCCAGTCTGTGTTTGGTCTCGCCAGTGTAAAGGTGATCACATTGTGAGCAGCAAATTGGAGAAGACCAGATTCTGAGGAAGACAAATAAAATGCTGTTTCACCTGAAGGTTGTGTTTCGGGCCGTGAGGAGGTGGGAGGTGAATGGGCATATGTTACACCTTCTGCAATTGCATTGGATAGTGCCATGGTGGGGTGAGGAAATGTTGGGAGTGAAGGAGAAGTGGACAAGCATGCCACAGAGAAAATGAACCCTATAGCCCAAGATGATATATGAATGCAGAGACTAGTGGGTTGGAAGTGAAGGGAGACGATGGCCTAGTGCTATTATCGCTGGACTGTTAATCCAGAGACCCAGACAACATTCTGAGGGCCTGGATTCGAATCCTGCTATGTCGGATGGTGAAACTTGAATTCAATAAATATCTGGAGTTGAGAATCTAATGATAATAATGAATCCATTGTCAATTTTTGAAAAGACCCATCTCATTCACTAGTGTCCTTTAGAGAAGGAAACTGCCATCCTTACTTGGTCTGGCTTACATGTGACTCGAGACCCACAGCAATGCAGTTGACTCTTAACTGTCCTCTGGACCATTAGGAACGGGCAACGGCAGCAATGACCACATCCTGTGAATGAATAAAGGAAAGAAATTGAGGATGGGGGATTCCTGTAGTTCTGGGAAGGAGGGGAAGGTGTGGGGCCTGAAGTGCACATGATGGGTCAGATAAAGTAGAGGGCCCTGTCAACAGCACTAGGAGAATCCTGAGTTGAGGAAAGGTACCGCAATGGATGGTAACGTAATCAAAACAGATCTAGTGAAGAAAATTGAGTTTTGGAATGGAATTCTTGCAAGAAATAAGGTATGAGGAAGGTAACTTTGGGAGTCAGTGGACAGTCTATCTCCAGAAGGGAAAACGGGGAAGTCAAGAAAGGGGAAGAAAGAGTTAGAGATGGACTGAGTGGAGAGCAGGGAGCAGCACCATTGACATAGTTGATGTAACACAGCAAGAGCTGTGGATGGGGGCTCCCCCAAGTAGGACTGGAACAAGGAATGTTCCCCACAGTTCTTTGATTGCTTTGGCAATGTTGTAAATCTGGCAATTGAATTATGGCATGTTATAATTGAGTACAGTGAAACCTTGAAGGCAATCCTGCCTTCAAGAAATACTTGTCTTTTTAATAGCCTCTGTTAAATGCCTGTCAGAAAATCCAGTTACTTTAATTCAGTAGCGTGGTGCAGGCTGAAGGAAATTAATGAATGTGGAGTAAAGTCATCAAAAATTAATGAGGTTAGATAAATGCAGCAAAATGTTGATGCAAGAGAAGTGATTGCAAGAGAGAGCCTATAAGTAGATATGAAAAAAAACTGATACATTATAAACAGCACAGCAGACTTATTTAAAAGCAAGTTATGGTCAGCTATGATCATTTATTTGATGGACAGTCATATATTGATAATTGAAACATGCCTAGTGTCACACCCATTGGTGTTGCCTAACACCAGTGAAGATGTCATCCAAGTATTCGAGCAGATCCGCAGAGTGATCAAATGTGTGTAGCATAATCATCCATAGAAAACCATGCGAACAATTGTCTTCCTTTGAATTTGGCTGGAACTTTCAGTATAATTGATAGCTTTTAAATTAATCTTTGCTTCCGTAGGTTTAGAAGCTACCCATATAACAGCGATAACTTAATTGAATTAATCAGATGTCATATTAAAGTGATGCACTGTCCCAATTGCAATTGTAGAATACTACTGGACTTTAGATAGTCAAAAAATAATGTTTAAGTGTAATTATAAATTTGACCTTTGGTGCACTTTACAGAATATTGTTTTCTACTGTCAGTTTTATGTTCTGCTTTTGGAAAAACTATAGCTGATTTTCCAAATAAGCAAATTCAAATAACTAAGTTATTTTGTATTTGAGATCCATTCAGTGGAAGTGTTTTTGTTTCTTCATAAGCTTGGAAGGTGTGTGGCTCCAGCTCCATTATAAGAATATCTGTTTGCAATGTTTGAATGCCAACAGAAAAAGCTGAACATTGGTATAAATTTTACAAAAAAGACTAATCTATATAAAGCATTCTTTTTGATTTGAAAGATCTGTTTTGTTTAGTAGGAACACAGTCTACATTTCATACATGTTCTCAATGATTTTGTGCAATGGAGAGATTAATGAAAAGAAACAGTTGCTCTAGAAGAAGGAACAATTGAATTTGAAAACATTGCACAATTTGAACAACTTATTTTAACCAAACGTACTAGCGCTCAGACGATATGGCTTTTAAATTCTGGACAACTGGAGTTATGCACAGTCTTTAAACAACATGAGCATTTGTAGTTGCATATCTAATTGGAAGCTCTTAGCTTCCCATTGGCATGGAATTAAGTCTCTAGTTGACCCATTACGTTACAGGTTCTGAGACTTGGTGTAAGATGCTTTTGCAGCAGCAAGATTTTTGAAAACCATCCTCCTCCTCCTGACATTTCACTCGTGCTTCTCTGAACCTTCCACTCCTGCTCCTTCAGAGTTGTAAATGTTTATCTACAGACTCCTCTTGTGTACATCTGTGATGAAACCAGAACTTGCAAAACATACGTTAGTACCCAAGTAACATAAGTAAGCCATTCAGTTTTTCGAGCTGGTTCTGCTGCTTAGACAGATCCTAACTAATCTATACCTCAACTTAATTTGATTCATATCTCTTACTAAGCCACAGTTCTGCAAATGATTTCTACTGTTGGATCTTACACAAATCATTTCTTACAACACGTATAACCGGTGCTGAAGTGAGGCAAGTTATGCCCCTGGCAAATGGGATATATTGAGGAAATGTGAAATTGTCCATTTTGGCAGGAGAAATAAATAAGTGTGATATCTAAATGGTGAAAGATTACAGAAGAATCTATGTGCCCTCATGCATAAATCTCAAACTGTTAATATGAAGTACAGCAAATATTTGGGAAAATCGATGGAATGTTATGATGCATTGTGTGGGCAATTGAATGTGTTGGAAGCAGTTCATAGAAGGTTTGCTAGACTAATACCAGAAATGGGTGTGCTGTCTTATGAAAGATTACAGCGGCTAGGCTTATCTGCTGGAGTTTAGAAGAGTAAGAAGTGACTTGAAACATGCAGGATCCTTAGGAGTTTTGCCGGGGTGCTTTTAAAAAGAATGCTTACTTAGGAGAGAGAATCAAAACTGTTTCAAAATAAGGACCTACCTGTTTTAAGACAGATGAGAATTTTTCTTTTCAGAGATTGAGTCTTTGAAACACTACATGCATCTACACCCTCAGACCATGAGTATACAGGCATTGGATATGATAACCTGTGAAGAATGATAGTTCCCAATGAAAATTTTTCCCTTAGTCACTTTTTCCAGAATGGAATACCTGAGCTTTCTATGGCAGTCAGCATCTGTATTTACATAGCTACTGGGTTCAATATAATACAGTATGTGCTTTGTCAGCCGATAAATTTGAATCAACTCTTGGGCCCCTTAGTGTTTGCTGGAGGGTAATTGCAAAAATACAAACCTTTCATCTTTGCTACTGTCTGTCTGCTGTTTTGATGAAGCGAGTGCACCAACATTGTTCCCTTCTTGAACAGCAAGCAACTTTTAAATTCCTTAAACTTAGGTCACTAACTTAATTCTTGACGAATTACATGTTGTAAGCACAAGTTTTCATTTTACTAACATAAAACGCCAACTGTTCTTCTTAGTGTAAGGAAGTATTTAAACAGTTCTTATAATGGCACGCCCCCTAGATATTTATCTTCTGCACTGAAATTGAACAAGGCTAAATAATGACGAGTATGGTTGCACGTCTTGAAACAGTTGAAGGTGGATAACTCCCCAGGACCTGATCAGGTGTACCTGGGAAGCTAGAGAAGTGATTGCTGGGCCTCTTGCTGAGATATTTGTATCATCGATAGTCACAGGTGAGGTGCTGGAAGACTGAAGGTTGGCAAACGTGGTGCCACTGTTTAAGAAAGGCGGTAAAGA
>NC_057728.1:57381580-57393170 GCF_004010195.1 Chiloscyllium plagiosum | reverse complement strand
AGAGGCATGGATAGGATAAATCAGCAAAGTCTTTTCCCTGGGGTCGGGGAGTCCAGAACTAGAGGGCATAGGTTTAGGGTGAGTGGGGAAAGATATAAAAGAGACCTAAGGGGCAACCTTTTCACGCAGAGGGTGGTATGTGTATGGAATGAGCTGCCAGAAGATGTGGTGGAGGCTGGTACAATTGCAACATTTAAGGGGCATTTGGATGGGTATATGAATAGGAAGGGTTTGGAGGGCTATGGGCTGGGTGCTGGCAGGTGGGACTAGATTGGGTTGGGATATCTGGTCGGCATGGACAGGTTGGACCGAAGGGTCTGTACATCTCTATGACTCTGACTTTGGGATTCTTCAGGATAGCCTGAAAAAAAGATCTAAAGACAGGCTTAGTCATTTCTTCATTTGTCCCTCCTCTTTGCTGCTGTGCCCATCATATATTTTAAGAGTTGTCCTGATGTTTCAATCTGAGTACCTGCAGACTAATTGCACTTCCTCAATCAAAATACACTGTGTAGCTGAAATGGCGCATCAACTAAGTTAATAACTTCAACAGTTAGCAAAATAAATATAAGCAAAATTGTTTGTTTTTCTATTTGGGAGGTAGGGTTATGTCGATTATGGTTACATTCTTTATTTGGATAGTGATCAGAATTGTTTATGTAATGTCAGCATTACTTTTGTTTCTACAGTTTCATTTTGGAGCCTAACTTTAACAGACCATAGCTTTTAAACTGCTTTGTACAGTTATCATACTTTATTAAACAGGAGTGTGTTGCCTTTCTCATCAATACTCTTTGTAAGTGACCTTGAGAGACCAAATTAGTTTTAGAATTAGTCATTCATTTATACATTCATCATTTTTACAACTTCTATGACAACACCAATTCCCCAAAATCCCTGCTAATTTTGCTTTGAAGCCCTTGAGGTTGTAAAACTTAGTGTTTAGGAAGTATTAAATCAGATTGCACAGCATTGCAACTTTTTATTTTCAAAGTGGACTTCCTTTATGCACAAATGAAGTAGGGCCAGTATATTCTCTTTTCCTACTTCCCCCATCAAAAAATTGACCAAGTCACAGCTTTTCTGCACAGCTTGCTTGCCAGGATGCATTAGTCAGTTCCTTATTCCTCCACAGGCTCCTCACTGCATGTGAAGCCTAGATTGTGCTGTCTTAGCAGACCACACTATAAATAGAACCTCTAATGTACTGAACCAGTGATGTCATGGAGGCCTCTGGAATGCTTGCACCTTCACCTGTAACTGAAGCTCACCCTTTCCTTCTCGATTGCTGTTAACCTTGTCTCCATGATGGGTTTCATGCTGTAAAAAGGAAGAAATGAGATGATTCTATGTTGTTGGTGTATGAAGTCAGACTGCTTAAAATTAGACACAAATTTGGAAAACAAAGTGAGCTGTGAAAGAGCTCCTGTAAATGAATGGTAGTGATCCCAGTGCTTATGTAGGAGGGCTAGTAGTGCTACAGATTTATGCGTTATGACAGTGATACAGGAAAATGTTTTTGGTGCCCCGCAATGCATATCCGGATTATTCTAAGTCTTAACATTTTAATCTGTAGTTGCAAATACTTTAGGTGTAAGCCCTGATATTACCTTTTTCATAAATGTATGCATGCTTGTTATTTTAAGAGTGATAATTTTTCTTTTTCAACTAAAGACTCCATTCTTTTTCTTTCAGTGTGAAAAATTCAAACTACTGTATTCCCCCATATTCTAGCTATAACAGCTACGATTATCTCGATGCAGGAAGACACAGTGAACAGAGTGGCCTGTGTGGCTTAAGTAATTTGGGTAACACTTGTTTTATGAATTCAGCTGTCCAGGTAGGTTGTTATCGAGAGATCTGTAATCATTTACTGCTGTGAATATTTAGTGCTGAAGTTGAGAGTTTTTGTGGCCTTTAACTTATATAAAGCAACTGTAGAAAATATTGCTATCTGAAACATTTTCACTGAAATGTCCGTGGGGTGGTAAGTTTCTGCTTTGAGTAAAACCACGCAAGTGTGGTCAGTTGCACTTGTTAGATTATGGTTCAAGTTTCTGATTGTGTTAATGATCGTACAGATGATTTTTAAAGTCTTGCATGGGCCAGTGCAGTCAGTAATTTAACTCTGTTGTAAAGTGTTCCTTGAAAGAGTGACAATTTAATGCAGCTTTTTTGTTCCTGCAACTAGTTTGTCTTAAAATAATTTGCAATAAAAACAATTGGTGTTCCACCTGTGAGTAACATGATTTGTCACAGAAAATGACTTGAAAACGTTATAGTGTACTATTTACTCCTTTCATTGGTAGTTCGTAATACAATCATTGATAAAAAGTGAGACATGCTGCTGAAGCTTTATGCTGTGCAGTCATAAGAACAAGCAGAAATGACAAAATTAATTAACTTTGGCGAAGATACTTGTCCAGATCCTAAAATTGTTAACAAAATCCATTCACATTGGAGGACAGGGTGATTTGACTTTTTCAAAAATCATGATTGTGCACCTATCATTTTAAATTTGAGCAGGTGGAAGCTCTTTATAAAAACAAGTTCTATATTTTTCATTGTGATTTTGTAATTGCAAAGCATCAAACAAGTAAAGATTGAAGTGCATATCTGCCCTCATTTTTAAATTAGATTAGATTACTCAGTGTGGAAACAGGCCCTTTGGCCAGTGTCTTTTGACACAGTCTTTTGACGCTCTCTCTGAAGCTGCATATCATCAAAGACAAAGCAACCTACTAGGTTAGCATTTCATGCACCATTCACCCCCTCCACCAACAGTGCAGGAATGTGTGCTATCTGCAACTTACACTGCAGCACCTTTCCAAACTTCTGTCAACAACTTCCAAACTTGCAACTTCTAGCACAGAAAATCAAACAGATGACTGACACATGGGGACATCACCTCCACCACTTTCTTGACTTGGTATTAGTCACTATTTCTTGGCAGTCACTTGGTCCAAAGACTGAAACTCCCCTTTCTAACAATACTGTACCTGTATCAAATGTTCTTAACCGCCCTTGAAAAAGTGAGCTGTTTTATTGGTCTCTTCTGTCGTCCACATGATTTAGATAGACCCACAGAACACTTAGGCAAAGAATTACAAGGTTTCAACTCAGTGGCTGTGAATAATAAATAAAACCAAAAGAACTGCAGATGCTGTAAATCAGAAACAAAAACAGAAATTGCTGGGAAAGCTCAGCAGGTCTGGCAGCATCGATGGAGAGAAATCGGAGTTAACGTTTCAGGTCCAGTGATCCTCAGCGTGATTAAGAAATGCTTAGTCATTATTTGTAGGTGCAAACAAATCTCTCAACTAAAACTTGGTTTATCTGTTTTTATGTCCATTTTAATATGTACTTCTGGTTGCAAGTTGAATCAATTACTGCAAAACAGCGGAATAGGTTGTCCAGGGATGGAAAAGCCATTGACATTGTTGTTGAGCAATTCAATTGCTTTTATCTTGGGTTATATTCAAACCACATCCAGAACAACCCCAGTAATAACTTTGCCTCGGACACTATTATTTCTGTGAATTCACCAAGTCCATTTTCCTCCGTCTTCCTTAATTACATGCTGCCCCTTGGTGACTTAAACGTATTAGCAACTGAAACTTCATCCTCCTGTTCATTCAGCATGTGCGTTTTGGACTCTGAAAAATGCTCATGTTGCATCTCAACAGACTACATAAACACAGGATGTGTTGCTATTGTTTGCTCTCTATTAGTCATCCAACTTCTTGCAACAACTGAAAGATAACCACTTTTGCTACATTTCACAGCAATATTCAGTCAGCTCTGACTAACTTGTAGCAATTGGTCAGCCTTATTTAAAAAAAGAAATTCTTGATAAACCAGTTGGGATTAGTTTGTTTGTCAATTTATACAAGTTTATCTTTCTTATAGTGTTTGAGTAATACCCCTCCACTGACAGAATACTTCCTATCCGATGAATATGTGGATGAGTTAAATCATGACAACTTACTGGGAATGAAAGGAGAAATAGCTAATGCTTATGCAGATCTCATCAAGCAGATGTGGTCAGGAAAATATAGCTATGTTACACCAAGGGCATTTAAGGTATGTATTAAAACACATAGAGGAAATAAAGACTGGTATTTGATCTTTTGAATTAAGCTCTTTGATGTAATGAAATTTTGCACCGGGTGAAATTTAAATGCAAAGTAAGTAGGTGCAGCCTCTATTATGAAGTTCATTCCTGTTTATCCTCAATTCTGTTGTGTCATGTGTGAAAGAAGTTTAATTGTATAATGAACAGAATAAACTGACAAATTGAAAGGTTATAAAAATTTATGTAACCTCAATTTCAAACAAACCTCATATATATATATAAAATAAATACAGTTTGACCAAGCAAAAGACACTGAAGTGTCACTAAAATGTCACAAATGGACAAGCATTATTCCAATTTCTGTTGTTCTCTTGTGACCTGGACTTCACTTTTTAATTATGAGCACAGAGGATGAAGGCAAAACCTTTGCACCTAACTCAAGCTGAACTATAAGTTTAATGTTTACTCCCCTCAAACAGAACGTGCAAGGCTATATTAGGCAAACCTATATCCCTACATAGTTGTCTACACTGATATCTTCCAAAGGCTTTGGATGTTAAAGAAAATGCCAGTAGTCTATTTATGAGAGTTCATGTGCACAGTTGCGGTAAAATATTCATACCTGAGCAAAGGCTTTGGTTCAGAAAATGCATCTGTATGTGTGAATGATTTGAACCATCTCTGGGATTGTTCAAAAGATATTGTTATAAGTTTGCAATCTCAGACAGGCTGTTGGTCCCTTAATTCTTGCATTTCTGACAGATAGTAGAGGCCATATCATTACGGGGGACTGAAAAAAATAGCCTCTTGACAGAGGTTTTTGGCATCTCCATCTCCAAACCACCTCAAAACAGAAAACAAAAATTCTATTTGTACCTTTTTTAAAAGATTCAGCTTGAAACACAATGACAAAGGTTTGTGCATTGACATGCTTTTAATTCCTTCCATCATGAACCACATGAAAAAGCAAACAAGTAGTTATATTGTCATATAAAAGTTTTATTGTAAAATGGCAGCTAAATGAAGTAGATGTTGCAACCTTGAGTTTATACCCAATTGTTTACATTTATTTGATTTCACTATTCTTTAGTATCACAACATTGGCGTTTACAAAGCAGTTCAGCCTTGCATGATCCATAATGTACTTGGTGTTTCGACAAGTGTGTGGAAATAATACTCACACTATCCTTCCTGTATCTGGTAAAGTTTTCCCTCATTTTTTCCATTTCCATGGCCATTGCCATTAGGTTTTTAATAGCTTATATTCATGCTGTCGTTTCAGACACAGGTTGGTCGCTTTGCTCCCCAGTTTTCAGGCTACCAGCAACAGGACTCTCAAGAATTGCTGGCCTTTCTTCTTGATGGCTTGCATGAAGATTTGAATAGAATTAGAAAAAAACCGTATATTCAATTGAAAGATGCAGAAGGCAGACCTGATGAGGTACAATCAATTGCAATTTTATTTTCATTTTAGGGAGGAGCTTCCTTGCTGTATATAGTATTATTGAAGGTGAACTGTGATCACTGGAAAAATGCTTTCAATGTGAAATATTCTCTTTCTGCATTCACTTTTTAAAATTAGTGTTTAAGTCTTCAAAATGCTGGTAAAACATTAATGCCAACTTGGACTAGTTAGCTTCTGACCTACATTGAGAGCTTTTTGTTAATGGACCAAAACACATCAGCTGACTAGCTTTCTTTTGGCTAAGCAAATGTTTACTTCACTCCATAAAATCAGAACTGTTCTCTTTCCTGGATTTATTAAAAGTGGATAAGTACAAGAAATAAAAATGAATGAGACTATGCTTTAGTGTTAGCTGAAGTGGGATGATGCTTGTTTAGGATAGAAATGTCAGCATAAAGCACTTGACCTAATGGCTTCTTTCAACAAAACTCTTAATTGTCACAGTTTTAAATACTTTTGTTGAGAGAAAGGCAGTGGCATAGTGCCAAATCACTGAACTGGTAATCTAGAGACCAAGCTAACGCGCTGGGGATGAGGATGCAGATTCCAAGGAAGCAGCTAGTGGAATTTTAATTCACTGAGTAAATCTGGATTTAAAAGCTTGATTGTGTTAACCACAAAGCCGAATGTGTGTTATGGAAGGAAATCTGCCATCATTTTCTGGTCTGGCCTGCATGTGACTCCGGACCCAAAGCGATGTGGCTGACACTTAAATACCTGTGAAATGGTCAAGGAAGCCTCTGTGCTGAATCAAATTGTTTTAGATCAATTGAAGAAGGCAGCTCATTACAACTTTTCTGAGGGCATTTAGGGATGACCAATAAGTTTGGCCTTGCCAGGGACATCCATATCCCATGATCAGACTTTTTTTTAAAAAAACTTGATCAATTGTAGGTAAAAAGTAAGCAGAGTTTTATCCTCTAAAACTGGTCTCATTTTCTTTTTCTTTGAAGGTGGTTGCTAAGGAAGCATGGGAAAATCACAGGAAACGGAACGATTCTATCATTGTTGACATTTTTCACGGTCTTTTTAAATCTACTCTTGTTTGTCCCGAATGTTCAAAGGTTTCTGTGACATTTGATCCCTTTTGTTATTTAACACTTCCTTTGCCCTTGAAAAAAGAACGCACTTTGGAGGTTTTCCTTGTCAGAATGGAGCCACTCAGCAAACCAGTGCAGGTATGAAAAGCAAGATTTAACTCTCCAGTAGGACTAGAGAAATTAGTTTGGTAGGTTTTTAGATTTTTGATATGGTTGCATTCTCTTCAATAGAGAAAATAGTTAAATATCCAAACACCAATTTCAATATCACTTTCATTTATATAGTATTTTTGATGTACAAAATATCCTGAAGCCCATTGTAGAGAAACTAAAGGAGGTGAATGTACTTCAGCCCATGGGAGAGAAATAAGGATTCACAATAGAGACAAAAGTGAAAAAGTTAGGTCTTGAAGGCTGAGAACTATAGAGACAGATTTATTCTGATTCCAGAAATAAAAGTAGGATGTTTTGCTATTAGTGGTACAATGAAGAGAATTGATATGAGACAATAGGCAGTGAACAAGCTTTATGTTTTTAATGAACAGTCTAATCCCTTTTCTGGCTGGAAAGGGCAGGAAACATAAGACTGGGTATATCTGAATAGTTAATTTGATGAGAAAATCATTAGGGTTTCCTAAAGGCCAAAGATGTAAAATATTAAGAGTAGTTGGGAAACTAGAACTAGGTAGCATGTTCTAAATATTAGACTGCAAGCTTTCAGGATTGAAATTTGCAACCATTTCTCCATGCAAAAGGTGGTCACATTTTAGAAAAAATCTTCTGGAAACAGCAATTCACATTTCCTTAATTGTTAATTTTAAAGCTGTAATTGATAGATTTTTAAATCAAAAGTATAGAAAGATACGGAGCAGATCGATCATAATCTCATTAGCAGAACAGGTTTCAGGAGCTAAATTAGCCTATTCGTGTTCCTGTGATATTTATGAGCCATCTGAAGTCCCAAATAACAAGACGTGTTCAGAAGTGTTATGAGACACCTTTGGAACAGATCAGGCTTGAATCCATGCCTTCCATTTCAGAGGTGGGGAACTGTGCTACAAGAGCCTTCTGTTGTAGCATGACATTATTTGTAATATGGAAATAAGTTATGTGACTCCAATCATTACTGCCATCTCTACATTCTGTTGGGAAAAAGTTGGCAAACAATCCATTTTGGCTTTCATCTCAGCAACATTTGTTCTGTCCACCTTAAGAGAGATTGTAGCAGAACATACGTGAAGGGTGCAAGGAAGATGGAAGACCAGAAAGGAAAGCTTTGGAATAATCGTGTCTGGAACAAGTGGTTATGGTGTTGATAGAAGTAGTTAGACTGATCCATAACCAAGGATATCATTGTGAGAAATCTACATGTAGATACACCGGAGGAGGAGTCCTTTCAGAGCTGCAGTAATGATAGTATGGGGGAGAAAAACAAGCTGTCACAAGATAAAGTTTAAACATTGAAATGTAACTGCATTTAGAGTAACTTCATTGAGGTTCGATATCATCTGGGCCATTTTATAATAACTGACATTTATTTATATAGTTTATGCAATTGAACTTTTGTATGCATTTCACTTGGGACTTTTGTTGTTATTAACTGTCTGTTTAACTGACATTCTTATGCTTTCTTTTAGTATAAAGTAGTTGTTCCTAAAATAGGCATTATTTCCGATCTGTGTGCTGCACTGTCTACTCTGTCAGATGTTCCTGCAGACAAAGTAAGATTCAAAGTTATTGCAGTTTTGAACAACCTCATTTTTTTCTCTCTCTTCATAATGGTTAAAATAATATGGTTGTGTTTGCGTTCAGATGGTTGTCACAGATATATACAACCACCGATTCCATAGAATATTTTCCACGGATGAGAACCTCAGTAGCATCATGGAAAGAGATGATATCTTTATGTAAGTAATTGTGTGTCTTTTATTATAGCATCATGATTGTTGCAAAATCTAAGTTCCCACTTTTAATAAAACAAGTTTTGACTGCATATATTTGTATTGAAAACAAATGACTCTGCATTTATTTTGCATATTAATATCTAGATGCTCAACACATTAGTCATTAGTTTTTAAATCATGATTGAAAATCTAGGTGCAGCATTGGATAATCAAAGTTAAAAATCACACAACACCAGGTTATAGTCCAACAGGTTTAATTGGAAGCACACTAGCTTTCGGAGCGACGCTCCTCCTTCATCAGGTGATAGTGGAGGGCTCGATCATAACACACAATTTATAGCAAAAATTTGCAGTGTGATGTAACTGAAATTATACATTGAGAAATTGATTGTCTGTTAAGCCTTTCATCTGTTAGAATACAGTGATCGTTTCACTTCTTTCATGTGTAAATCACAAAACCTTTTTTAACTTTGTACACCCCAGTCCAACACCGGCATCTCCAAATCTTGGATAATCAGGTCTTAAACTTTTGCCAGATGCAGTTACTTGCTATAGCGAGTGTTTGTAATAAGTAGTGTGTGTGAGACAGACCTTGCAGCCCTTCACTTTGTCCCTTAGCTTCATCGTAAGCACTTTCTTTCCATTATCTTAATGGATAACTTAATGCCTTCAATATTGTAGAACATCCCAAAGCACTGGAAATGTTATCACATTCTTTCATTGATATAGTATTATAGACTCATGACCTAACTGCTCTTGTTTAATGAGCTGATTTTATGATTAGTTCAAACTAATTGTTAATGAATTGAAGGAAAGTGTACAAACATGAATAAACAACAAATATGCACCCTGTGAACATGCAACTCTGGCTAAAGCTCTTTGGAGTTCTTTTTCTATCACAGCCTTTAAGTGTAGTCCATCGAATCCTTCAAAACAGACAAAAATCAGAATGCTGCATTCACAGCTACGCATATAGAAGCGAGTCTTATATGAGGGACTTGTATTGCATAATGCTGGCAAAAGAAGTTGTATTTGTACAGCAGCTTTCAAGTTCAGGAAATCCCAAGGTGCTTAAATTGTCGGTTTAAGTTGTCACCATTTGTAAAGAGGGTAAACCACAATCATAGAGTCATAGTCATAGAGTTGTACAGCAGGGAAACAAACCTTTCAGTCCAACTCATCCATGCCGACCAGATCCTAAATTAATCAAAGTTCTATTTGCCAGCATTTGGCCCATAATCCCTGTGAACTGTTCCTGTTCATATACCCATCCAGGTGTCTTTTGAATGTGATAATTGTACCAGCCTCCACGACTTTCTCTGGCAGCTCATTCATTGTGAACCTTCAATTTAACAGTTCTAAAACATGATTTCAACAAGCACAAGAATTTTATAATGTTTAGATCTTTCTATTGACTACTGAATTCAATCATTGGAACAATATAACACATAATTACTGTGGGAAAAGATTTGCTAACCCACGATAGGCCCACAAAAGCAAAATTGGCCAAAATGTACCAAAACACCCAGAATTCCTAAGCAGCTCTCAAGCCAGATCAGACAGCACGCAGACAAGAGAATACGCTTTAAGCTCCCATGGACATGAGAGTACCACAGATATCTCAAAGCCCGAAGGGCAGTTTCACAACCCAGCAATACAAAAGTGACACAAAGAGCAGGTCAGACAGAAAGGTGCCAGCAGGGACATGCTCCAAGCTCAGGACAATGGAAGCACCTCACCACTTCAGAAGAGACATTAACATCTACCTGTGAAAAGGAATGGAACCATTGTTACTGTCAGGATGTTGCATTGTGTGAATGAACAGGACATTCATCCGATATTTGCTTTCCAATTAGCATCCTTGTAACTATACTCCATTTCCAGATACATTGTAGTTTCCCATTTCTTAATCAGTGTCATTGTGCAGCATTACTATAAAACTGGTCTCATCCCCAGTTCTGGGAAGAGAAATCTGATCAACCTGTGCAGACTGTCAGTTCTGTGTCAGCCTAGTCAATTTCTCTTCCAACTATATCGCTTGCAATAAACTGTCAATTTCACTTCGAGCTGTGTTTTGTGATCTCCAACCTATTGGGCAAATTTCCCCAACAATTACTGTTATTGTTTTAAAAATCTACTAAGCAAAATGACAAAAAATTCTAAGAATTTTTCAAATGTGCGATGAATATTCCACCAAGGGCAGTTCAACCGCGTAGTGATTTCATTATACCGATTACACTGTTTTGTGTCTCTTGGTATTTTCTCTACTTTAGTTAAGCAATAGTTGTGTGTTATTTGTTGCAGATAGCCAGATCCAAAGTGAAACAATAAATTGAGCAGTAAATTCACATTAAGTGAGTTTGCTGAGAGGAAGCAAAGGTTGACCAGGTCAATAAGAACATCACCTCCAACAATGCAGCACTCCTTCAGTATTGTATTTGAATGTCAGCTGCTTGAATGGAGCATGAATCCACTGTCTGCTGGCTTTTTTGGCAAAGGACCTGATCCAAACTGACAGTCGCTGCCAAGCTGTAAATATCAATCTACATTTTCTGTTCAATTTTTAAAATTCAAAGCAATAGATTCCCTTCATGGCTTCAGACATACCAATCAAATTCAATATTATCAAAATGTTACAATGAAAATGCCTAAAATCTGGTAGACATCAAGGAAATATCAGAAGGTTGTTTATTAAAGAATTAGTGAAAAGACATTTATGCCTAATGTTACACTACCTCCAGCCAATATTCCTTTAGTGCTTTAAAGTTGTTTCAAGGTATTTTAATGAGTTAATCATTTTGTTATGATTTGGAGATGCCGGTGTTGGACTGGGGTGTACAAAGTTAAAAATCACAACACCAAATTATAGTCCAACAGGTTTAATTGGAAGCACACTAGCTTTCGGAGCGACGCTCCTTCATCAGGTGATAGTGGAGGGCTCGATCGTAACACAGAATTTATAGCAAAAATTTACAGTGATGTAACTGAAGTTATACATTGAAAAATTGATTGTCTGTTGAGCCTTCCATCTGTTAGAATACAGTGATAGTTTCACTTCTTTCATGTGTAAATCACAAAACCTTTTTTGTAAAAGTTGCATTCTCGG